>NW_026293192.1:0-308036 GCF_026419915.1 Harpia harpyja | reverse complement strand
ATTTTTAGTGTCCAAAACCTCATTTATAGCTTCCAAGTCCCACTTTGAAGTTCCAAAGACTCGCTAGCTGACATAGTATCAGCAAGGCTCTCTCTAATGGTCTCGGTACCACTCACGGTCTCGGTATGGGTGTGACTGTCTGTAACAGTGTCGCGGTCTTTTTACTGCTATCAGTGTCTGTAACAGTATCTATATGGGTACCTCCATGCCTAATTGTACCTGTACCTGCGTCTGTACTGGTATCTGTGTGTGTGTCTTCAATTGCATTTGGATCAGTACCTGTATGTTTAATGGCACCTCTATCCGTCATGGTATTAGGAGCTGTAGCTGTAGTTGTAGGTGTAATGGAGTGCGCGCTTGTGTGTGTAACCATACTTGTATCTGCAATGCGGAAAGTTACGGTATCTGACTGTATCTATAGTTGTACATATTTTACAGCTGTATCTGCAATTGAAAGCGTGTGCGTCTTTAGCGATAATGGTGCCTGTGTGCTGGTTTTAGCTGGGACGGAGTTAATTTTCATCGTGGGAACCTGTATGGTGCTATGTTTTGGATGTGTTCTTACAACAGTGCTGATCGCACAGGGATGTTTTACATATTGCTGAGCAGTTCTTGCCCAGTTAGCATCGAGGCCTTTTCTGCTTCTCCTAGTGCCCTGCCAGTGAGCAGGCATGGGGTGCACAAGAAGTTGGGAGGGGACACAGCTGGGACCGCTGACCCCAGCTGACCAAAGGGATATTCCAGACCATATGATGTTGTGCTCAGAAATCAAACTGGGGAGATGGTGGGGGTGGGTGGGGATAATTGCAGGGGGCTGCTGTTTCTCAGGTACTGGCTGAGCATCCATCAGTGGTGAGCAATTGGGATTTTTTGCATCACGTACTTTTCTTGGTTTGGGTTGGGTTTTTTTGGTGAGTGTGTGGGTGTTCCCCCCTACTCTTTTTATTAAATTGTCTTTATCTCAACTCAAACGCTTTTGCACTTTTACCCTTCCAATTCTCTCCCTATTCCATTGCAGGTTGGGAAGTGATCGAGCAGCTGTGTGATGCTTAGCTGCCTACTGGGGTTAAACCCAACATGGAGCTCAAAGGGTTTGACCAGAGTGTACTAGAGGGAACCTATAATTATTACATCTCTTGAAGAGTTGCTGGTCATGATGTTGACTTCTCTGTCCTCGACATTGCTTTATCTGATCTGTGCCATGCTCCCTTTTTTGCTGTGCTGTGTAGCAGTTGGTGGTGTTTTGCCTGGAAGAATTATGATAAAAGCAGTGGCCTTGACCCTGTTTTGGTATTTGGGCCCTGCATTTATGCCTTGCCTGTATTTTGGGAACCACCTTACGGAGACACTTCACAATTACATTTTTTCCCTTTTCTCTTCCAAGAGCCAATCAGTGGAGGAAAGAGAAGGGCACCTTCCCCTTTTTCTCCTGTGAGGTAAGTATTTTGTCTCTTCCTACAATAACTTTTCAGTATCGTGAGCATCCTTGGGTGAGTAAAATACTCCTATTGGTACTTCTCAGGAATATTGTTTCTGCTCTTTCAAAGGTTAAGCAGCCTTTAGAGAGATTGGCACAGGGATATGACCCAAGGCAGTGCAGTATTAGGTGGCAAGGCACACGGAAGAATCTGGGCAGGTACCCGGAATGGTTGTCACCTCTGGTGGTCTGGGACTTCACCCCCGAACAAGTGTGGGATCCTAATGAAGTGCCAGAATGTTTGAAAAGAGCATGCCCTGGCCCTGGCTATGCCAAAGAGACACAAGTTGTTGCACTGTTCGGGGACCTGGCCTGTGCCTACAGAGCACTATTCATGACTATTCAGCACCCTCAAGGAGAAAAGAGGGTCTCTGGATCTGAAGACACACACACAGACATTGTGGCTAAACCGGAGACCCAGCCCCCAACTCTATCAGGTGCCCGTACAGTTGGCACCAGTTGAGTGTGAAGGAAAGGTATCCCTTCAAAGAAGATCATGCAGGTTACCAAGTGGAGCACTGCTGAGGGACGTATCCAGTATCTGAGGGAATTAGCTGGGAAGACAAACGTCATAGCCTTGAACATACCCACCTCACCGCCTTTCTCCTCCTTGCCCCAGCTTTGATTGCTAAGCATGATGTCATAACGTATGCAATATCCCTTTGGTCTGCTGGGGTCAGCTGTCCCAGCTATGTCCCCTTGCAGCTTCTTGCCCACCCCCAGCCTACTTGCTGGTGGGCAAAAGTGAGGAACAGAGAAGCCCTTGGTGCTGTGCAAGCACTGTTCAGCAATAGCTGAATCATCAGTGGTTTATCAGGACTGCTTCGGTCGTAAAACCAAACCACATTACCCTATGGGCTGCCATGAAGAAAACTAACTGCATCCCAGCCAAAACCAGTGCAGTGAAGCATGTGCTGCCCCTTCGATGATAGCGAGACAACGCAGAGAGTGCTCGGTAACACGGGAGGGGCTGCTGTACCCCACGGGCCTTCAATCCCATCTCTTGAAAACATCCCAACTGCAGCCAACCCCAAAACCCCACCTGACCAGAGAGGGTCCCAGTAGCAGAGCCCTGTTGGTGCAGGGGGCAGACACAATATTTGGAAAAGGACTGGGGAGAAAGGGGGTGACTGTTTCTCAGGACAAGGGGGAAAATCTCTCGCCTCCCTGCCCAGCTGTACCATCTCCCTGCTGATGTCACAATGGACCTTCAAATGACGTGGGCTGATGTCACAGGGGGGTGCAGTGCATCAGAGGGAGGTGTCCCCAGCGCCACGGCAGTGCCGGCACTTCCCAGGGAGGCTTGGGTGCTGCCGGGCACTGCTCAGGGACTCCCCACCGCTGCCCTTCGGAGCTGCTCCGCAGCTGAGAGCGGGGTCAGGAGGCAGCAGGGATGCGCTGGGGGACCCTCGCTGACAGACAGGAGAAAGTCAGAGAGGATTTTGGGGTGAGGAGCCGGGAAGAGTGTCCCTTCTCCTGAGCTGAGGGCAAGCAGCAAGGTGAATGGAGGGCTGCTGCACCATGGCCATCAGCTTGGAGCTGGGCTGCTTGTTGCCCACACTCCTGCAGCTTTCCACCAAGGGTGAGGGTTTGGGGAGCTCCTTCCCCAGGGGTCGCAGTGGGGCTGTCAGCTGTCAAAAGCTGGGCTGTGGGGAGGCTGGACAGGGCTGGGGACTGTCACGAGAGCCCTGCCTGTGGATTCCACCGGGCTCGGGGGACAATGTGGCTGCCAGGACTGCCAAGTCCTGGTACGGGGGCTGCCCTGAGTATCGAGGCTCCTGTGGGCAGGGCTCAGTCCCCTCAAAAGTGGGACCATTCCGAGCCAGCTTTCTCTGGGAGCTCCACAGCCATGGCAGTGTTTTTCTGGGCTCTCTGTGTACGCCAGCATCTGTCATGCCCGGGGCAAGGAGCTTGCCAAGAGTCCGTGAGCTGTCTAGCCTGGAGCCTGGGACCTCTTTTCCTTACTTTCCAGAGATAGTGGCTGTCTGGGGAGCTGTGTCTGATTACATGCTGGCACAGCTGAAGCTGGACAAGGTGGGCTGGCATCCTGGTCCCCCTCGCCCTGTAGGGCTTCAGTCTTCCTGAGAGCCTGGGCCCTGAGAAGCGATCCTTCCCTGAGCATCACAGCAGCACACTGAGACCACCTCATGTGCCCAGAGCAGCTTCTTGGCAAACCGGGAGAGAAACCAAGTCGAGATGCAGTCTGAGAAGGTATTCAGCACCCCACAGGGCTTCACTCTTCCCTGCAGTCAGTGGAGAGACCAAGCAGAGAGACAGGGGATGATGCTGGGTCTGTGCCAAAGATAATCCACGGGAATAAGTCTTAGGGGTATTCCACATGTGGAAATGCCTGGGATCTTCTCTAGCCAAGAGATGTCAGCAAATATTTTCAGGAGGTGAAAGAAAAAAATGGAGAACATGGGTTTTTTTTTCAAAAGCTTTCACTTTTCCTATCTCTAAAGTACTCACTCATCAGCCTTTTTGTCTTTTCCCTGGGCAGCATGTCCTCGTTGCAGGACTCAGGAACCTCAGGATCTTTGCTGTGGTCCAAGAGCAATTCCACGGCAAATGAGTCATATTTGTGGTTCACAGACCCATCTTCCAGCTGGACATTGATGAATGATGGCTGCGGGAGCTTGCGTTCCCCACAGTGATTATCCCTGGGGAGAAGGAAGCAGCTGCCCTCCCCTTTCCCTCTCCAGGTCTTGGGGATCATGGATTGTGTGCTTCCTGTTCCTTGGAAAGGGCTGGGAGAAGTAGACAATTACCACCAAAGGTCAGGGGACAGCTTGAGCTCCTGCAAAACAACTGACTCCCCAAAAGCTGTTTCTGTAAACGACCTTTTCTCTAGAACTTTGTTATGAATCTTCCCTGGAAATTTTACCTGCTGTGGCAGTGACGACATTCCTCCTCTTTGCAGACGATGTCAAGTTTGAGCTGCTGAACTACAAGCAGCTATCATGAGCCACCTCCTTCCCATGGCACATTGTGGAGAACTGTGTGCAAGAGTATCGCCCGAGACTAAGGGGACAGACAGGTTCTTTTAGGAATTCTTGCCAGAGTGATTATGGCACTAAATCATAGTTATAATTAAGCTTTCTTTTCTTAATAGGATACTAGGATTAGTATAGCGCCATATTTATGAGTAGAATAGCACAGGATTTCTACAAGCAGAATCCATGTAGAACAATTTATAAGTATCATAATACAGAATTTATAATACAACTGAACTTATAATTTCTAATCACCTGGATCCTAATGTAACTTAACTTATGTTTCCTAATTACCTGGACCCTCTGCAGATCAGGTCAAATCTGAGTACGTGGTTTGCTGTCTCAGTACAAGAATCCTAATATGGACTTGAAACCCATATAAAAAGAATATGAGTCACTGCCTCAGTCCTCAGCAGAAGCAGACAATGGTGGAGGCATCCCTGACCACAGGGGTGTCACAGATCTCACTGTCCTGCAGCAGTTCCAGTCCAAGTTGCCCCCTTAGGACTTGTAAATGCTTGATTTACAGGCAGTGCTCTGTCTATAAAAAGCCAGGAGGCAACAGGAGGACCCAGGAGGAAAAGGAGAAGGAGGCCAGAGGGGGCAAGAAAAACAGAAAAAGGAGACAACAGGATGAAACGAGAGGCAGGAGGAGGCAACAGGAGGAGGAGGAAGAGGCAATAAGTCAACAGGAGTCAAGAGGAGAAGGAAAAAGAGGAGTCAATAGAAGGACAAAGCAGCATACAGGAGAGAAGGGAAAAGGAACCAACAAGAGGCAACAGGAGGAGAAAGAGAAGAAGGCAAGAGGAGGAAACAAGAGACAATGGAAGGAGAAAGGTGGCAAGAGAAGGAAGAGGTAATATGAGGAGGATAAGGAGGAGGAAATGGAAGAATGAGGAGACCAGAGGCAACATGAGTAGGATTGACCAAAAACAGGAGGCAAGAGTAGGCAAAAGGAGAAATAGCTGAGGAGGAGCAGGAGAAAGCTGGTGGAGGAAACAGAAGGAGGAGACAATAAGAGGTAACAGGAAAAGGAGAGCACAGGAGGAAACAAGAGGACACAGAAAAAGGACATGAAAATGAGGCAAACAGAGGAGGAGGAGGAGAAGGGGACAGGAAGCAACAGGAGGAGAAGGAAGCAAAAGGAGGTTCATGCAGGAGGAGTAAAAAGGAGGTAAGAGAAAGCAACAGGAGGATGTTGATGATGAGCAGGTGAAGTAGAAGACAAGAGGAGGCAAGAGGAGACAATATAGGGAAGAGGAGAAGGAGACAAGAGGAGGCAAGAGTACAAATCTAGAGGAGGCAAGAGTACAAATCTGGAGGAGGTGGAGGAGTAGGCATTAGGGGCAGTAAGAGGCAACAGGATGCACAGAGGAGGATGCAACATGATGCAAGAGTAAGAGGAGAAGTGAAGAGGAGGAGGAAGCAACAGGAAAAAGCAAGTGGCAATAGAAGGCAAGAAGAGAAAAGAGCAAGAGGGGGAGGAGGAGGAGGAAGAAGCAAGAGGAGACAAGAGGAGGATGAAGAAGTGGAGGCAAGAGGAGGCAGCAGAAGGCAAGAGTTGAGGAGAGGAGGCCTACGGGATGGAGCAAAGGAGAGAGGCAACAGGAGGCAAGAGGGTCTTAGGAGGAAGAGGTACCAGGAGGCTGTCATGGTTTAAGCCCAGCCAGTATCAAAGCACCATGCAGCTGCTCACTCCCTCCCCCTTGCCCCCGGTGGGATGAGGAGAAATAAAAAGGCAGGTGCATGGGTCGAGATAAGGACTGGGAGGGACCACTCACCACTTATGGTCACGGGCAAAAGACAGGCTCAACTTGAGGAAGAAACAAAATCAATTTAATTGACTACAAATCAAATCAACAGGAAAAGGAGGAGGAGGCAACAGGATGCCACAGGAGGCACTAGAAGTAAGACAAACTTGAGGCAAGAGGGGACACAGGAGGACACCAGAGGTAAAGCAGGAGGAGGCAAAAGGAGGCAAGAGGAAGCAAAACAGGAGGTGGCAACGGTATGCCATAAGATGCATGAAGAGGAAACGGGATAAAAGAGGTAATGGAGGAGGAGGAGGTGGAGGAGGATGGAAGAATCAGTGAAGGCAAGAGGAGAAACAGGACACAACATGACGAGGGAGGAGGCAACAGGAGGCAAAAGGAAAAGGTGTCTTCCTCCTTCTAGGGGCTCCACTGGCCTTTTAGTGCCTCCTCCTCCACCTGCTTTACTGTTCTCGTCTTGCCTCCTGCTGCCTCCAATTTCCTTCTCCTTCTTCTCCTTTGGCCTCCTTTTGCCTCATCATCCTCTTGCCTCCTCTTACCTCCTCTTGCCTCTTCTTCCTCCTCCCCTTTACTCTCTTTGCCTCCTGCTGCCCAATCTGGCTCAGGTGGCCTCCTCTTGCCTACTTCCCTCTCTGTTCCTCCTCCTCCCCTCCTCTCTTTCTTCCTCTTGCCTCCTCTTGCTTCTTGTTGCCTCCTCCTCCACCTCCTGCTCTTGCATCCTCCTGCCTCCTGTTCCCTCCTCCACCTCATCCTGCCCTTGCCTCCTCCTCCTAATATTGACTGCTGTTGCCTCCTGTGGCATCCTCCTCTTCCTCCTCTCTCCACATCCTCTTGCCTCTTGTTGCCTTTCCCTGCCTGCTCTTCCCTCCCTCTCCTGGGATCCCCTCTTGCCTCCTGGAGGAGAAGGGAACATGAGGAGGAGGAGGCCGAGGACAAAACAAGTAGCAACAGGAGGCAAGAGGAGAAAAGAGGGAGAGGGGAAGGAGGAGGAGGAGGACATACCAAGGGTGAAGAGAAGGCAGCGAAAGGAGGAGGAGGAGCAGGAGGAAGAAAGAAGAGAGAAGAGGAGGATGAGGAAGTGGAGGCAAGAGGAGGCAGCAGAAAGCAAGAGTTGAGGAGAGGAGGCTTACGAGATGAAGCAAAGGAGAGAGGCAAAAGGAGGCAAGAGGGGCTTAGGAGGAAGAGGTACCAGGAGACAAAGGTCAGCAAGAGGAGTAGGAGTAGGAAACAGGAGGAGGAGGAGGATGCAACAGGAGGCAATGGCGGGGGCACAATTCTGGAGGCAGGAGGAGGACACAGCTGGACACAGCTGAAGGAGGAGGAGGCAAAAGGAGGGAGCAGGACAAGAAGGAGGAGGAGGCAACAGAAAGAGAAAAAGGAGGAGACCACAGGATGCCAGATGAGGTAAAAGGAGGCAAGTGGAGGAGGAGGAGGCAATAGGAGGCTACAGGAGAAGGAAGAAAGAGGAGGCAAGAGGAGGACAGAGTAGGACACCAGAGACAAAAGAAGGAGGCGGCAACAGGAGTCAACAAAAAGAGAAAAAGGAGGAGATAATAGGATGAAACAGGAGGTAAGTGGAGGCAACACTAACAGAGAGGAGTTGGCACCAGGATGCAGTAGGAGGCAACAGGAGGAGAAGGAGGCAACAGCAAGGAGGAACTCCGTGATGGAGCTGCTGTCAGATATCTGCTGCCCCTGGGTGTGGAGCACTGAACAAGGAGGAGAGGACAGCGAGAAGTTAGGGCATTATTCTCCGACAAAAATCAAAGTAATTTCTCATACTACATATTCACCACAGCTTTTCCATTTCAAAGAAGAAGTATGTTCAGCTCCATAGCTGGAGCTCTCGTTGATGCTAGCTGAATGTGCCATGAGGAGCAGGACCTCTGCCCACCGACTGCCGAGGAGTCAGCCCCGCTCAGCAGCAGTGGATTTCTGGGAATAGTGTTGGTCAGGGGGTCAGTCCTGGTATTTCCATTCTGAGATTAAACTACTCTTAATGTAAAAGTGCTTGTCAGCATCTGCACTCCCATTGCTAAGAAACCACAATCAAAACGGTGTTTGAGACAGAGGCCTTTGTGTAGAGCTCTCCCCTGTCTCACCGCGAGATAGAAAAATCAATGTTGTATTGAGATAGCAACCTCAATGTGTTTTGCAATAGGAACCACAACATGTTTTGCAATATCAAATACAAAGTGCTTTGCAATAACAGACACAAAGTCTTTTGCAACAGCAACACCAAAAATATTTGCAATAGAAACATCAATGTGTTTTGCAATACCAACATCACCAATAGGCAATACCCAAAACAAGTTTTTGCAAGAACAAAATAAAAGTTTATTTTTTTTTGTTAATAGGCTGTCAAGGGACGGTGAAGAGCAGCAACAGCTTTCAGGACTAGCACCTTCCTTGTGGGAGAAGGAGCCAGATGTTTGCCTTTTTGGAAAGAGGCTCTGTCGAGGCCGAGCGCCATGAGATGCTGACTCTCTGGCAAAGCACAGATCGCCAGTGCTGTTGTGCCTGTGAATAGGCTGGACTGGGACAGTGAAGAGCAGCAAGAGCTTTCAGAGCTGGGCCCTTCTTTGTGGGAGAAGGAGCCAGACGTTTGCCTTTTCGGAAAGAGGCTCTGCCGAGGACGAACTACATGAGATTTTACGTCACTGGGAAAGCACAGAACCCCAGTACTGTTGTGCCTGTAGATAGGGCACCAAGGGACCGTGAAGAGCAGCAACAGCTTTCAGGGCTGGGCCCTTCCTTGTGGGAGAAGGAGCCGGACGTTTGCCTTTTCGGAAAGAGGCTCTGCCGAGGACGAGCTCCATGAGATGATCCGTCTCTAGGAAAGCAGTGATCCCCAGTGCTGTTGTGCCTGTAGATAGGGCGCCAAGGATAGGTTAAGACCAGCAACAGCTTTGAAGGCTGGGCCCTTCCTTGTGGGAGAAGGAGCCGGACGTTTCCCTTTTCGGAAAGAGGCTCTGCCGAGGCCGAGCGCTATGAGATTTTACGTCACTGGGAAAGCACAGAACCCCAGTGCTGTTGTGCCTGTAGATAGGGTGGCAAGGGACCGTGAAGAGCAGCAACAGCTTTGAAGGCTGGGCCCTTCCTTGTGGAAGAAGGAGCCGGACGTTTGCCTTTTCGGAAAGAGGCTCTGCCGAGGCCGAGCGCCATGAGATTTTACTTCACTGGGAATACACAGTACCCCAGTGCTGTTGTGCCTGTAGATAGGGCTCCAAGGGACCGTGAAGAGCAGCAACAGCTTTCAGGGCTGGGCCCTTACTTGTGGGAAAATTAGCTGGACATTTCCCTCTTCGGAAAGAGGCTCTGCCGCGGACGAGCGCCATGAGATTTTATGTCTCTGGGAAAGCACAGAACCCCAGTGCTGTAGAGCCTTAGGATAGGGTGCAAAGGGACTGTGAAGAGCAGCAAGAACTTTCAGGGCTGGGCCCTTCCTTGTGGGAGAAGGAGCCGGACGTTTGCCTTTTCGGAAAGAGGCTCTGCCACGGCCGATCTCCATGAGATTTTACTTCACTGGGAATACACAGTACCCCAGTGCTGTTGTGCCTGTAGATAGTGCTCTAAGGATAGGTTAAGAGCAGCAACAGCTTTCAGGGCTGTGCCCTTCCTTGTGGGAGAAGGAGCCGGATGTTTGCCTTTTCAGAAAGAGGCTATGCCGCGGCCGTGCTCAATGAGATTTTACGTCACTGGGAACGCACAGATCCCCAGTGCTGTTGTGCCTGTAGATAGGGCTCCAAGGGACTGTGAAAAGCAGCAACAGCTTTCAGGGCTGGGCCCTTCCTTGTGGGAGAAGGAGCTGGACATTTGCCTCTTCGGAAAGAGGCTCTGCCGCGGACGAGCACCATGAGATGTTCTGTCTCAGAAAGCACAGATCCCTAGTGCTATCATGCCTGTACATAGGGCTCCAAGGGACCATGAAGAGCAGCAACATCTTTCAGTGCTGGGCCCTTCCATGTGGGAGAATGAGGTGGACCTTTGCCTTTTTGGAAAAAGGCTCTGCCGAAGAAAAGAGCTATGAGTTGTTTCGTCTCTGGGAAAGCATAGATCCCCAGTGCTGTTGTGCCTTAGGATAGGGCACCAAGGATAGGTTAAGACCAGCAACAGGTTTCACGGCTGGGCCCTTCCTTGTGGGAGAAGGAGCCGGATGTTTGCCTTTTCGGAAAGAGGCTCAGCCGAAGACGAGAGCCATGAGATGTTTCGTCTCTGGGAAAGCACAGATCCCCACTGCTGTTGTGCCTGTAGATAGGGTGCCAAAAGACCGTGAAGAGCAGCAACAGCTTTCAGGGCTGGGCCCTTCCTTGTGGGAAAAAGAGCCGAATGTTTGCCTTTTCGGAAAGAGGCTCTGCCAAGGACGAGCTCCATGAGATGTTCCGTCTCTCGCAAAGCACAGAACCCCACTGCTGTTGTGCCTGTAGATAGAGCGCCAAGGGACCCTGAAGAGCAGCAAGAGCTTTCAGGGCTGGGCCCTTGCTTGTGGGAGAAGGAGCCGGACGTTTGCCTTTTCGAAAGAGGCTCTGCCGAGGACAAGCGCCATGAGATGTTCTGTCTCTGGAAAAGCAGAGATCCCCAGTGCTTTTGTGCCTTAGGATGGGGCGCCAAGGGACCGTGAAGAGCAGCAAGAGCTTTCAGGGCTGGGCCCTTCCTTGTGGGAGAAGGAGCCGGACGTTTGCCTTTTCAGAAAGAGCCTAAGCCGAAGACGAGCGCCATGAGATGTTCCGTCTCTGGGAAAGAACAGATCCCCAGTGATGATGTGGCTGTAGATAGGGCACCAAGGGTCCATGAGGAGCAGCAACAGCTTTCAGGGCTTGGATCTTCCTTGTGGGAGAAGGAGGTGGTCGTATGCTTTCTAGGAAAGAGGCTGTGCCGAGGACGAGCGCCATGTGATGTTCTGTCTGAGGGAAAGCACAGATCCCCAGTGCTGTTGTGCCTGTAGATAGGGCGCCAAGCGACCGTGAAGAGCAGCAAGAAATTTCATGTCTGAGCCCTTCCTTGTGGGATAAGGAGCCGGAAGTCTTCATCTTCCACAACCTATGGTCAGTCTTCATCCCTACCCCCAACCTACTATGTCTCTCATCAGCCACTTGGGACTTGGAGCAGCCCTGTTCCAACCTGAGCTTTCACCACTGAAGGCTGTAGCTGCATGTTTCAGCCTGTTGGCACCAATTCCCAGCTGTTTTATTTGGAGAATGAGAGGCACACAGACACAGCAGGGTGTTTCTTAATTGCCAACAAGCAAAAACAAAGGAAGGAATAGTTCAGTAAAAAAAAAAAGACATTCCTCAGCTAAGTATGAAGTCCACATTACCTCCACTGAAACCTGCTTCCTACAGAGGATAACCTTAGACCAACAGAAAACACATTTTTTGTGTTTAGTCAGAGATCCCAAGACCTCCCAAAATGTTCCCTGTCCTGGACTTTGTTTGTTTGTCCATATTCACTCTTTTGCAGACAGCATGTCACACACTGAAGTCACGAGCTCCCTCGACTCGCAGAGGGAAGCAAAGAGACAAAGGGAATGGAATGCTCCCTTCTGAATAGCCAAATCTGCACCAACCAACCCCAACATATCTGGGTTATAGGCACATCTTCAAGCAGACTTTGCGTCATCTAGACACGCTTATTTTTCATTCGCTGCTTGGAAAATTACAGGTGACTCCCTTGTAGGTGAAGGCAGGGATGAGAGCGATGACCTCTAACACTAGACACCTTGGGTGCAATTGCCCAGGCCTCCCTTGCTAGTCAAGGGAGAGAAATCACTTGTCTCAGCCAAGAGGCTTTGATGCACCCTGCCTGTCCACCAGCTCATGCTCCAGAAGTTCTGCCATCGGTGTGCATCACATTTCTATGTCCCACATGAGGTCTTCAGCTACCTCAGGGTATCTTGGAGGCAGTGGCCACCCCTGTGTGGGCAACTGCATCAGCCCGTGAGTGGAGATGATAGGTATAAGTTGAAACATATGCAGAAAAGAGCTTGGTGTAATAAGTGTGTAAGAAGTCTTAATTTTTAGAGTTTTGAGGGTTTTCTATAAATCCTCCTGATTGTTTTCTCTATTGGCCATTGACATGGAACAGCAAGCTCCTTACCCTTTCTCTCCCTCTACGTAAATCTAGATTTATACAGTCATTTCTAAAATGCATTACCTATGAAGACTTTAAATGGAGAAACTGTTCTCAGGACATGTTTATATTAAAACATTTGACATTTGAATTTCATAGCTAAACAGAGCTGAGAGCAATGGAGGTTGGGAAGAGCCCACTATTATTTCTTTGCTATCAAGCAATGTCCAAAATTGGTAGCACTTCCCACCTAGCATCCCCTTTTTGAGCTGGCCAAACCTTTATGGGATATACAATGGCATAACATCATGGCCGTCCAAGTGCCGGACCCCAACCGATACACCACAGAGGCCCAGAGCACAGCCGATGAAAGGAAATGCCATTCCTATCTGATAACCTGATAAACTTCTCCAATCCAATGGCTGCCTAGGCTTTTGACACTGTCTCCCATAAAATCCTCATAGGGAAGCTGCTGAAGCAGAGGCTGGATGAGCAGACAGTGAGGTGGGCTGAAAAACTGGCTGAATGGCCGGCCCCACAGAATGGTGATCAGTGGCACAAGGTCTCGCTGGAGGCAGGTCACCAGTGGTGCACTGCAGGGGTCAGTACTGGGTCCAGTCCTGTCCCTTCAAACCTCTACTGTAATTTTGTGGTCCTGTGATATGTTTCAGGGAAATCAGCGCTACTGGACACCTCTCTGAATTGTCAGTGCACTGATGTGCGCAGCATGCTCAACAAAAGGGAGGAATTATTTGTCTGTGTGTGGTTACAGTGAGCGACAGTCTCATGTGGATAGCAGAGACGGTGTGAGAGAGCCACAGCAGGACTGCAGCCAGGGATGGACAGGTTTGTAAGGCAAGGAGGGGGAGAGGGGGGAGATGCCCTTTACGATAGAGAGAGCAGTGGGAATGCATGGGTCTCTGCCTTGGGACAGGTGATGGGCCTTCTGTGAGCTCATGGGTCAAGATCAGAAGTCAGACCAACACTTTCCCAACAGAGCACCGTAATAGACAGAACCCAAGTCATGGACTAAATGAACTCGATGGATTTTTTGTGGCCATTTTACAGGAGTGGTCCATAGAGTAAGGGAATGATATGTGTGTTTAAATGAAAGGCTGGGAAGGGGGAGTGATGGTTACTGAGTTTGTATTGGATAGTGTGAGACCTGAGCATGCTGTAAGCGGTATGGAATAAAGAGGGGAAGCTTGTCCTGGTTTTGGCTGGGATGGAGTTAATTTTCTTCATAGCAACTCATATGGGGCTGCGTGTTTTGGATTTGTGACCAAAACAGTGTTGATAACACAGGGATGTGTTAGTTACTGCTGAGCAGTGCTTGCACACCATCGAGGCCTTTTCAGCTTCTAACACCACCCCACCATTGAGGTGGCTGGGGGTGCACAAGAATTTGGCAGGGGACACAGCTGGGACAGCTGACCCCAGCTAACCAAAGGGATATTCTAGTCCATAAGATGTCACGCTCAGCAATAAAAACTGGAGAAAGAAGGAGGAAGGGGGAACGTTCAGAGTTACAGTGTCTGCCTTCCTAAGTAACCGTTACACCTGATGGAGCCCTGCTTTCCTTGAGAAGGCTGAACATCTCCCTGCAGATGGGAAGGAGTGGATTAATTCCTTCTTTTGCTTGGTGCTCATGCACAGCTTTGCTTTACCTATTAAACTGTCCTTATCTGAGCCCATGAGTTTTCTCACTTTTACCCTTCTGATTGTCTCCCCCATCCCACTGGCGTCGAGTAAGCAAGTGGCTCTGTGGGGCTGAGCTGCCTACTATGATTAACCACAACACTCCAGCCTCTCTAGGTCTCTCTGGATTGCAGTAGTGCCCTCCAGCATATTGACTCGTTCTTCCATGGTTTAGTGGCATCTGCAAACCTGACAGGAGTGCACTCCATCAGTTGCTCCAGGGCATTGGTAAAGACATTAACCAGGACAGATGCCAGGACGCACACTTACAGTTCTCCAGGTGTTACTGGTCAGCAGGCAGAGAACCACTCATTCACCTCAACCCTCCAAACCCCACCATCCAACCAGCCATCCAGACTGTAATGTCTTTACTTGAATACCAGAATAGGCAAGCATATACTGGGGAATAGTGTTGAAAGCCTTGCTGAAATCCAGGGAAATGATAGCTACTGCTCTCCTCTCATCCAGAAAAGCAGTCCTCTTCATCACAGCAAGATGCTAGGATGCTCAGGCATGACCTACCCTTGGTAATTCAAATCACTTTCCCTTTCATGTTCCCAGAAATGGGATTCAGAAGGACAAAGGCTGTGACACACCCCTCACCAAAGTGAGGTGAAACAGCCTTTAGTTCCCCAGCTGGTCCTTTGGACCTTGCTGGAAGATGCATGCATCTCTTGTTCTTTGCAAGTCATCTGGGACCTCCCCTGGTCTTCATGACTGTTCCAAGATGATGCAGAGTGTCCTTACAATGGCATTGGCTGGCTCTCTCAGCACCCTTGGATGCAGGCTGTCTAAAGGGGTGCGTTTGCTCAAGTAGCCCCTGACTTGGTCCTCATCCACTGCTGGCTGTTCTCCTCCTCTTTGAGTCCTGCCTGAGGGCAACAGAAACGTGGGAGACCTTGCAGGGGAAGACAGAGGAAAAGAAGTCATAGTGTACGTCAGACCTACCTGCATTTACTCTTTCTAAATTCAGTAGTGGCTCAATTTACTTTTCTTTGTTTTTCAACTGTTAAGGAAGCAGTAGTGGCTCATCTTGTTGCCCTTGACATCCCTTGCTAGCTTGAACTTTGGGGGAGCTTTGAGTCTCTTAACACAATCCCTGTTTCCCCAGACAACGTTTCTAAACTCCTCCTTTGTAGCCTGTCCCTGCTTCCACCTCCTGTGTGCTGCCTTTTGGCACTGGAGCTTGGCGTTGAGGTTCCTGTTTAGCCCAGCCGGTTTCTGGACATGAAGGGTTGTTTTCCTGAGTATCAGGACAGATCCTTCCTGTGCGTGGGGGGAAGATGTCCTTAAAGGCCTCTCAGCGAGTTTAGACTTTTACCTTTCAGAGCTGCCTTCCCATGGGGTCTCCCACTACCACCAGCGCCCTGAGCAGGCCAAGGTCTGCTTCTCTGGGATCCCAAACCTGAGCTCTGCTACTCTCCAGCTTCAGTTCCCTTCAGAACTGGGACCAAGTGATTTCATTGTCACTGCAGCCAAGGCTGACACTTTAACGTCCCTGACTCAGCCTCTTGGCCTACCCGGCTGCTGTGATAAGAATTCGACCCTGAGACTCTCCAGGACCCAATGGGGCTGTTTGCACCCAGTCACTTTGCCTGTCCAGTGAGGGCAAGGTTTGCTGATCTGGAGACTTCCTCAGATTACCTACAGAAGACTTTGTCCACTTCCTCACCCTGACTGAGTGGTTCTAACTCCCACCTTCATGTCACCATCAGTGGTGCGTCATCTGTTCCTAACCCAGTAATGATTGCACAACCTGTTGTCTACCCCACCATACATATTCGAGTTGCCCCATCCTTTACAGAGGCCATGCCCCAGCCTCATTCTCCCACCTTTACCAACCATCCCCCAGTGTCTCCTAAAGAGCCTGTCTCTATCCCTCACAGCACCCAAAATTGTGCAACCTGCCCCACCACGTCACCACAGGGGTTCCCTCAGAAGCTCTGTGATGGAATAAGGGGCTCCAGATCCTCCCCCCTGTGTCTCAAACTGAGGGCCTAGATGCACATTTGGTTTGCAGCCACTCACCAAAGACTTCTCTCATGGGGGAAACTGGAACCAAGCACCCCGGGGCCCCACGTATGCAAAGGCCTTGCTTCAGAGCAAACACTTGCTGGGAAGGATGGCAGGTGGCAATGTAGTGATGAAATGAGATGCTTACAAAGACAACAAGCCGGGCAGTTCCAGTGCCAGAGAAAAACAGGCCAGGGCCATGCCAGGCTTGCAAGAGAGGAGTTTGCTGCCTGAGGTGACTCTGCAGGACCTTGTGCCAATCTCCAGGAACACAAGGTTCCCCTGAGAATGTCCCTGGGTGAGATAAGCCTGCAATCCAGCCAGGCCCTGGACATCAGTGGCATGTGTTTTCTTCATAGCATCATTAGGTGTGTAGAGGACAAGGGAGAAGAGAATTGTCGGGGGTTGAGAGTACAGGGACATGAGTGGAGACCCCGGTGTGATGTGCCTCCCAATCATGCAGGGCCCCTTGGTGTAGACAAGATGGACCTTGCCACGATGCTGGCATTCAGGTGCTGGCAAAAAGACACAAGACCCTTTGGGAGGCCCTGGTGTTTTTCTCCAGCTCCCTCTCCGGTGGAACATGGCTTTCCTGGAGGTCCTGTGCCATATTTGCCAGGCACATGCCGCTGTACTAGGTAGCCCAGGCACTCGCCATGGCACTAGAGGCCATTCTTATGCCATTTCAAAGAGAGCCTTGACATAATATCAGTGCCTGCCATGCAGGGATATGCTCATGTCTGAGTTTTGCAGTGAGCTGAGCTCTAGTGAGTGCAGTGGAGGGTGCCTAGACAGATCTGACCATCCTTCTGGTGCATGCCTCCTTTTGGTCATCCGAAAGACCAGCAGCTGCCATGGAAATGTGAGTCTAACTGACATTCAGGTGCCCTAAACATTGGGTGTAATCTGAGGTCACCAAGGGACCCCTCTCCACAACCCCACAGCTGATGCTTAGGCAGTTGTGGGTGTCCCAGCTATATTCCACCAGAGCTTGCAGACACGTACACAAGTTTTTGACCACCCCTGGCACCTCAAACGTCACTGGCTGTTTCTGTGTGAGCAGCTGACAACCACCCTGCATCCCCATGGATCCCAGCGGGAGCTCAGGGCAGGGGCTGGCCTGCGGGCACCTATTTTGCACAAACTGCGCTGGAGCAAGGTTGTAAAAGACCTTTAAGATCATCGAGTCCAACCATTAACCTAACACTGCCAAGTCCACCACTAAACCGTGGCCCTAAGTGCCACATCTAGACAATTTTTAAATAACTCCAAGGATGGTGAGTCAACCACTTCCCCGGGCAGCCTGTTCCAATGCTTGATGACCCTTTCGGTGAAGAAATTTTTCCTAATATCCAGCCTAGGAATATTGATTTTTGTCAGGAGGTCCTTTCTCATCCATACCAGCTTGCTTGACTTCCTGCCTGTCTGGGTGTACTGTTCTGGTGCTTGAAGAAGAAAACCTTGACCATCAAAGAGCTCTCCCCTCTTCTCTGCAGGACCATATCCCATGGGATTCTGTCAAGGATGTCCCTTGGCAGACCAAAGCCTGCTCTCCCGAAGTGCTGCTCTTTGCCTTGTTCCCTTCTCTCAGGAGCCTCAACTCTGCTTTCTCACCCCTGACTATTACACCCCTGAGCAGCTCTTCCTTGTTTCCAAGGATGACGTCCTGCAGGAAACTCCCCTTCACTGGCTCCTCAGGCACCCTTGCCACGAAGATGCTGTCAATGAACTCCAAAAACCTCCTGGATGGCTTTCACCTCGCTGTGTTGCCCCTTCAGCAAATTTCAGGGCAGTTTTGGTCTGCCATGAGGACCAGGGGCTGCAAACAGGAGGCTTCTTCCAGTTGTCTGAAGAAGGCCTCACCTGCTTTTTCTTCCTGATCAGGAGGTCTACAGCACACAGCCACCCACCACAATGTTGCTTATGTTCTTCTGGCCTCTCATGCAGACTGTCCAACTGTCCGTATCCAGCAGTGCTCCGTGCATTCCTGCTGCTCTCTCACATAAAGGGCAACTTCCCTTCCAGGTCCAGACCGATGGCTTTATCAGCACCTGACCCCCCCAAACCCCTCAGTTTCTCCAGGAGGTGGTTTAGGCCACATTATCCATCCAGTAGCCAACTCACAGACTCTCAGGGCTCTCCAATATGCAGTCCAGGCTTATGGTCTCTAAAATAACTGGCTCTCAGGCCTCTTTTTATACTTGCTGGCTGCTTTGGTTTGATATTTGCTAGTGGTTTCACCCACTGACATACACACCGACATCTCCTGTTTTCCCCAACCACAGCTGGAAACTGAGAGCACAGACCCCAGAAAGCACCTTTCCTCCCAAGTAGCCCCTGCCTTGACGTGCTTCTGGAAAAGTCCCCCTGGGGTGATCTGGAGCTGCGAGCAGCCCTGACCTATGCAGCACCTTCTCAGCAGCAGAAAGACCCTGCCTTGCTCTGCTGGCAGGTTGCTCCATCCACCCACAGCTTATCCCCGCAGGGCCATGGAGAGATCCCTGGGCAGGCTGAGTGCTGACCCTGGCAGGCGGCAGAGTCCCTGCCCCAGCACACAGCCCCCTGGGGTGCAGGGACCCTGCTCAGAAGGACAGCCCTGGGCACCCCTGGCTGCACACCCAGCTTCACACTCCGCAGCCATCCCCAGGAGAAGGCAGCCTCATGCCCTGAACCTCTGATGGTGCAGCAGGGAAGCTCTTCTCTGGAGCATGTCCTCCTCCACACTAAAGAAACCCTGAGAGCTGTCCTGCCACATCCTAGACACTGCAGCAAGGTGTGCCATTTCTGGGAAACCTAAAGTGAAAATTCAGATAATGACTGCTCAGCAGTGGTAATTTGTGACCAAGCATTTATCTGGCATGGAGGGCAAGAAGTCCCAACAGCAGAAGGGGTTAAACTGGCTGGAAGCAGGAATGCCAGAGAGAGAAGGACTCCCTGTCAGGGAGTGGTTTCCCTTGGTGATGAGATAAGGAGCAGCCACAGTATTGTCCTGTAGCCACTCTGAAATGGGAGGCTCAGGGGAAACTTTGGGCAGCAGAGCTGGGCTGGGTGAGGGACCCAAAGCCAGGCTGAGGTGTTGTCCTGGTTTCAGCTGGGATAGAGTTAATTGTCTTCCTAGTAGCTGGTACAGTGCTATGTTTTTGATTTTGGTATGAGAAGAATGTTGATAACACACTGATGTTTTCAGTTGTTGCTCATTAATGTTTAGTCTCAAGTCAAGGATTTTTCAGCTTCTCATGCCCAGCCAGCGAGAAAGCTGGAGGGGCACAAGAAATTGGGAGAAGACACAGCAAGGGCAGCTGACCCAAAGTGGCCAACGGGGTATTCCATACCATGTGACGTCACATCTAGTACATAAACTAGGGGGAACAGGGGTGGGGGGATCACCGCTCCGGGACTAACTGGGCGTCGATTGGCAGGGTGGTGAGCAATTGCATTGTGAACCATCTGTATATTCCAATCCTTTTATTAGTGTCATCATTATCATTATTAGTTTCTTCTTTTCTTTCCTATTAAACTGTTCTTATCTCAACCCACAAGTTTTACTTTTTTTGCCAATTCTCTCTCCCGATCCCACTGGGAGGGGGGAAGTGAGTGAAAGGCTGTGTGGTGCTTAGCTGCTGCGCTTTGCAGAGGAGCTGCTCCTGGGCAGAGCTGTCTCTCTGCAGTACTGCCTGCTTGTAATGAGCTCCCTCAATGCCAGGAGCCCAGCCCAGCTCAGCAGCAGAGGACCAGCCCAAGGCAGCACTTTCTCTGCCCCCTCTGGGCTCCCTCCAGGTGTCCCTGGGGCTCCAGGGGAACCTGCTGGGAAACAGGCTGAAGCAATCACTGGTGTTGCCTCCCTCAGCTGGGGAGAGACACTTCTTTCCTGAATTAAAATTCTCCTCTCAGAGACAAAGTTACATCTACATGCCACATTTTTTGGTCGTATTGTTAGACAGGATACCCAGAGAGAGGCAGGCAGGGATGTCCTTTACTCCTGCTGAGGGAAGGGATCCATGGGTCAATGGAGGCATCTCATCCTGCATTTCTACTCATGGCATTTGAAGGAGGCTCAGCTCCCTCCCATGCACACCACAAAGCCACAGGAGGTGGGATTCCTCTTGCCTCAGTTCAGGTGTGAGCAAAATAGACACCTGCATGTGAGCTCCTTGTCTCAGCTCCCATCTGAATTAATGGAGAGGAAAGGCAGGAGT
The DNA here is from genome assembly GCF_026419915.1 of Harpia harpyja. Taxonomy (NCBI): domain Eukaryota; kingdom Metazoa; phylum Chordata; class Aves; order Accipitriformes; family Accipitridae; genus Harpia; species Harpia harpyja. The sequence continues at coordinate 287,818 of NW_026293192.1, read as the reverse complement.
CAGGTGTTCAGATGCAAATCCCTGGTGACATTTGAACTGCCAGAGGTGGTCCAAGATACATGTAGGTAACAGCAAATTGTAATGGAGAAGTTCACAGAGACAGGGCAACATCTTAGGAAACATGTATGAGCCTGGTGGGAAATTCCTTTGGCCAAGTGACATGACAGCTTATGCCCAACTAAAGGCCAAAAGAACCTTTTCCTACTCCTTATCTTCATGGCACTTGATACAGGTATTCATGTGAATGACTGCAGTCATATACCATAGCGACAGCTGGGTCTCTCTCTTTTCCATCAGCTGAATTTACTATACCTCCACTGACTGTAATGGCATGTGTCCCATGTTCGTCCTCACACTGCCTAACAGAATTCAGGGCATGTCCTCTGTTTAATGTCCAGATCCAGGGCCACAGAGCTACACGAGATGCCAAGGCTGGCAGGGACTTCACAGGAGCTGCAGGAAAGCAATTCCCATTCAGGGTTGGGTGCGTCATAGACTTCCCTGATGGCATCACAGAGACTGTGATTTGGTGCCTGTTTGCTGTACACTAAAGCCATCAGTCAGAGGCATCAGTCATCAGATGCCATCAGGGACGCAAGGTCTGCTCCTTCTCCACGCTAGAGCTGCAGGCATTGCATGAACATGAAGCATGTCACACAGGGGTTTTTACTCACTCCGTTGATGATCCAATCAATGAAAAGACCAAGAATTTTCAGAGTGTTCCTGGATACATCTTGTCTTCAAGGACATCATCCTCCAAGCACAGCAATGGTCCATATCAAAACTCAGTGGAAACTCAAAAAGGATTTCAAGGGCACCAAGATGAACTTTTGATACTTCGGGAACTGTTACAGAAGAAAAAGAGATAAGGTAGGACCACTGCTGAAATGAGGAAGAGTAGCTCTAGATAGATCTGAGGTACTCTACGTCACAGCCTCGGTTAATAGCAGCAAGGTCTCCCAGGCCTTTGAGCTGTGAGGCAGGACTCTGGAGGAGAACAACCAGCAGTGGATGGGGATCAAGCTCGGGGTTACTCAAGCAAACTACACCCTTACCAGTCCCTGGGAACCATAGGGGCTGCATCCAAGGGTGCTGAGAGTGTGTGATGCAGATCATCTTAGGCCCCTTTAGATGGTGGGAACCCCAGGTGGTGTAGCATTGAATGGGCCTTCTACCTGACTGCAGCAAACCATGCAGACCCCATCCATAGAACTCTGTCTCCTGTTTTGGTCATTCAGGCTACTGTAGGATTTTCATACAAGGATCAATTCTACTCATCATCTCAACAGTCAAACAGAAATAGTGTTTTCATGAGACTGTTTTGCTGCACTGTTAGATACAGGCAAGGCCACGCAGGAGGCATGATGTCCAGTACAGAGTGGGACCTGCCTGCAGGCTCTTGTGTGATAACATGCTGCTGAGGTTGTCCTGTGGCCAAGGGATCTGTGCAGCATAACACAGGTTTGATGGTCGTGCTGTACACGCAGCAAGGTGCAGCGCAGCGCAGCCCTATGTGGCAGTACATCCCCCCCCCCCATCCTGCCAGCAGCATCAAAACTTCTCCAGGAAGGGAGAAGGGGAAGAAAACTCTGGAGGCTGCAGGTTGAAATTTGAACTGGCCAATCAAGATGAGCCAGGTACATAGAGGTGACCCTCCTAGCCAATAGAATTAAATGACCACAGGTCAGATTCGACCGGGGTATAAACGGGGTCACGCCGGAGGACACGTTGGCAGTCCTCCTCGGAGCAGCAGGTCAGCAGTCGGGGACTCCCCCTTGGGTCGGGGCACAGCCCGAGGTAACTCCTCGAGGGAGAGAGCCCTCAGCTTTTAGGTGAGTGATACGCACGTTTTGAGCCATCACTTTAAATCTTGGGAATTCTTAAGTCGGCTGTGTAGTACTAATTCTCTTTACGTCATTGAGCCTGTGGTTTTATAAGATGTTACCGGACTTCTAACTAACTTTTGCTGAAGAATAAATCTGAGTTTTAACACCTGTTGGATTTGGTTGGTCGTGCATCCGTAACAAGGACAGAGTCTCTCTCAATGGCATGAATACCCCTGGAATGGGGTGGGTGACCCTTGACTTCACATCCCTAGTTATCTCCTGAAGCTTGAGTGGGACCTGGTGGGGATGAGCACGGCGGTTATAGACACAGGTTTAAGCCCACAAGTCCAACACCCTCCAACTGCTGGAAATGGGGTGTCTGCTGAAGACCGGTCGATATCATTGGGCCAAAGAGAAGGATGTCAGAAATTCAAGGCTGGCCTAGGGGGGATACTGTCATTGTCTACAGCTAGCTTATGGGATAGTGCAGAGGAGAATGAGTCAGACTCTTCCCAGGTGGGCACAGTGGAAAGATGAGAAGCCATGGGAAAAAGTTGGGCCATGGGAAATTCTGACTAGGCTTAAGAGAAAGGCATCTGCACTATAAGGTCTGTCAGGCACTGGGAACATGCACCCAGAAAGGCTGTGGGATGTCCACAATGGAGATAGTCAAGCCTCAGCTAGACGTAGTGCCATGGGGGTTTTTGGATCGTAATGGATAACTACCTAATACGGGTAGAAAAGGAAGCCTGGGCAACAGCATCCAAGGTGTCCAACATTAGAGGGGATCACTCTCATTTCTGCCTTTGCTGACAATGGAGTCACAGGTACTTTACCCTGCAGGGAATGAAAAATGAGTGGGTCTAGGTATAGCAGAGTCTGCTTGAAGACGCTCCTGTGTCCCAGATACATTGGGCTTAGTGCCCGGTTGCCTATTCAAAAGAGAGCATTTCATTCACTTTGTCTCTTTTTTCCCCCTCTGTGAATCAGGGGAGCTCGTGACTTCAATGTGTGACTTGCTGTGTGCAAAGAGCGGATATGGACAGATAGAGTCCAGGGCAGGGAGTGTTTTGGGGGGTCCTGGGATCTCTGCTTACACAAAAATGTGGGTTTTGTTCATCTAAGGCTATTCGCTGTGGGAAGTGGACTTCAGAGGAGGTAACGTGGACTTAATATACAGCCGTTGAGTGTATTACATCACTGCTTGTCTGTGTACAGCTCATTCTCCAAGCAGGAGGGAGTTGGTGCCCACGGACTGAAACATGCAGCTACAGACTTCAGTGAAGAAAGCTCAGATTTGAACAAGGCTGCTGTAAGTGCCAGGTGGTTGAGAGGAAAGGTGGGGCTGGGGGTAGGGATGAAGAATGACCATAGATTGATAAGATGTAAAGGGTCTTGATTTTTGTATACATTCAAACTCCATTAGGAGGATCAATATGAATTGAGGATTTCTGATATCACATGGTGCATGAGCAGAAAAATAAAGAAAAGTGGGGGAAGAAAAAGAATTCTTTCTTATTGTTTAGTATTGAAATCTTTCCACTTTGACTACACTCCTGAAATCTCTTATTAACCACATAAGAATTGAAGACCTAAAGGAAAATTATGCACAGAGCCTTGGCTCGTTAGGGAGTTTTCATGTTAATGAGCCCTCTGGTGCCAAGTTCCTGAACTGCAGATCCTGAAAGATTGAACAAGCCTCTCAAGAAGTAAAAGTCAGCATCAAACTTGCAAGTTTCTGAGTGTGTTGCTGGGCTCCACTGAGGAACACCACTGAAGAGACCGTGGAGGGAATGACCAGACAAGGAGGTTTCACCTGGGGGCTGGTGAAACAGGAAGTCAGAGACACTGGTTACAGGTGGCAGATCAATTGTGGAGGTGGCTGTGAAAGCCCTAAATGTGTTTCAGCAAGCAGGATGGCCAAGGCCTGAGCCCCAGCCCCCTGGGAAGGGGGATCCTTTCCTTCATGGGATGCTTACAGCTCTTCCCGGGAGCAGTTTGATGGGGGGGGGTGTGATGCCGAGTGAAGGACAGCGGTAGGACACCTCCCAGGCTCTTTTGGGGGTCAGTGAGGAGGGAACAAGGGCCTAGGGCTGTAAGGAACCGGTGTCCTTGCAAGGGCTTCAGTGGAAGAGACAGCAGCCACCGTGGAGATGACAAGGACTTCAGTTCTGTTGGCACGGAGGAGGGGGGCCTGGGCCATGATCTGAGGTGTTCTTTGTCTGGCATGATGTGACACCAATTCCACCCTCTGGAGGAGCACCTTCATTTTCCACAGTTGCAGCACACCAAAGAGGATCAGAAACAACGTCCAAATGACAGGATGCATCAAAAAGTTCTGTAGGCATCCTAGAGGTGATGTACACTCAAATACTTTAGGATGTCTTGAATCAACTGCTGCTTGCTTGTTGTGGTTTAAGCTTTGATAGAGAGCTATTGTTGGCCTGGCTTGCATTTGTGTCCCTTGAGTTCCTTTGAAGTCTTGGAGCTGGTGTGTATGACACAGCCTTCGAGGGAGGAAACACAGAAACATAGGCAGACGGGAATGAAGAAGACTTACCCAGTTATCCAGAGAGATGGATGTTATGGTCCTTTTCGTGTGTGGTCAGTGCTACTAAATGCTTCAAGGAATCAGGACTTGGTAATGGTCGGGTGGGGGTCAAATAGTCTGCTCTGTTTCACACGTGCCCATGTAGGCATTTTGATCTGACCAAATGCCCCACACTTCCATCTACATAAAGAATTGCCATTTCTAGGACACAAATCACCCTGTTTTCAGAGAAACAATTTAAAACCCAAATGGAGAACCTTTCTGTCATAGACAGGTCCAAGACATTTGGGTGTGAGACTCAGCAGGTGGGTCAATGGGAGAGCCTCCCAGGACAACTTTGCATACTGAGGGTGGGGGTTTCTGCCTCTGCGTGTCTGAGCCTCACGATGGGATGCAAGAAAGAGCATTTGGGGATTGTGCAAGACTTCCTGTGGAATGTGTAGGAAAGGATCAAGGGCAGCGAGAGGCAGGGATCATGGTGGTTTGGGGAGGAACAAGTGTGGGAAAATTGACAGAAAAGGGGATAAGAGGAGCTGATCACATGTAAAGAGGTGGCCAGTCAGTAAACTTGTCTGGCCATGCCCTACAACTGGTCACCCCAGTCTGTCTTGTGTTCTTATTAAACTCCAATTTCCCACAATTTTCTGGGGTGAGCAGTATCTCTGGTTTTGTGTATGGATGGAGGTCCAATGGCCAGCCACCGGAGTGGGAACCGTAAGTCATACAGGCTCCTGTTCTTCGGGAGCCCAGAAACTACAGCGATTGGAGAGCATCCATATAACATTGCTGTGTACATCAGTGAGCATAACCACTAGCAAACATCAAACCAGAGCATCCAGTGAGTAGAAGCAGCAGCCTGGGAGCCCAGTATTTAGAGACCCTAAGTCTGGACTGGACACTGGAGAACCCAGAGGGTCTGCAACTTGGCTACTGGAAGGACAAGGTGGCCCAAACCACCTCAGGGGAAAACTGTAGGGTATTAGGTGTCTGGTACTGGTAAGGCCATAGTTCTGGACCTGGAGGGGAAGTTGCCCTTTACATGAGAGAGCAGCAGCAATGCGTGGAGCTCTGCCTGGGGACAAACAATGGGTCAGCTGAGAGCTGAAGGGTCAGTGTGAGAGGGCAGAACAACATGGGCAATGCTGTGGTGGGTGGATGTCTGCTCCAGACCTCCTGATCAGGAAGAGGAAGTAAATGAGGCCTTCTTCAGGAAGAAGTCTCATGTTTGTAGCCCTGGTCCTCATGGGGGGCTTGTACTATCCCTACCGCCTCTGCTGAAGGGGCAACATAGCGAGATGAAAGCCATCCAGGAGGTTTTTGGAGCTCGTTGATGATGTCTTCCTGACTAGGGTGACAGAGGAGGCGATGAGGTGAGGTGGCCTGCGGGACTTCATACTTTCAAAATGGAAGAACTGGTCAGGGATGTAAAAGGCAGATAGATGGAGTGTCTAAGTGGCTAGACAGCATGACTAAGACCAGCCTTGGAGGGGTCCATATTGTCTGTGTGTGGGATACTTGGAAAGTAATGGGCACATAGTGAACAATCCAGACACGATGGAATTGATCAATTTGTGAGCTAAGGATGTTTTGTAGGCAGCAGGCTTCAAGGACGCTTTGCTTGTGGACACATATTTAGCTAACGGTTGCAAGAGCATTCCATACGCCTTTAGAAGGCCTTGAACAGAATAAACAAGAAGACAAAAAAAGAAAGATGCCAATTAGAAGAACACAGGTGCGCATTCCGCGATAAAGGGAACTTGGCACAAAGAACCTCAATTTGGCAGCTTATCTTGACCAATTAGCCTGAGACAAGTTTTGCATGTTTTAGTTAATACAACCAATTATGCCTTATGTTTATGCGCGTGTACAGTGTTGATATAACCAATCATTAGGTGTAACTAGGCGCGTGGACAGCACATGCTAACCAATCTCTAATTTGCTTATGCGTGAACAATAACTAGAATGAGCATATAAACCGAGCTATCTTGGCAATAAAGTGGCATCTGCTTGATCATATTGATTGTGTGCAGTGTCCGTGACTTCCGCGTCAACATCTGTGTGTCTAAAAAGGTATTCATTTTACACTAAACAGCCTAGCATGCAGACAGCCCAACTCTCATTTACCATTTCTCCATTGGCCCTAGCTTTGCTTGCTTTGTGTCCCCCTTTGCTGTTTCGGAGATGGTTGTCACAGTAGTTCTCACGTGGGTTAGAAATTCCATTGAGCTAGTACCTCCTTTAATTGTCTGTAATGCCCTGCAATTCCTTATGCTGTTATCTTGTGTGAGACACCTCCATCAGGGTGCTCCATCTGCACACAAACATTAACAGCTGACAAAACAGAGCTTCGCTCAAGGGGAACCTTGAGAAACTCTGGGATTTGGCCAATAGAATCCTCTTGAAGTTTTAAAAGAAGTGGCCAGTCCTGCGCTGGGGGGAGAATCAGCCCATACACCAGGGCCAGCAAGGACCTGACCAGGTGTGGGACACCATAGGACTTCCTGTGTGGAGACAGCTGAGGGCTCTGGCAAGGCTGAAAGCCCTCAACATAGAATCATAGATCCATAGAATCATTTAGGTTGGAAAAGACCTTCAAGATCATCGAGTCCAACCATCATCCATGCCCACTAAACCATGTTCTGGAGTACCCCGTCTACGTGCTCTTTGAATACCTCCAGGGATCGTAACTCAACCACTTCCCTGGGCAGCCTATTCCAATGTCTGACAACCTTCTCACTAAAGAAATTTTTCCTAATATCCAACCTAAACCTCCCTTGCCACAACTTGAGGACATTTCCTCTCGTCCTATCTCCAGCCACCTGACAGAAGAGACCAGTACCCACCTCACTACAACCCCCCTTCAGGTAGTTGTAGAGAGCTATAAGGTCTCCCCTCAGCCTCCTCTTCTCCACACTAAACAGCCCCAGCTCCCTCAGCCGCTCCTCATAAGATATATGGTCCAGGCCTCTCACCAATATCTTTGCCCTTCTCTGGACACGCTCCAGCAACTCAATGTCTTTCTTGTAGTGAGGGGCCCAAAACTGAACACAGGACTCGAGGTGCGGCCTCACCAGTGCCCAGTACAGGGGAACAATCACCTCCCTGCTCCTGCTGGCCACACTATTTCTGATACAGGCCAGGATGCCATTGGCCTTCTTGGCCCCGTGGGCACACTGCTGGCTCATATTCAGCTGGCTGTCAACCAGCACGCCCAGGTCTTTCTCTGCCAGGCAGCTTTCCAGCCACTCTTCCCCAAGCCTGTAGTGCTGCATGGAGTTGCTGTGACCGAAGTGCAGGACCCAGCACTTGGCTTTGTTGAACTTCATAATATTGGCCTCAGCCCATCGATCCAGCCTGTCCAGATCTCTTTGTAGAGCCTCCCTACCCTCAAGCAGATTGACCCTGCCTCCCAACTTGGTGTCGTCTGCAAACTTGCTGAGGGTGCACTCAATCCCCTCATCCAAATCATTGAAAAAGGTATTAAAGAGAACGGGGCCTAACACCAAGCCCTGGGGACACCACTTGTGACCCGCCGCCAGCTGTATTTCACCCCATTCACCACAACCCTCTGGGCTCATCCATCCAGCCAGTTTTTCACCCAGTGAATAGTGCACTTGTCCAAGCCATGAGACACCAGCTTCTCAAGGAGTATGCCATGAGAGACAGTGTCAAAGGCCTTGCTGAAGTCAAGGTGGATAACATCCACAGCCTTTCCCTCATCCACTAGGCGGGTCACCTGGTCATAGAAGGAGATCAGGTTGGTCAAGCAGGACCTGCCTTTCGTAAACCCATGCTGACTGGGCCCGATCCCCTGATTGTCCCGGACTTGCCATGTGAGTGCTCTCAAGATAAACCGTTCCATAATCTTCCCCGGTACCAAGGTCAGGCTGACAGGCCTGTAGTTCCCCGGATCCTCCCTCCGACCCTTCTTGTAAATGGGAGTCACACTGGCAAGCCTCCAGTCCTCTGGGACCTGCCCCGTTGACCAGGAACGCTGATAGATGATAGAGAGTGGCTTGGCAAGGACCTCTGCCAGTTCCGTCAGTACTCTTGGATGGATCCCATCAGGTCCCATAGATCTCTGAGTGTCCAGATGGCATAGTAGGTCACTAACTATCTCCTCCTGGATTAAGGGGGGTATATTCTGCTCTTCATCCTCACTTTCCAGCTCAGGGGGCAGAGTAGACTGAAGATAACTGGTCTCCCTATTAAAGACTGAGGCAAAGAAGGCATTAAGTACCTCGGCCTTTTCCACATCTTTGGTGGCTACGTTCCCTTCTGTGTCCATTAAAGATAGATCTTCTCCTTGGGATTCTTTTTACTGTTAACATATTTGTAAAACCTTTTTTATGTTGTCCCTTACAATAGTGGCCAGATTTAGTTCTAGCTGAGCTTTTGCCTTTCTAATTTTCCCCCTGTATGATCTAACAAGATCCCTGTACTCTTGCCAAGTTGTCCGCCCTTTCTTCCAGAAATGATAAACTCTCATCTTTTTCTTGACTCCTAGCAAAAGCTCCCTGTTCAGCCAGGCCGGTCGTTTTCCTCGGTGGTTCAGCTTGCGGCACATGGGAATAGTCTGGTCCTGAGACATTAAGATTTCCCTCTTAAAGAATGTCCATCCCTGCTGGACCCCTTTGCCCTTCAGGACCGTCTCCCAAGGGACTCTCTCAACCAGTGCCTTGAAGAGGCCAAAGTTTGCCTTCCGGAAGTCCATAGCGGTGGTTTGCTGACCACCTTCCTTGCCTCACCAAGAATTGAGAATTCTATCATTTCATGGTCGCTAAGCCCAAGATGGCCTCTGACCATCACACCTCCCACTACTCCTTCCCTGTTCGTAAACAATAGATCTAGCAAGGATCCTCCCCTGGCTGGCTCTCCTACCAGCTGTGTCAGGAAGTTATCTTCCACACACTCCAGGAACCTCCTAGATTGTTTACTCACTGCTGTGTTGTATTTCCAGCAGATGTCTGGAAAGTTAAAGTCCCCCACGAGGACAAGGGCACACGATCCTGAGATTACTGCCAGCCGCTTGTAGAACGATTCATCCGTCTCTTCAACCTGGTCGGGTGGTCTATAACAGACTCCCAGCACAACATCTGCCTTATTGGCTTTCCCTCTCATCCTCACCCATAAGCACTCCACCTTGTCATCACAATCGTGTAGCTCTGTACAGTCCAAACATTCCCTAACATAGAGAGCCACCCCACCACCTCTTCTACCTTGCCTATCCCTTCTGAAGAGCTTGTAGTCAGCCCTTGCAGCACTCCAGTCATGGGAGTCATCCCACCATGTTTCCGTGATGGCGACTAAGTCATATCTATCCTGCTGCACCATGGCTTCCAGCTCCTCCTGTTTATCGCCCATGCTGCGTGCATTGGCATAGATGCATTTGAGCTGGCCTCTCGAATCCACCCCTAACATCGGCATGCTGCCCCCAGGCTCATCTCTGGTGCACCTAGTTTTATCCCTTACCCCCTTCAAACCTAGTTTAAAGCCCTCTCTATGAGTCCTGCCATCTCATGAGCGAGGATTCTTTTACCCGGTTGAGATAGCTGGAAACCATCTGTCGCTTGCAAGCCCGGTGCCGTGTAAACCTCCCCATGATCAAAAAACCCAAAATTCCACCCATGGCACCAGCCTCTGAGCCACGTATTAACCGGGTGTGTTTTTCTGTTCCTTTCAGTGTATTTCCCTGCCCCCGCAGGGATTGAGGAAAACACTACCTGTGCTCCCGATCCTTCCACTAATCGCCCCAGTGCCCTCAAGTCCCTTTTGATTGCCTTTGGATTTCTCTCTGCAATCTCATCACTGCCAACCTGCACAACCAGCAATGGGTAATAATCAGAGGTCCGAACCAGACCAGGGAGTTCCCTGGTAATGTCTTTTACCCAGGCCCCAGGGAGGCAGCAGACTTCCCTGTGGGTTGGGTCAAGTCTGCATAATGGGCCCTCTGTCCCCCTCAGAAGGGAGTCGCCTACGGCAATTACCCTCCTTTTTCTTTTTTCAGAGGATGTGAGAATGCGTGGGGCTGCCCGACTGAACCTAGGCACCACTCTTCATCTACACCCTCATCTTCATTGACCTGGTCCTCAAGTTCCAGAGCCCCATACCTGTTGAGTAGGGGCAACTGGGAAGGTGAGGGAGACCGGGAGGGGACTCGCCTGCCTCCCTGACCAGGGACCTGTATCCATTCCCCTCCAACTCTTAGGTGCCCTCCTGCCTGGTGGCAAGGGGGCAGGGGAACCTCCGCTTCTTGCGGAGCCTCCATCTGCTGCCCCTGCCTCAGGGATGGTAGGGTGTGGGCCCACCAATCTATCTCCCTCTCACACTCCCTGATACTCCTCAACCTTTCCACTTCCTCCTTCAGCTCTACCACCAGGCTGAGCAGATCATTCACCTGGTCACACCTCACACGAGAGGTGCCCCCACTGCCCTCCATCATCAGGGATAGACTCAGGCACTCCCTGCAGCCAGAGACCTGGACAGCTGCATGTTTGCATGGGAGCTCTGCCTGCATCGCCACATTTTTCCTAGCAATGGCTTTCATCTGAGTGGCAACCATCCCTGGGTCTCCCTCTGGGCCGATGCCCACCGCTTGAGTAGCCTTCTCGAGCTGGGAAGGGGGGGGCTGCGCCCTGTCTGCATGAACTGCTGCACAAACTGCCACGCCACACCCTTTCTGACGCGCCACGCCCTGTTTGCCCGCCCGGTTCTCCGCGCTCCTGGTCGCTGGTGCTCCTCAGGGCCGTTCAAATCTCCCGCAGTTCCCCCTGGCAACACCCACACTGTGTGAGCCTCTCTCGCGAGAGCTGCTGGCTCTGGATGGATCCCTCTGCTCTTCCCTGGGGGTCCTGGGCCTCGTGAACCTCCCAGTCTGCCTCAATCTAGTGCTTAGCCGCAGACTTACCGTTGCCTCTGGTGACCTCGCCGCTGACTGAACGCTGCTGACAGTTACGCCGGTATCCTGTGAACCGGCCTGGGAGGCCCCCACATCCCCGCCCAGCCCAGCAGGATGGCCATGCAGGGTTACTGGGGAAGACTCTGAGCTTTCCTCGGAGATGCAAGATACAGGCAACGCCATCTGCAAACATGGAAAAGCAGGACAAAATTCCAACTTCAGAAGAATACGTGCATGGGGACAATATGGAAAAGACCCAAAGAGGATCACAAAAAAGACCATGTGGATGAGAGGAACTAGCCAGTGAGCCCAGGAACTGCAAAGTGGCTTTCGAGGTTCCAAGCAGAGAGGGAGGGTGGTAGTGGGGAACTCCCTTTCCCCATGGGGTTGTGGGGGTTCTCACAGCTACCTGTAAGACCACTGTGGGGTGCAGACTGGTGCTATACACATTGCCTTGTCCTTGGGTTGATAAACTGATTGAATGTTTCAAACCGCTCTGTCTGACTGAGAGAGGGGAGAGGTCAGGAGTGTGCTGGCACTTGTCCAGGTCCACCTGAGCCGCACCAGCCAAATCCAGTCTGCTGTGTGTACGTCATGTCAAAGGCTGGGGAAGGGGGTGGTGACGGTGGATGTAAAAGTCTTGAATCCTGTAGGACCTGATCAGGATGTAAACAGGAGGGAATAAGGTGTGAAGATTGTACTGGGTTTGGCTGGGATGGCGTTAGTTTTCTTGTTAGCAGCCCCTATGGTGCCGAGCTTTGCCTTGGTGGTCAAAAGAGTGTCGACGGATAACACGCTGACATTGTAGCTACTGCTGAGCAGCGCTTGCACAGCATCAAGGCCTTCTCTGTTTCTCACTCTGCCCCGACAATGAGGAGGCTGGGGGTGGCAAGAAGCTGGGAGGGGACAAAGTCAGGACAGCTGACCCCAACGGACCAAAGGGATATGCCACACCATATGACGTCATAGTCAGCAATAGAACTAGGGGAGTGCTTGGTGTTCTTCAAAGTAGAAGAAGTAATCCACTTACTAAACTGTCTTTATCTCAACCCATGAGGTTTTTTTTCTCGCTTTTGTCCTTCCACTTTCCTCCCCCATCGCACTGGTGGCAGTGAGCAAGTGACTGGGTGGGGGCTGCCACATGGGGTCACCCCACCAGACAAGGACATAGAAAATAGGCTGGTATGTGCTTTTGAGTTCACTGGAGCCTGAGTAGATCATAGGCTGGGAGCTGGCACATGCCTTGTCTAAGTGGTTGTGAGATTACTGATACCTGAGTAGCTGATAGGCCAAGAGTAGGGGCGTGGCTTGTGTCAGAGCTTGTGAGGTCACTTGTGCCTTTGCCTCTCACAGGCAAGCAGATAGCAAGTAGGTGGCTATGTGGTGGCCAGCTCACTGGTGCCTGAGTAGCTGATAGGCAAGAGGGAGACACGTGGCTTGGGTATGTACTCGTGTTGTCACTCTGGGCTGAAGGAAGAGCTGATAGGCCAGGACCAGGTGCATGGCCCTTATAGGTTCTCGTAAGGTCACTGGAGGCAGACTACTGCAACAGCAAGTACCTGGCAAATGGGTGTACACGTACGTGTGAGGTCACTGGTGCCTGAGTAGCTGATAGGGCAGGAGCAGGCCCCTAGTTTGTGTCAGTGGTTTTGAGGTCATTGGTGTCTGAATAGCCAATAGGCCAGGAGCAGGCCCATGTCAGATGCAAATACCATGACGTCACCTGTGACTGAGTAGCAGATAGGCTAGGAGTATGCACATGGCTGTGTATGATGAACTTGTGATGTCACTGGTGCCTGGAGAGATGATAGGCCAGGAGCTGGCACACAGCTTGGGTCGGTGCTTCTGGTGTCACCAAAATAATATTCAGACCACAACCAAACACGGCTTTTTGGCAGAACCATTGTTAGCAGAAGTCCATACACCGCGCACACACGTGTGGCACTGCAACTCAGGCACACGCAGTGGTGGCAGTAGGAGGGGTGTGAGGTCACTGTCACTATAAATCATGAGCACACAGCAGTGGCCGTGGGAGGATGGCAGTGTTCACGTCACCGATGGCACCCCATGGCTGCGGGGCTCCTTGCAGAGCGGCCGTGTGCTGTTACAAGGGCATCAGAGGGGACAGGATCCGCCCAGCCCCGTGTCTGCGAGGCCGAAGGAGCAGCCCCTGCAGCCCTGGCTGGAGCAGTCGGGGTAGGGGTGGCTCGGGGGCACCGCAGGGATGTGCCTGGGCACGGCGCCAGGAGGAAACCACAGACTTCCTCCGGAGCGCGGGGAGCGCTGCGAGGCCACGTGGGCTGTGGTTTGTGCACCTGCAGGCTGCAGGTCCCGAGCCAGCCGCGGGGAATAACGGCCCCTCGGTGACATGCCAAGAGTCAGGGATGTGTCTGAGCCTCTGGGCTGCATGTCTGCTGCCGGGACAGAGACGTGTCCCAGCTCCAGCTCATTGGAAGGGACCTTCCGTGGGGCTCTCCAGGGAGGGAGGGGTGAGCCAGCGCTGCTGGGATGGGGCTCTGGCCTGGGCTAAGGCCCTTTCCCAGCTGCTGCTCCCAGCAGAGCGGGGTCTGAAGCAGGGGCAGGGGCTGTTTCCTTCCCTTCCTGACACAGCCACCGCTGCAGTCTCAGCCCTGTGATTCCCATGGCACAGGGGTGGCTGGACACTTGCACCTGGGGCTCTTGGATGTGCCCGGTATAGGAGGTGCTCAGTGCTCCTAGTCCACATGGCACGGTTCAGGGGGTGAAAAACCTGTTCCCCCCCCACAACTGGCCCTGTCTTGTGACGGCCCTCCACCACAGTGATGTGACACCTGTAGCGGAGCCATCTCTCATATATGGTCATGAATGGCGCTGGAGAAGTTCATTGGAGGGCTGGGCTGTGTCGGAGGGGAGATCGCTCCCGATAATGTCTAAAAAGGTGCTGCTGCTTCGATTGGCTCCTCCTGTAGCTGGGCTGGCATCTGCGGAGATATATTGTCCTCCCATCGTCATTGTCCCCATGAGTCCCCAGCAGCCGTGGCAGGGAGCGTGGCGCAGCAGGGATGTGCTGGCAGGGCAGGAGGCTCAGGATGGGCACCGAGGGACTCCTGTCCCCTCAGGTGCTGTGGCTGCTCCTCTGGGTACAGCTGTGCAGGGGTAAGTGCCGACTCCTTTGTCCCACAGCCCAGGGCCTGCAGGTACCAGTGTGGTCATTGGGATTTGTCTGGGAATGGGGTTTCTTTGCAGGTGCTACTGAGATGAGGGGCAGAAGGTGCTCAGGTCCATGGACCCTGTGCCTTTCCCTGTGCCCATCTGGGTGGGCGAGAATATGACAATATCTCCTTTTCCAGGGCTCCAGTGTTCAGGGCAGCCTGTGCCTGGCTGGATTCATAGACACCCTGTCCTGGGGTACCCCTTTGGGATCCCCTCTTCCCCAGCACTGTGCCTCTGCAGCTGGTGGTGGCCTAGCTGGTGATGGCAGCACCCAGAGATGCCCAGGGCACTGCCGAGCTCTAGGGTACCTCGGAGTGTTTGTGTGCTGCTCACTGTCCCCTTGGTCCAGGGGCCCCCTGACTCCATGAGAGCAGTTTGGATCCCACAGAGAGAAGGGGAGCGGGGCATCTACAGTAGAGAGACATCCTTCCTGGGGAGCTTGGCCCAGTGTAGGGACTGGGCTGACCCCAGGGGCGAGGAGGGGACATGGGTTGGGGGATCCTCAGAGTCATCTCAGTGCTCCCTGGGAACATGGAAAACCCTGGGGGTAGGGGTGGGTTGGGATGGTGCTGGGGCAGGTGGTTTTCATGGGAAGCTGCAGGCCTGGGTACACAGGGCTGTGCAGGGGTTGTCGGGCTGAGGAGTAGCGGGTGCCCAGCGCAGCACTGGGCAGTGTGTGGGTGGGGGCAGGTGGCTGTTGGGGTGGAAAGAGCTGCCTTGTACAGTGGGATGGCGAGTGACCCATCTGGGCTGGAACTGGGCACCCACAGCCTTGCACGGCCCCTGGGGATAGAAGGGACCCCTGCACTGCACTGGGGACAGCCTGGAGGGGAGAGGGCTCCTGCCCCAGTACCTTTGAATCGGCCCAGGTAGGGGGTTCCCCCAGACCTGCAGTGCTGGGGTTTGGCACTCTCCTCACCCATCCCATGTTGGTGTTCAAAGGGGCTGCGGAGGTGAGGCTGGTGAATGGCGGCAGGCGCTGTGCTGGAAGAGTGGAGGTGAAACATGGTGGCAAGTGGGGGACCGTTTGTAGTAACTACTGGAGCATGAAGGACACAGTGGTGGTTTGTAAGCAGCTGGGCTGTGGGTCTGCTGTTGGAGCTCCTCAATATGGATACTTTGGGCCAGGATCCGGCCCCATTTGGATGGCTGCTGTTGACTGTAAAGGCACCGAGTCTGCCCTGTCTGACTGCAAACACAGAGGATGGGGTAAACATAACTGTATTCACGCTTACGATGCTGGTGTGATGTGTTCAGGTAAAGGGGACAGCCTGCTGCCTACCTTTGGGGGTGGGATGGGTGAAGGGACCATGGCTGTGCCCTCAGGGAGCAGCAAGTGGACACTGGAGTAGGGCCCAGTGATGCTGGTCTAACTGCCAGGCTGGGACTGTCATTGCTCATGTCCCCAGTCCTTGGGGAAGGCCCAGAGGGATCCTACCCCAGGGTGATCTGACCTTGCCAGAGTGTCTCAGTCACCCACAGTCAGTGTCTTGGGCTGCAGATGAGTCCTCCATCCCTTCCCTGGGGTGTCCTTTGGGCTTCATCAATCTCCACCCATTCTGCCAGTTTGCAGCCAACAATGCTGAGGGTGCCTGTGCTGGAAACACCCGGGGGCACTTGCTCGGCACTCCACGCTTTGGAGGAACGGCACGAGATGGCTGATCCTCCTGGGTCATTCCCCTTCACAGGTGTGATTACCTCAACTGAATCAAATGGGCTTTTCAGAGAGGATGAGTGCTGGGCCCTGGGAAATGGAGCAGGGTGGCCACAAAGCCCTTTGCTGCCTGTGCCCAGGGCTCAGCTGTGTGGACCAGCATTTCTGAGGGTTAGGAGCTGGGCAGCTGCTTGACTCTGGCTGCTTCCTCCTGCACTACTGCATGCACAGGCTGGTACTGAGACATCCCTGGGGCTGTGAATATTCCTGTGGGGCCACAGCCCCACACAGGCAGCACTGACCCACAGCCCAAGCCCTCCTGCCTGCCCATGGTTCCCCACACTGCCCCATGACACGTGGGCTTTGGCAGCACTTACTGGCTCTCATCTGTGCCTGCTGTTACTGTCTGAGCCAGTGTGAGGCCAGGGGGGCAGGCAGGTCTCCTGCCTCTCTACCTGGCTGTTGGCTTGGGACCAGGGCAGCTCCGGGCAGAGTGCTATGTCCCTGGCTGAGGATGCCAAGCAGGCATTGGAGGGGTCTGGACAGGCACCAGCCATGATAGCAGCTGCAGCATTTCTGTGCTCTGTGACATCTTCTGCCTAAAATGAACCTCCAACACCCCAGGAACACCCCTGGGAGCAAGGTGCATTTCTGGCTGCATCAAGGTGATGGTCCTGCCTGGTTCCAAGCTCTGCAGAGACTGAGCAGGCTGCAGCAGTCATTATCATCTGGGCCAGTGCTGGACCTGAACTGCTCACACTACTGCAGTGCTGGGGCGACCATGCCAGACAGTGCAGTGCAGCAGCAGTTTGTCTGAGTGGTGCCTGGTGCTGTGACAGACACATACCCTCGAGTGCTGTGATGGTGTAGAGATGGGATGCGTGCGGGTCTGGATGTGCCTGTGTCACAAACACCCCCCAACAACTTCCTCTGGAATGTTCAATGGGCAGTTTGGTCACGGCTTGCTTGGCGATGATGTGGGATGTGGGAATTTGACTGCCAGAGGTCTCTGGGAACTCCCAGTTGTTTTGGTTTTTTTCCAGAATTTGTCCGGCTGGTGGAAGGGAAGAGCCGCTGCTCAGGACGTGTGGAGATCCATGATGGGGACCAGTGGAAAAGTGTCTGTGATTCACACTTTGGTCCCAAAGCTGCTGATGTGGTCTGCAGGGAGTTGCAGTGCGGCGTGGCCCTGCCTGTCGCTGGGCCAGCTCACTTTGGAGAAGGGGTCAGTCCCATCTGGGATGGAGAGCTGCAGTGTGTGGGGAATGAATCCCGCCTCTTCTCCTGCCGCAGAGGGTCCTCCAGGGACCAGCCCTGCACCCACGCGAACAGCGCTGTTGTCACCTGCACACGTAAGGACTCAGGGAGGGGTGCTGAATGCTGGGGTGAGCTCCAGCCTGAGCGGGGACAGGTTGTGCCTGTTGAGACAAGGGAAGTGGGCTGTCTGTTCCCACAGGCTGGCAGAGAGGTGACCTTCCTGGGGGATCCTATACAGGGCAGGGCTGGGCTACTGCCCAAGGACAAGGAGGGGTCATGGGTTGGGAGGGCTCAGTGGGATCATCGTGTTGTTCCACAGGGGACACAGAAAGGCCCGAAGGCAGAGGATAAGCTGGGGGGAAGGCAGGGCAGGTTGTGGTGCAGGGGAGCTGGGGGCTTTGTGGAGAAGCAGCAGTGTGTGCTTGGGGGAGCCTTGGTGGGGCAGGTCTCTTCTCAGGGTGCTGGCAGGGGAGGAGCAGGTGCCCTAGGTGGGCATGGGCCAGGGGCAGGTGGCAGCTGGCTGTTGGGGTAGAAGGAGGTGCCAAAGGCTGTGGGGCCACAAATGACCCAGCAGGGCCAGAACTGCAGCCCCCAGCCTTGCAGCACCCGTGAGGATAGAAGGGACCCCTGCACTGCCCTGGGGACAGACTTGGAGGCGAGTGGGCTCCCACCCTGGCACCTCTGATGGCACCCGGGCGGGGGTTCCCCCAGACACACACTGCTGGGGCTTGGCGCTGTTCTAACTGGTCCTGTGTCAGTGTTTGAAGGTGCTGTGGAGGTGAGGCTGGCAGATGGCGGCAGGGACTGTGCTGGGAGAGTGGAGGTGAAACAACAGGGACAGTGGGGGACCGTCTGTGGTAACTACTGGAACATGAACAATGCGGCAGTGGTTTGTAAGCAGCTGGGCTGTGGGTCTGCTGTTGGAGCTCCTCAGTATGGACACTTTGGGGCAGGATCTGGCCCCATTTGGATGGATGATGTTGGCTGTAATGGCACCGAGTCTGCCCTGTCTGACTGCAAACATACAGGATGGGGTGAACATGACTGTGAACACACTCTCGATGCTGGAGTGATGTGTTCAGGTAAGTGGATAGCCTGTTCCTCACCTTTGGGTCTGGGATGGGCGAAGGGACCATGGCTGTGCCCTCAGGGAGCAACAAGTGGACACTGGAGTAGGGCCCAGTGATGCTGGTCTAACTGCCAGGTTGGGACTGTCATTGCTGATGTCCCCAGTCCTTGGGGAAGGCCCAGAGGGAGCCTACCCACTGCATGCACAGGCTGGTACTGAGATATCCCTGGGGCTATGAGTAGTCCTGTGGGGACATGACCCTGTGCAGGCAGCACTGATGAACTGCCCAAGCCCTCCTGCCTGCCCATGGTTCCCCGTGCTGCCTCATGACACGGGGGCTTTGGCAGCAGTTACTGATCCTCATCTGTGCCTGCTGGTCTCTGAGAGCTGGCATGGACCCAGTGGGAGTCTCCTGCCCCTCTGTCCGGCCATCCATCTGGGTTGTGGACACCTCCAGGCAGAGCACTGTGTCCCTGGCTGAGGACACCCTCCCCCCGAGCGGACATCAGAGGGATCTGGACAGGCACCAGGCATGATGGCAGCTGCACCATTTCTGTGCTCTGTGACATCTTCTGCCTAAAATGAACCTCCAACACCCCAGGAACACCCCTGGGATCAGGGGGTGCTTCCGGTTGCATCAGGGTGATGGTCCTGCCTGGTCCCAAGCTCTGCAGAGGCTGAGCAGGCTGCAGCAGTCATTATCATCTGGGCCAGTTCTCCTAGATCCAAACTGCTCACACTACGGTGGTCCTGGGGCGACCACGCCAGGCCATGCAGGGGACCTTGAGTGGGAGCAGTTTGTCTGAAGGAGTACCTGTGGCTGTGAGTCTGCGACAGACACATACCCTCGAGTGGCTGATGCTGTAGAGATGGGGTGCATGGGGGTCTGGATGTGCCTGTGTCACCAACAACTTCCTCTGAAATGTGCAATGGACAGTTTGGTCACGGCTTGCTTGAAGATGATGCAGGATGTGGGCATTTAACTGCCAGAGGTCTCTGGGAACTCCCAGTTGTTTTGTTTTTTTCCAGGATTTGTCCGGCTGGTGGAAGGGAAGAGCCGCTGCTCAGGACGTGTGGAGATCCGTGATGGGGACCAGTGGAAAAGTGTCTGTGATTCACACTTTGGTCCCAAAGCTGCTGATGTGGTCTGCAGGGAGTTGCAGTGCGGCGTGGCCCTGCCTGTCGCTGGGCCAGCTCACTTTGGAGAAGGGGTCAGTCCCATCTGGGATGGAGAGCTGCAGTGTGTTGGGAATGAATCCCGCCTCTTCTCCTGCCGCAGAGGGTCCTCCAGGGACCAGCCCTGCACCCACGCAAACAGCGCTGTTGTCACCTGCACACGTAAGGACTCAGGGAGGGGTGTTGAACACCAGGGCTGTGCCAGGGGTTGGGGAACAGAGCAAGGACCGTGCTGGGCCAGGTGTGAGGGCAGGAGGGATGATGGGATTGTCTGCAGCATGAAAATAGTGCAGAAGAAGAAAGGCATGCTGTCCATCTAGCCTCTCCGCCAGCTACTGAGGTTACACGAGCACCAATCCGCCCTCTCTCCCCAGAATACACAGGATTCAGGCTGGTGAACAGCAGCACAGCGTGTGCAGGGAGGGTAGAGGTCCAGGTGCTGGGGACCTGGGGGACCCTCTGTGCCTCCCACTGGGATCTCTCGGATGCCCACGTTCTCTGTCGTCAACTCAACTGCGGGTTTGCTGAGTCCGTTCCTGGAGGAGAGCATTTTGGGAGAGGGACTGGCCCTGTCTGGAGAGACTCATTCCACTGTGATGGGACAGAAGCCCATCTGGGACAGTGCCCAGTGATCACCCTGGGGGCCTCACCATGCTCCCACGGGAACAACGCTGCTGTCGTTTGCGCAGGTGAGTGCTGGAAAAATGCTGCATAACACCATTTGCCCTTTGTGTGTGACGTGGCCACCCAAAGCAGGGGTCCCACAGCAGTGCAAGGCTGAATTTCTCCCTGGAGAAACCCTGGCTTCCCCAGGAGCCACCTGGAGGGCTTTGCCTGCTCAGAGTGACCGCTCTACTTTGGGAGAGCTGAGGGCTGAACGGAGGCAGGCATCTGCCCCCAGGGCAGTGGCTTAGGCCCCAGCACCACCAGCAGGCCTGGGCTCCTCCATTCTCCTACTGTGGGACAAGGCCAGAGCAGGGCTGCAGGGCTGTGCTCCATCCCTCTGCCTGCAGACAACTGCATCCCATCCCCAGAGAGAGCTCTGCAGAGCCTCATCCCACCAGCCAGGCAGCAGGTGCCTGGGTGCCCCCAGCAGCAGCAGACCTGGCTGTGAGCTGCAGAGGGGACCCAGGTTTTGCCCTCGCTTCTCATCAGCAAAAGGCTCAATCTTGTTGTGTTTGGTGGGAAATCCCCCCTCGCCCCGCTCCCTGAAGGATGCCATGCTCCCCGGTGCCACCAATGGCTGTGGCATCTCTGCTCTCCCCAGGCTCAGCCGGCTTTGCATCCCTGCGGCTGGTGGGTGGAGGGAGCCGGTGCGATGGACGAGTGGAGATCTTCCAGAACGGGACATGGGGCAGAGTCCTGGATGACCAGTGGGACATGCAGGAGGCCAGCGTGGTGTGCCGGCAGCTGCGGTGCGGAGAGGCAGGGACAGCCTACAACCCCCCAAAGCCTGAGCGAGGGACCGGCCCTGTGGGGCTGCGAGGGGTCCGGTGCGCAGGGCACGAGGCCAGCCTGGCCCTCTGCAACACCTCCCTGCCCGAGAGTGCACCGGCGGCAGGGGTTGCGGAGGACGTGGGAGTCATCTGCTGGGGTGAGCGGCGCTGCACGGGCCCCCCAGGTGATGGGGTGGGTGGGCAGCCGGCCCCTGACAGCAACTGGGGTTGCAGCACCCAGAGGTGAGAGGCAAATTTAGCACTGTTGGTTCCTGGGGTGCCATCCCTGGTGCCATTCAACTCTCTGCTGTCCTGAGACCCCAGCCTCCTGGGAAGGGGGAACCTGTCCCGGGAGTTTTCCTTGGAGGGACTAGGGGTGGGAGAAGGAGCTGAATGTGGTGAGGAGCAGGGAGGAAGATGATGCATAGACCCCCTGGGGTGAACTGCATTGTCCTGCCTTGCTGCTTGCAGGGCCCAGCCTGCACTCCCGGAGAAGTGCTGGGGTCCCTGGAGCTGAAGGAGGCACATGGCCCCTGTCCCTGGGAAGCATGGGCTATGATGATGCTGAAGAGGTGTCTCTGGCACATCCCCCTGAGGACACAAGAGCTGTGACACCGGAGCTCTGTGCACAACAGTCCCAGAGCCCCAGGCCATGAGAGCCCAACCCTGCTGTGCAGCTGGGTGCAGCCAGGAGCGAGAAGAGGTCTGTGGAGCTGGGAGAGCCGTGAGCAGCAGGGAACCATGTCCCTTGTCCCATTGGCAGCAGAAACCGCCTGGAGTTTCCTCTATTTTTATTCCCATTTTTATGCTGTGCATCATCTTTGTTCATAATACAACAGCTGTGTTCAGCTTTGACCTGGAGTTGGTGCTTGCCTGCCCAGGTGTCAGGGCATCTTCCTGAGGCTGATCAGAAGGAGCAGAGAACAAAGTCACAGAGGTGGAGAAATGGGCATGTCTCAGGGACAGCAGGCTTGGGGTCAGGCTGTGGGGCTGCGAGAGCCCATGGTCGCTGGGGAATAATCCTGCTGACAGAGACATTTCCATCCTACTGGCCACAGGCAGTTTCTAGTCAAAATGGCTCTCTGATAGTTCCGTGATGCACTGCAGTGGGAGCACCCATTTCCTCGCCCTAGGGTTTCCCAGCTGCTCTTTGCCCCAGGCTGGTCCCACAGTGCAGAGGCCATGACAGAGCTGCCGTGTCAGGGTAAGCCCTGTCCTGCGGCCCCACAGAAGTGAGCCCTGAGGTGGCCGCAGTGCCCTGAACACCCCAGCCAGCCCCAGGGGGGAACATGGCCCATGGATTACCTCCCACCATGGTTAGGAGGCAGCTCTGCTCCCCACCGCCCCAGCACAGGGTGCAGAGCCGCTTTCTGGGTCACATGGGGCTGGGATTCCCTCTCCTCATGCTCTGCCAGGGCCCCAGTCTCCATGGGCTGCTCCTGCTGCCTTGGGCCCGTGCAGACCCTGAGCACTCTTGTCAAGGCACTGAGCTGCCATCTTCCTCAGCAGAGGCTCTAAGGCCCTACGGCAGCCCTGGGACCCCCTCCTCCTGCTCTCCTCCAGCCCCCACGCCTGCCCTCCTGCTGCCTCGCCAGGGATGTCAGTTTGGGTTTGTGTCAGGACGGTACTTGTGTGCAGGAAGAAGAGGGATGGGAGCATGGGGGGACGGGGGCACCTTTCCCCCAGCACTGTTGGAGGGCCAGGGGGAGGAGAAAATATCCCCCGGAGATGTGTGCTACAGCCAAAAGCCGTGGTCCAGTCCCTGGCCTGGAGAAGGGCTCATCTGGGAGGATGTTCACGTGGGCACGTTTCCATGGCAGAGATTTTGTGTCCCTCCCCTAGAAGAGGCACTGCTGGGAGCTGAGCCAGTGTTCCTCTCCCTTGGCTGTGGCTTTCACCTGCCCAGCGCCCATGGGCAGAGAAACTTCTTATGTAGCAGCCAGTGACACCTGGGCAGGACCTGGCACCCAAACTGCCCTCCCTGCTCCTGCTGGTGGGTCTCCACACCCCTCCGGCACTTCCCCAAAAGGCTCCTCTGCTGCGGGCTGGAAGGTGCATTGGCTGTCTGTGGCAGGGTTCCCTGTGGGGAGTTGCTGGAGCTCAGTACTGCTGCAAGCAGCAGGATCTGGCCCTAGAGGAGAAGTGGGGAGGAGGTGCCTGTGCCAACATCCTCTCCCACTTCAGCATTGCGCCATTCCCTCCTGGGAGCTCCTCCACCCCTGGGGTGATCCTGGGGGCATCTGGGAGAAGCCCAGGCACACATATCCCTCTGCCCCATACCCCAGAGCTTTCCTGCTGGCAGACCCCATGGGAGAGCAGCATTCCCAGGGTGAGACCCCCACGGTGATGGGTGACATACAGGGGCACTGCAAACACAGCCTCCATCCCCTGGAAAACTCCCATGGGGGCAAGCTCCAGTCCTGCATCTCAGAGAAGAAAGGTATAAAAGTGAAGAAGAAGGGGGGAGTGTTATCTTCTGAACAGAGGATGGTGGTGGCTATGGACAGTATGGACACTGACGTGCAGACTCAAGGTGCTACAACTGGGGACTGGGGAGAGGAACCCAGTGCCTGTCCTGTGCCACCTCACTGCCAGCTCTGCCCTCCCACAGGTGTAATATTTCTCCCTTACTCTGGCACCTGGCAGACATTTTCCTCTTCCTCCTTGGGGAGATGAGCCACAGGCCTGTGTGTGCTTGAGGGGGGCAGCACGCCTGAGCAGGAAGAGCCTGTTTCATGGCATTTGGGGACCTGAACAGTCTGGCCCTGCAGGCTGGGTCCATTCTCTGCAGCAAAGCAAGATTGTCGCTGTAGCCCAGATCTGTGGTTGTTCCTGCAGCTCCCGAGGACCTGCCTGAGGGGGGTCACAGTGAGACCCCCCAAGTCTCAGCACTGCAGCCCCCATGCTGGGCAGAGCTTGGCTGTTTAAAGCCCATAGGAGAGCAGCCTTATTTCTCTGAGTTTTGGCTCACCAGGGTGCTGGGCATGCTGCCGTGAAAGTCCATGTCTCATGCCCCATTTTGGTTGTGGGGGTTATTGCCAGGGAGCAGCCGAGGCACCATCTCCTGGCCCTCACTGCCTGTGCATGGCTGTGGACAGACCTGTGACTCCCTGATCCTACCAGCACAGGGTGGATGGAGTCACCAAACACCCCAGCAGCAAGAGGTGGGCACCGGCCCCAGCAGTCCTACCTCTGCAGGGCTGTGCCTGACCTCAGCAGATCCAGGTTCCCTGAGCTGAGACTCTGCTCAAGCTAGTGGCGATGGTGGAAGGAAAACTCCAGCTGAGAGTCCCACAGCCCTGCCCAGCTCACAGCCAAGCCCTGGGTGGGCAGGGCAGGCCCACAGGGCCTGGAGAGGAGCAGTGCCCGAGCTCCAGCCCACACCTGCCTGAGGCTGGGCAGTCAGGGCATAAGCACCATCCCTGGAGATGCCAGGGATTGAACCCAGGACCTCCCTCACGTGAAGCGGGCGCTCTTCCACTGAGCCCCATGCCCTTGATGCCTGCCAGCAGGAGAGACGCTCTTCTCCGGTGATGTGTCTATGACAAGCACAGTCCTGTTTTGCCCAAGTATGTTAACAGTAAAAAGTATCCCAAGGAGAAGATCTATCCTTTAATGGATACAGAAGGGAACGTAGCCACCAGAGATGAGGAAAAGGCCGAGGTAGTTAATGCCTTCTTTGCCTCAGTCTTTAATAGGGAGACCAGTTATCCTCAGGGTACTCTGCCTCCTGAGCTGGAAGGTGAGGATGAAGAGCAGAATATACCTCCCTTAATCCAGGAGGAAATAGTTAGTGACCTACTACGCCATCTGGATGCTCACAAATCTATGGGACCTGATGGGATCCATCCAAGAGTACTGAGGGAACTGGCGGAGGTGCTTGCCAAGCTTCTCTCCATCACCTATCGGTGATCCTGGTCAACGGGGTTGGTCCCAGAGGACTGGAGGCTTGCCAGTGTGACTCCCATTTACAAGAAGGGTCGGAGGGAGGATCCGGGGAACTACAGGCCTGCAGTCTGACCTCGGTACCGGGGAAGATTATGGAGTGGTTTATCTTGAGAGCACTCACGTGGCAAGTCCGGGACAAGCAGGGGATCAGGCCCAGTCAGCATGGGTTTACGAAAGGCAGGTCCTGGTTGGCCAACCTGATCTCCTTCTATGACCAGGTGACCCGCCTAGTGGATGAGGAAAAGGCTGTGGATGTTATCTGCCTTGACTTCAGCAAGGCCTTTGACACTGTCTCTCATGGCATACTCCTTGAGAAGCTGGCATCTCATGGCCTGGATAAGTGCACTATTCACTGGGTGAAAAACTGGCTGGATGGCCGAGCCCAGAGGGTAGTGGTGAATGGGGTGAAATCCAGTTGGTGGCGGGTCACACGTGGTGTTCCCCAGGGCTCGGTGTTGGGCCCCGTTCTCTTTAATATCTTTATCAATTATTTGGATGAGGGGATTGAGTGCACCCTCAGCAAGTTTGCAGATGACACCAAGTTGGGAGGCAGGGTCGATCTGCTTGAGGGTAGGGAGGCTCTACAGAGAGATCTGGACAGGCTGGATCAATGGGCTGAGGCCAATCGTATGAAGTTCAACAAGGCCAAGTGCCGGGTCCTGCACTTCGGTCACAGCAACCCCATGCAGTGCTACAGGCTTGGGGAAGAGTGGCTGGAAAGCTGCCCAGCAGAGAAAGACCTGGGGGTGCTGGTTGACAGCCAGCTGAATATGAGCCAGCAGTGTGCCCAGAGACTTAAAATCTCATGGAGCTCGGCCGCGGCAGAGCCTCTTTCCAAAAGGCAAAGGTCCGGCTCCATCTCGCACAAGGAAGGGCCCAGCCCTGAAATCTGTTGCTGCTCTTCACGGTCCCTTGGCGCCCTATCCTCAGGAACAACAGCACTGGGGATCTGTGCTTTCCCAGAGACGGAATATCTCATGGCGATCGGCCTCGGCACAGCCTCTATCCGAGAAGGCAAACGTCCGGCTCCTTTTCCCATAAGGAAGGGCCCAGCCCTGAAAGCTGTTGCTGCTCTTCATGGTCCCTTGGTGCCTCTCTACAGGCACAACAGCACTGGGGATCTGTGCTTTCCCAGAGACTGAACATCTCTTGGCGCTCGTGGTCGTCAGAGCCTCATTCCGTAAACCAAACGTCCGGCTCCTTCTCCCACAAGGAAGGGCCCAGCCCTCAAAGTTCTTGCTGCTTTTCACGGTCCCTTGGCGCCCTATCTACAGGCACAACAGCACTGGGGATCTGTGCTTTCCCAGAGACGCAACATCTCATGGCGATCCGCCTCGGCACAGCCTCTATCCGAAAAGGAAAAATTCCAACTCCTTGACCCACAAGGAAGGACACAGCCCTGAATGTTCTTGCTGCTCTTCACGATCCCTTGATGCCCTATCTACAGGCACAAAAGCACTGGGGATCTGTGCTTTTTCAGAGACGGAACATCTCATGGTGCTTGTCATCGGCGGAGCCTCATTCCGAAAAGTCAAAAGTCTGGCTCCTTCTCCCACAAGGAAAGGCCCAGCCCGGGAAGTTCTTGCTGGTCTTCACGGTCCCTTGACGCCCTATCCTTAGGCGCAACAGCACTGGGGATCTGTGCTTTCCCAGCGACGGAATATCTCATGGCGCTCATTCGCGGCAGAGCCTCTTATCGGAAAGGCAAACGTCCGGCACTTCTCCAACAAGGAAGGGATCATCCCTGAAAGCTGTTGCTGCTCTTCACGGTCCCTTGGTACCCTAACTACAGGCGGAACAGCACTGCGGATCTCTGCTTTACTAGAGACGTAACATCTCATGGCGCTCGTCCTCGGCAGAGCCTCTTTCCGAAAAGGAAAACGTCCGGCTACTTCTCCCGCAAGGAAGGGCCCAGCCCTGAAAGCTGTTGCTGCTCTTCACGGTACCTTGCCGCCCTATCTACAGGCACAACAGCACTGGGGATCTGTGCTTTCCCAGAGACAGAACATCTCATGGCGCTTGTCCTCAGCAGAGACTCTTTCCGAATAGTCAAAAGTCCGGCTCATTCTCCTACAAGGAAGGGCCCAACCCTGAAAGCTCTTAATGCTCCTCACGGTCCCTTGGTGCCCTATCTACAGGCACAACAGCACTGGGGATCTGTGCTTTACCAGAGACGTAAAATCTCATGGAGCTCGTCCTCGGCAGAGCCTCTTTCCAAAAAGGCAAACGTCCAGCTCCTTTTCCCACAAGGAAGGGCCCAGCCCTGAAAGCTCTTGCTGCTCTTCATGGTCCTTTGGTGCCCTACCTAGAGGCACAACAGCACTAGGGATCTGTGCTTACCCACAGGCAGAACATCTCATGGCATTTGTCCACTGCAGAGCCTCTTTGCGAAAAGGCAAACGTCCGTCTCCTTCTCTTACAAGGAAGGGCCCAACCCTGAAAGCTGTTGCTGCTCTTCACGGTAACTTGGCACCCTATCTACAGGCACAACAGCACTGGGGATCTGTGCTTTCCCAGAGATGTTAAATCTCATGACGCTTTTCGCTGGCAGAGCCTCTTTCCGAATAGGCAAAAGTCCAGCTCGTTCTCCCACAAGGAAGTGCCCAGCCCTGAAAGCTCTTGCTGCTCTTTACGGTCCGTTGGCGCCCTATCTGTGGGCACAACAGCACTGGGGATCTGTGCTTTCCCAGAGACAGAACATCTCATGGAGCTCGGCCTCAGCGGAGCCTCTTTCCCAAGAGGCAAACGTCCGGCTCCTTCTCCCAAAAGGAAGGGCCCAGCCCTGAAAGCTCTTGCTGCTCTTCTTTGTCCCTTGGTGCCCTATCCTCAGGCACAACAGCACTGGGGATCTGTGCTTTCGTAGAGACAGAACATCTCATGACGCTTTTCCCTGACAGAGCCTCTTTCCGAAGAGGCAAACGTCCGGCTACTTCTCCCGCAAGGAAGGGCCCAGCCCTGAAAGCTGTTGCTGCTCTTCACGGTCCCTTTTCACCCTATCTACAGGCACAACAGCACTGGGGATCTGTGCTTTCGTAGAGACAGAACATCTCATGACGCTTTTCCCTGACAGAGCCTCTTTCCGAAGAGGCAAACGTCCGGCTCCTTCTCCCACAAGGAAGGGCCCATCCCTGAAAGCTCTTCCTGCTCTTCATGGTCACTTGGAGCCCTATCTACAAGCACAACAGCACTGGGGATCTGTGCTTTACCAGAGACGTAAAATGTCATGGAACTCGGCCTCGGCACAGCCTCTTTCCGAAAAGGCAAACGTCCGGCTCCTTTTCCCACAGGGAATGGCCCAGCCCTGAAAGCTCTTGCTGCTCTTTACAATACCTTGGCACCCTATCTACAGGCACAACAGCACTGGGGATCTGTGCTTTCCCAGAGACAGAACATCTCATGGCACTCGTACTCGGCAGAGACTATTTCCGAAAAGGAAAACGTTGGCTCATTCTCCCAGAAGGAAGGGCCCAGCCCTGAAAGCTCTTGCTGCTCTTCAACTATCCTTGGTGCCCTAACTACAGGCACAACAGCACTGGGGAACTGTGCTTTACCAGAGACGGAACATCTCATGGCGCTCGGCCACGGCAGAGACTCTTTCCGAGAAGTTAAACGTTTGTCTCCTCCTCCCACAAGGAAGGGCCCAGTCCTGAAAGCTCTTGATGCTCTTCACGGTCCCTTGGCGCCCTATGTACAAACACAACAGCACTCGGGATCTCTGCTTTTTTAGAGACGGAACATCTCATGGCGTTCGTCCTCGGCAGAACCTCAGTCGGAAAAGGCAAACGTCTGGCTCCTTCTCCCACAAGGAAGGGCCCAGCCCTGAAAGCTGTTGCTGCTCTTCACGGTCCCTTGGCACCCTATCTACAGGTACAACAGCACTGGTGTTATGTGCTTTCCCAGAGACAGAACATCTCATGGCGCTCGTCTTCGTCAGAGACTATTTAGGAAAAGGCAAACGTTGGCTCATTCTCCCACAAGGAAGGGCCCATCCCTGAAAGTTGTAGCTGGTCTTGACCTTCCCTTGGTCCCCTATCTACAGGCACAACAGCACTGGTGATCTGTGCTTTCCCAGAGACAGAACATCTCATGGAGCTCTTTCGCATGAGAGCCTCTTTCCGAAGAGCAAACGTCCGGCTCCTTCTCCCACAAGGAAGGGCCCAGCCCTGAAAGCTGTTGCTGCTCTTCACATTCCCTTGGCCCCCTATCTGTGGGCAAAACAGCACTGGGGATCTGTGCTTTCCTAGAGACAGAACATCTCATGCCGCTCGGCCTCGGCAGAGACTCTTTCCGAATAGGGAAACTTTGGGCTCCTTCTTCCTCAAGGAAGGTGCCAGCCCTGAAAGCTCTTGCTGCTCTCCACCATCCCTTGGCAGCCTATTCACAAAAAAAATAAACTTTTATGTTGCTCTTGCAAAACCTTGGTTTGGGTATTGCATATCGTTGATGTTGGTATTGCAAAACACATTGCTGTTTCTATTGCAAAAATTTTTGGTGTTGCTATTGAAAAGACATTGTTTCTGCTTTTGCAAAACACTTTGAGTTTGATATTGCAAAACACATTGTGGTTCCTCCTGTTTCATCCTATTATCTCCTCCTTTTTCTCTTTTTGTTGACTCCTGTTGCCGCCTCCTTCTTTTGTCTCTGGTGTCCTACTCTGTCCTCCTCTTGCCTCCTCTTTCTTCCTTCTCCTGTGGCCTCCTATTGCCTCCTCCTCCTCCACTTGCCTCCTCTTACCTCATCTGGCATCCTGTGGTCTCCTCCTTTTACTCTTTCTGTTGCTTCCTCCTCCTTCTTGTCCTGCTCCCTCCTTTTGCCTCCTCCTCCTTCAGCTGTCTCCAGCTGTGTCCTCCTCCTGCCTCCAGAATTCTGCCCCTGCCATTGCCTCCTGTTGCATCCTCCTCCTCCTCCTGTTTCCTACTCCTACTCCTCTTGCTGACCTTTGTCTCCTGGTACCTCTTCCTCCTAAGCCCCTCTTGCCTCCTTTTGCCTCTCTCCTTTGCTTCATCTCATAAGCCTCCTCTCCTCAACTCTTGCTTTCTGCTGCCTCCTCTTGCCTCCACTTCCTCATCCTCCTCTTGTCTCCTCTTGCTTCCTCCTCCCCCTCTTGCTCTTTTCTCCTCTTGCCTCCTATTGCCACTTGTTTTTTCCTGTTGCCTCCTCCTCCTCTTCACTTCTCCTCTTACTCTTGCATCATGTTGCATCCTCCTCTGTGCATCCTGTTGCCTCTTAATGCCCCAATGCCTACTCCTCCACCTCCTCTAGATTTGTACTCTTGCCTCCTCTTGTCTCCTTCTCCTCTTCCCTATATTGTCTCCTCTTGCCTCCTCTTGTCTTCTACTTCACCTGCTCATCATCAACATCCTCCTGTTGCTTTCTCTTACCTCCTTTTTACTCCTCCTGCATGAACCTCCTTTTGCTTCCTTCTCCTCCTGTTGCTTCCTGTCCCCTTCTCCTCCTCCTCCTCCTCTGTTTGCCTCATTTGCATGTCCTTTTTCCTTGTCCTCTTGTTTCCTCCTGTGCTCTCCTTTTCCTGTTGCCTCTTATTGTCTCCTCCTTCTGTTTCCTCCACCAGCTTTCTCCTGCTCCTCCTCAGCTATTTCTCCTTTTGCCTACTCTTGCCTCCTCTTTTTGTTCAATCCTACTCATGTTGCCTCTGGTCTCCTCATTCTTCCATTTCCTCCTCCTCCTTATCCTCCTCATATTACCTCTTCCTTCTCTTGCCACCTTTCTCCTTCCATTGTCTCTTGTTTCCTCCTCTTGCCGCCTTCTCTTTCTCCTCCTGTTGCCTCTTGTTGGTTTCTTTTCCCTTCTCTCCTGTGTGCTGCTTTGTCCTTCTATTGACTCCTCTTTTTCCTTCTCCTCTTGACTCCTGTTGACTTATTGCCTCTTCCTCCTCCTCCTGTTGCCTCCTCCTGCCTCTCGTTTCATCCTGTTGTCTCCTTTTTCTGTTTTTCTTGCCCCCTCTGGCCTCCTTCTCCTTTTCCTCCTGGGTCCTCCTGTTGCCTTCTGGCTTTTTATAGGCAGAGCACTGTCTGTAAATCAAGCATTTACAAGTCCTAAGGGGGCAACTTGGACTGGAACTGCTGCAGGACAGTGAGATCTGTGACACCCCTGTGGCCAGGGATGCCTCCACCATTGTCTGCTTCTGCTGAGGACTGAGGCAGTGACTCATATTCTTTTCTATGGGTTTCAAGTCCAGATTAGGATTCTTGTACTGAGACAGCAAACCACGTACTCAGATTTGACCTGATCTGTAGAGGGTCCAGGTAGTTAGGAAACATAAGGTAAGTTACATTAGGATCCAGGTGATTAGAAATTATAAGAAGTTCAGTTGTATTATAAATTCTGTATTATGATACTTATAAATTGTTCTACATGGATTCTGCTTGTAGAAATCCTGTGCTATTCTACTCATAATTTTGGCGCTATACTAATCCTAGTATCCTATTAAGAAAAGAAAGCTTAATTATAACTATGATTTAGTGCCATAATCATTCTGGCAAGAATTCCTAAAAGAACCTGTCTGTCCCCTTAGTCTCGGGTGATACTCTTGCACACAGTTCTCCACAATGTGCCATGGGAAGGAGGTGGCTCATGATAGCTGCTTGTAGTTCAGCAGCTCAAACTAGACATCGTCTGCAAAGAGGAGGAATGTCGTCACTGCCACAGCAGGTAAAATTTCCAGGAAAGATTCATAACAAAGTTCTAGAGAAAAGGTCGTCTACAGAAACAGCTTTTGGGGAGTCAGTTGTTTTGCAGGAGCTCAAGCTGTCCCCTGACCTTTGGTGGTAATTGTCTACTTCTCCCAGCCCTTTCCAAGGAACAGGAAGCACACAATGCACGATCCCCAAGACCTGGAGAGGGAAAGGGGAGGGCAGCTGCTTCCTTCTCCCCAGGGATAATCACTGTGGGGAATGCAAGCTCCCGCAGCCATCATTCATCAATGTCCAGCTGGAAGATGGGTCTGTGAACCACAAATATGACTCATTTGCTGTGGAATTGCTCTTGGACCACAGCAAAGATCCTGAGGTTCCTGAGTCCTGCAACGAGGACATGCTGCCCAGGGAAAAGACAAAAAGGCTGATGAGTGAGTACTTTAGAGATAGGAAAAGTGAAAGCTTTTGAAAAAAACCCCCATGTTCTCCATTTTCTTCTTTCACCTCCTGAAAATATTTGCTGACATCTCTTGGCTAGAGAAGATCCCAGGCATTTCCACATGTGGAATACCCCTAAGACTTATTCCCGTGGATTATCTTTGGCACAGACCCAGCATCATCCCCTGTCTCTCTGCTTGGTCTCTCCACTGACCGCAGGGAAGAGTGAAGCCCTGTGGGGTGCTGAATACCTTCTCAGACTGGATCTCGACTTGGTTTCTCTCCCGGTTTGCCAAGAAGCTGCTCTGGGCACATGAGGTGGTCTCAGTGTGCTGCTGTGATGCTCAGGGAAGGATCGCTCCTCAGGGCCCAGGCTCTCAGGAAGACTGAAGCCCTACAGGGCGAGGGGGACCAGGATGCCAGCCCACCTTGTCCAGCTTCAGCTGTGCCAGCATGTAATCAGACACAGCTCCCCAGACAGCCACTATCTCTGGAAAGCGAGGGAAAGAGGTCCCAGGCTTCAGGCTAGACAGCTCACGGACTCTTGGCAAGCTCCTTGCCCCGGGCATGACAGATGCTGGCGTACACAGAGAGCCCAGAAAAACACTGCCATGGCTGTGGAGCTCCCAGAGAAAGCTGGCTCTGAATGGTCCCACTTTTGAGGGGACTGAGCCCTGCCCACAGGAGCCTTCATACTCAGGGCAGCCCCCGTACCAGGACCTGGCAGTCCTGGCAGCCACATTGTCCCCCGAGCCCGGTGGAATCCACAGGCAGGGCTCTTGTGACAGTCCCCAGCCCTGTCCAGCCTCCCCACAGCCCAGCTTTTGACAGCTGACAGCCCCACTGCGACTCCTGGGGAAGGAGCTCCCCAAACCCTCACCCTTGGTGGAAAGCTGCAGGAGTGTGGGCAACAAGCAGCTCAGCTCCAAGCTGATGGCCATGGTGCAGCAGCCCTCCATTCACCTTGCTGCTTGCCCTCAGCTCAGGAGAAGGGACACTCTTCCCGGCTCCTCACCCCAAACTCCTCTCTGACATTCTCCTGTCTGTCAGCGAGGGTCCCCCAGCGCATCCCTGCTGCCTCCTGACCCCGCTCTCAGCCGCGGAGCAGCTCCGAAGGGCAGCGGTGGGGAGTCCCTGAGCAGTGCCCGGCAGCACCCAAGCCTCGCTGGGAAGTGCCGGCACTGCCGTGGCGCTGGGGACACCTCCCTCTGATGCACTGCACCCCCCTGTGACATCAGCCCACGTCATTTGAAGGTCCATTGTGACATCAGCAGGGAGATGGTACAGCTGGGCAGGGAGGCGAGAGATTTTCCCCCTTGTCCTGAGAAACAGTCACCCCCTTTCTCCCCAGTCCTTTTCCAAATATTGTGTCTGCCCCCTGCACCAACAGGGCTCTGCTACTGGGACCCTCTCTGGTCAGGTGGGGTTTTGGGGTTGGCTGCAGTTGGGATGTTTTCAAGAGATGGGATTGAAGCCCGTGGGGTACAGCAGCCCCTCCCGTGTTACCGAACACTCTCTGCGTTGTCTCACTCTCATCGTAGGAGCAGCACATGCTTCACTGCACTGGTTTTGGCTGGGATGCAGTTAGTTTTCTTCATGGCAGCCCATAGGGTAATGTGGTTTGGTTTTATGACCAAAGCAGTCCTGATAAACCACTGATGATTCAGCTATTGCTGAACAGTGCTTGCACAGCATCAAGGGCTTCTCTGTTCCTCACTCTTGCCCACCAGCAAGTAGGCTGGGGGTGGGCATGAAGCTGCAAGGGGACATAGCCGGGACAGCTGACCCCGGCAGACCAAAGGGTTATTCCATGCATTATGACGTCATGCTTAGCAATCAAAGCTGGGGCAAGGAGGAGAAAGGCGGTGAGGTGGGTATGTTCAAGGCTATGACATTTGTCTTCCCAGCTAATTCCCTCAGATACTGGATACGTCCCTCAGCAGTGCTCCACTTGGTAACCTGCATGATCTTCTTTGAAGGGATACCTTTCCTTCACACTCAACTGGTGCCAACTCTAGGGGCACCTGATAGAGTTGGGGGCTGGGTCTCCGGTTTAGCCACAATGTCTGTGTGTGTGTCTTCAGATCCAGAGACCCTCTTTTCTCCTTGAGGGTGCTGAATAGTCATGAATAGTGCTCTGTAGGCACAGGCCAGGTCCCCGAACAGTGCAACAACTTGTGTCTCTTTGGCATAGCCAGGGCCAGGGCATGCTCTTTTCAAACATTCTGGCACTTCATTAGGATCCCACACTTGTTCGGGGGTGAAGTCCCAGACCACCATTCCGGGTACCTGCCCAGATTCTTCCATGTGCCTTGCCACCTAATACTGCACTGCCTTGGGTCATATGCCTGTGCCGATCTCTCTAAAGAGCTGCTTAAACTTTGAAAGAGCAGAAACAATATTCCTGAGAAGTACCAATAGGAGTATTTTGCTCACCCAAGGATGCTCACGATACTGAAGTTATTGTAGGAAGAGAAAAAATACTTACCTCACAGGAGAAAAAGGGGAAGGTGCCCTTCTCTTTCCTCCACTGATTGGCTCTTGGAAGAGAAAAGGGAAAAAATGTAATTGTGAAGTGTCTCCGTAAGGTGGTTCCCAAAATACAGGCAAGGCATAAATGCAGGGCTCAAATACCAAAACAGGATCAAGGCCACTGCTTTTATCAGAATTCTTCCAGGCAAAACACCACCAACTGCTACACAGCACAGCAAAAAAGGGAGCATGGCACAGATCAGATAAAGCAATGTCGAGGACAGAGAAGTCCACATCATGACCAGCAACTCTTCAAGAGATGTAATAATTATAGGTTCCCTCTAGTACCCTCTGGTCAAACCCTTTGAGCCCCATCTTGGGTTTAACCCCAGTAGGCAGCTAAGCATCACACAGCTGCTCGATCACTTCCCAACCTGCAATGGAATAGGGAGAGAATTAGAAGGGTAAAAGTGCAAAAATGTTTGAGTTGAGATAAAGACAATTTAATAAAAAGAGTAGGGGGGAACACCCACACACTCACCAAAAAAACCCAACCCAAACCAAGAAAAGTACGTGATGCAAAAAATCCCAATTGCTCACCACTGATGGATGCTCAGCCAGTACCTGAGAAACAGCAGCCCCCTGCAATTATCCCCACCCACCCCCACCATCTCCCCGATTTGATTTCTGAGCACAACATCATATGGTCTGGAATATCCCTTTGGTCAGCTGGGGTCAGCGGTCCCAGCTGTGTCCCCTCCCAACTTCTTGTGCACCCCGTGCCGGCTCACTGGCAGGGCACTATGAGAAGCAGAAAAGGCCTCGATGCTAACTGGGCAAGAACTGCTCAGCAATATGTAAAACATCCCTGTGTGATCAGCACTGTTGTAAGAACACATCCAAAACATAGCACCATACAGGTTCCCATGATGAAAATTAACTCTGTCCCAGCTAAAACCAGCACACAGGCACCATTATCACTAAAGACGCACACGCTTTCAAATGCAGATACAGCTGTAAAATATGTACAACTATAGATACAGTCAGATACCGTAACTTTCCGCATTGCAGATACAAGTATGGTTACACACACAAGCGCACGCTCCATTACACCTACAACTACAGCTACAGCTCCTAATACCATTACGGATAGAGGTGCCATTAAACATACGGGTACTGATCCAAATGCAATTGAAGACACACACACACAGATACCAGTACAGACGCAGGTACAGGTACAATTAGGCATGGAGGTACCCATACAGATACTGTTACAGACACTGATAGCAGTAAAAAGACCGCGACACTGTTTCAGACAGTCACACCCATGCCGAGACTGTGAGTGGTACAGAGACCATTAGAGAGAGCCTTGCTGATACTATGTCAGCTAGCGAGTCTTTGGAACTTAAAAGAGGGTCTTGGAACCTATAAATGAGGTTTTGGACACTAAAAATGCATCTTTGGCCTCTAAACCTGAGCCTTTGGGAACTAAACCTGAGCCTTTGGACCATTAAAAGGAGGCTGCTCTCCAGAAAAAGGCTTTCTGCACCTTAAAATAAGGGTTTAGATCCAAAAAATGAAACTGTGGGCCCTAAAAAAGCCTATGGGTAATAAAAGACAGGTCTGGACCCTAAAAAGGAGTATTTCTGCCCTAAACATGAGGCTTTGGGCACTAAAAAGGAGGGGCTAGAAGCTACACATGATGCTTTGCACCCTAAACAAGAAGGCAACCTATTGGTTCTTCTATGGAGCCCAGAAATGAAGCTTTGCTCCCGAATATAGGGCTTTGGGCACTCCAGTGGAGGCTTAGTGTTATGTAAAGGCAGTATTAATAAGTCTTCTCCCTCCCAAAGTCAAAGTCAAGATTAACAGTTTCAAGATACTTTTTTTTTTACCCTTGGCTTTTGACTCATTAAGGCAAAAAGTATTCTATTACTTTCTCTCTCTAGTTTCTACAGGGACATCCATTGCAACAGCAGAAGTGGAGGTGACGTCACATGAACCACTTCTTTGCTTAGACCTAACAAGTAAAACCAGAGGAGACCTTAATTCCTGCAATGGAATGTCTTGCTCAAAGTTACTAACCATACACAATTTCAACACCGAGCTGCTCCTCTTTAAGGAGATTGATTGTGCATCCCTCACCCCTTCCACCTGGACTTCCAAGCCGCACACACAGCAACCAGCTAAGAAAGCAGATAGAAAACAGCAAAGTTTGCAGGAAGTCTGGTATCAAAGAGCCTCCCTCACCGAGTGTTTATGCATGAGTAACTTTTCTTTCAATCACTTTGACAGAACACTTGCTCCATAAACAAAGGAAAACATTTCAGTTGAATTGTTGCTGTTTGAACTTTATTTAAAACAGCTGTAATCTAAGCTGCATAGTCCTGGGGCAGTATCGAACTTCTGCAATAGCCAGGGGAACTCCAGAACAGTGACGTCACTCTGCACTGCGCCAAGCATTGAGTCAGGGTATGTTAAGGTAAAGTGTGTAATCTCACCTATGCTGGATCAAGTCCGGGAAAGTAGGAACCTAACTTCTTCCTAAACTTCTTCTTAACACCCTAAGAGTGAGAGGAACAACAACAACAAAAAAAGTAAGAGCAATCAGAAGATAGTTCTGCAAAGCAAAAGTAAAAAAAAAAAAAAAAATCCATGTAAAGGCATATATTTTGATATCAATTAGCTAGGTTAGTTTGAGACTAGTTGCATAAATGCATATGCTGACCTAGAGGTTAAGGGCAAGACAGCCTTTAACAGCCTTGGGATACTCAAGTGGAAGAATTTGCTTAAAAGCATGGTGATATCACAGGGTTGTAGACTATAACAAAACACTTACTTTTCACATTTGCTTTGCTGTTTATCTTATCACCTACTTCAGCCTTAATTCCTTCAAATTCCTGATGGATTTTTATTTACACAGGTGCTGAAGTTGTATACCTACTGTAACTAGTACACAGACTTGACAGTATTTAAATACCATGGTTTTAACACAGGTCACAAAACCAAGGTAACCATTTTACAAACTCAAGGTGTGGCTCTGCTAAAAGCCACTTAAGTTACATGGATTCTGTTTCTTAATTTTAACCTGTGAGTAAACCTAAGCCTTGCACTCTGAAGTTTTGGGGGTTTTGGAGGGGAGAAGGAAGAAGAGGACCTCTCAAACCCACTAAGGGAAATTTTCTGAGATAAATTGCACTTGAAGCAAGCTGGAAACCAGAGGTAATGAGGAAAAAAGTAAGTATATGGTCATAGTCATGCTTTCTCCATAAGTTTGGAATACTAGCAGTAGGGGGAATGCTAGAGAATGAGGACCTCACAAGATAGCTACATGCCTCTTGGGTCTTGTCACTAGGGTTTTAGGTGGATGCTTAAGATGATTAGAGCTCAGAATTGCTGTTTAAGCCAAGCAACTAATTTTAAAAGAATTCAGGGGTATCTCTTGTTCGCACAGCAAACTGGGACTTCTGCTGTCAAGGCAGTTTGCATGTAAGTGGTAGCTTTGAGTTAAAGCATTAATTTAAAATAAATGTGGGTAAGTCACAGGTTTTTTTCAGAAAATAAAAGTATTTCATTTTTCTGTACATTTATATGAATAGGTAGGCAGATTAGGAAACAATCATGGTGACTTTTGCCTCACGCAAACCCTGATGTTAACTTGTAAATGTTGAATGGCAGCCTTAGGAGATAGATAAAACTCACAGGAAAAAGGCAGGAATACCTTGGAAAAACAATCAAACAATTAGGACCACGTGTTTTTGTGAATTCCAATTTTTCTTGTGAGAAAACTGCCGTGCAATTTTCACTTGGCTAATCTGAACACTTTTATCACATGTTTTCTGACCTGTTGTTCTCATCACTAATGCATCCAAGTTTAAGAAGACTTCTCAAAGGGTGTTATTGATAGCTGGAGAGACACAGCCAGCATCCTCAGTCCCCTGCCTGGAAGAGGATATTGCTTCCCCATGTCAGACCGAGAGTCTTACACATCTTTCATCTGAGTCACTTCTTCCTAAGAAGTGACCCGCTAGTGCGGTGCTGCTTGCTTGTAGCTCAGATCCTTCAAGTGTGTCCAGCAAGAAGTCTTTATGCTCTGGGAAGGTGGGAAATGCAAAGGGAAGGCTCAATTCCCCAGGCAGCAAGAGCATTGCTCTGCCTCTACGAGGGCTTGCAGGGGACTGGGAAGCATTGCAGGCTTGGGATGAGAGCGAACGGGCCCTCAGCTGGATTTGTAAGCTCTTCAGAAACCCAAGTGACAGAGCAGCAAGTTTAAGAATGTGGAATTATTCTGGACTCATTCAGAAGTTATAAAAGCCTGACCTGTTCAGGAAAATGGGGTACCGTCAGGCCATCACCCACTTTTGGTCACTTTCTTCTCTGTATGACTGAAAACTGCATGAAGCTATTTGATTGCTTGCATAAAACTGTCTTTTAGCACCCTGAAAACTTGTGATTTATGCATAAACTGCTGCTGATCTGTCTTGTTAAAATGTCCCATGCATGCCTCAGTGTCACTGGATTCACTGGCAGATAGCAGCTTGTTTTACTTCTGATGGGATTCACCCTTCACCATGTCAAAATTAATGCTTCGGATCTAAGATAGTCTCCCAGATCTTTGTGTGTGGACACAGCATCAGGGGGTGAGCTCTTACATGTGAGCGAGGAGAGCTAGGACTGATCTCTCTCTCTAAGGTCTAAGAGTCAAGTCATGCCTTGCCTTGCTCTGCCTTTCCCTTTTTCCTCCCTTTCCTCCTTTGCACCCTATTTCTTCTTAATTGTCTTACACTAAAAGCAGCTCTTATAAGATCCGGACAAGGAGTGTAAGCAAGACTGTTGCTGAAGTGGCTAGTATTTATCCCTTTTCTGCCTTTTTTCTCATCTGTCACCAGGTATTCTATTCTCTGAAAAAGAAAGTCAAGTTTCTTTTCTGCAGATGACAACCCAGTCATTCAGGGTCAAGGATTCTGTTCTCTCCTCTCTTTACAAACCTCTCTGCAGCAAGCAACCTGTGTTAGATTTGCAAACATTCATGCCGATCTTGGTCAAGCTCGCCTAACCCTGCAGTCACCTGTATGCGGATGTTTGTAGTCTTTATCTAGGCTTGAAGTGTTTGTGATGGTGGACAGGCCATCAGCATCCTCTAAGAGCCCGTTGTTTGGATTGCTCTGTATAGGGAAAATGTCCCAAAGAAAAGGCTTGGAGAATCACACTGTTGGATCTGGATTCATTCTTCTGGGATTTTCTGACCACTCCAGCTTGCAGGGCCTGTGCTTCGCAGTATTCCTGGTCATCTACCTTGTGGTCCTCACAGGGAACAGCCTGATTGCTCTCATCACAGTGGTGGACTCAAGCCTCCACAGCCCCATGTATTTCTTCCTGAGGAACTTGTCCTTCCTGGAGATCTGCTACACGTCAGTCACTCTGCCAAAAATGCTGGTGGGTTTCCTGACGGAAGATGGCCGGATCTCCTTCCTTGGCTGTGCTGCCCAGCTGTATTTCCTGGTTTTGTTGGGCAGCATCGAATGCCTTCTCCTGGCTGCCATGGCCTACGACCGCTACACAGCCAGATGTGACCCCCTGCACTATACCCTCATCATGAGCAGGGGTCTCTGCATCAGACTGGTGGTGGGGTTGTGGATAGCTGTCGTTCCAGTGCAAGTCGGACAGACCTACCAGGTGTTCACTTTGCCCTTCTGTGCATCCCATGACCTTCACCACTTTTTCTGTGATGTTCCCCCTCTGCTGGAACTGGCCTGTGCCGACACTTTCTGGCACCAAGTGATGCTGTACACCATCATCCTGGTATTTGCAATCCTTCCCTTCTCCTTAATAGTTATTTCTTACATTCAAATTATCAGGGCAATTCTGAAAATACCTTCAGCTCTGGGCAGGCACAAAACCTTTTCCACCTGCTCTTCGCACCTCGGGGTGGTGATGCTCTTCTATGGCTCAGCCACAGTCACCTACTTAAAGCAACGGTCAAGGGATTCTGTAGATGCTGACAAATACCTTGCCCTGCTTTACACAGTTGTGACCCCCACGTTTAACCCTGTCATCTATAGCCTGAGGAATAAGGAAGAGAGAATTGCCTTGAGGAGACTCCTACGGACAAAGTGATACTACAGGGTATGTGAAATATAGTCCCAAATAGTCCCAGATGTTCCACTGGGGTACGTGGTTGCCTGAACAAAGGCATCCCATATTTGCTCAAAGAAAACTACATGTCCAGCCTGGCTTTCATCCTCCTCAAGAAGGGGAAAGGTGTCCTGAGGCATTCCTGTTAGGTCTGCCCCCCCCCCCCAATATCTTTGTACTCTAGAGCATCTTCAGTGCCCCTAAGTATTTTAATGCAAAGAGCTACTTCAAGCTGTGTCTGACCTATGTAATATGAAAGGGAAATAGTCAAAGCATGGTCTGTAGTCAATGAAGCCCAGAGGGTGACACAACCAACGAAGAGATGACTACCTTCAGGTTTGAGAAATCACTTGCTAGACCCCATGGACTATCTACAGTGTCCCTGCGTGCAATCAGCTAAAAAAAGTTAAAAGACATGAAGGTCATCTTCCCCTGCTACAATGTCTTGCACTGAGTTGTGTAATGCTTGACTATCTTGACATAAAGAATAATAAAAAAAATCACCAGGGGGACAATCCAGCACTGGAACAGGGTCCCAGAGAGCTGTGGAGTATCTGTGTGTCATGGTTTAACACCAACAGGCAACTAAGCATTACAGAGTTACTCGCTCAGTCCACAGCCGTGAGGTGGGGGAGAGAATTGGAAGAGGAAAAGTGAGAAAACTGGTGGGTTGAGTTAAAGGCAGTTAAATAGGTAAAGCAAAAGCTGGGCACACAAAACAAAAGAAGGAATTCATTCACTCCTTCCTATCAGCAGGCAGGTCTTCACCCATCTCCAGGAAAGCAGGGCTCCATCACGCATAACAGTTACTTGGGAAGACAAACGCCATCACTCCAACACCCCCCCACCCCTTACTTCTTCTGCCAGCTTTTATTGCTGAGCACGGCGTCATATGGTCTGGGATATCCCTTTAGTCAGTTGGGATCAGCTGTCCCAGCTGTGTCCCCGCCCAACTTCTTGTACACCCCCAGCCGACTCGCTGGCAGGGCAGCGTGAGAAGCAGAAAAGGCCTTGACATTGTGCAAGCACTGCTCAGCAGTAACTAAAACATCCCTGTGTTATCAACACTGTTTTCCACACAAATCCAAAATGTAGTCCCACACAATCACCTATGGAGAAAATGAACTCTCTCCCAGCCAAAACCAGCACAAGCATTTATGTACGGAATCCACTTTGCCACTCTGAAAGTGTCTCTTTGAAAAACTAGCCTGGTGTCTGGTTTTTAACCCAAATGCCTATGCAGCACTGAAGTGTGTTTCCACATATGGAGCAGCTTTGCACAATGTCTACTCCAAGAGGGGCAATATCTCAGCCTGCAATTGGAAATGGCTGATGCTGGGAGGGGATAAACGTGTTTCCTGAGACAATATTTGATATGCATACAATACAAAAAGATTGCGAAGGTGAATGGATATGACAGAAACAGGAAAACTGCCCACCCAATGGAGCTTTGCAGAAGGAG
Source organism: Harpia harpyja (assembly GCF_026419915.1). NCBI lineage: Eukaryota > Metazoa > Chordata > Aves > Accipitriformes > Accipitridae > Harpia > Harpia harpyja. Next base: position 245,648 of record NW_026293192.1, on the reverse strand, counting down.
GAAGGAGCGGTACACAGCATGAGGTGACACCGGTGGGATTAACATGTAGGAAAGACTTTTGAAGGGAAGGCTTTGCAAGGGCATACCCTGACTTCACCCAGCTGCAAAATAGAGACTGGGCAGTGTATTGAAGTGATGGTGAGAAGTGTCCTGGGGTAAAAGAGTGTGGATGAGAGAAGGTTGGAGAGATTTGGGCTGCAGAGATTTGAGGTAGTCCTTGGATGTTCTGAGTAGGCTGAGCTTTGGAAATGAGAAAAATAAAGCAGCTCTCAAGGATGTTGTGGAATTAGTAGTGTTATCGCTAAAAACAGTAACAGCACAGTGCTGTAAGGGAATTCCTTCTTATTCTTCATTATGATTAATTAAAGCACTTTCATCTCATTCCCAACATTCATTTTCACATGACAAAAGAGCCATAAGTTCTCGGTAGTTAGCCTCTGCCATGAGTTCTTAAAGCAGTGGCTTTTCTCTCACGGCTAGCTCTTTGTTATCATTTACATGTTACACTTCTTAGACAGCATTGCCCTTTAAGTTATGCCTGCTTCATATCTTTTCTCCCTGTTTTGTGGAGGAGAGGGAGATGGAAGAGGGGAGATGTTTCTTTTTTAGCCAAAGGCGGCAGAGGGACAGATCCCAGATTAGTGCAAAGGCACAAAGGAAGCCAACATTGCCCTGTGGTGTACACTAACACAACACTGTTCCCCACATTTCCAGTCTCTGAAGTCCAAATTGTGCAGCAGAGACCCTGGAAGCTCTGAGCTCCTTTCATCTGTCCTGCATCTCAACATGTAAAATGAAACTAACCTAGTCAAAAAGATTCTTTGGATTCTCTTCAGAGTCTGAAGCTCCGCATTTGCCAGGAGACTGCCCAGGACACCAAAAGAGGACTCACACTCCTCTGCACATAAAGCTTAGGTGTTCCCAGGAACCTCAGGAGGCACGGCATACCGATTCCTGGGTTCAAGGAGCTGGTCAAATGCCTTGTCTCCATTTCCGTAATGCTGGCCTCGATGCCTGGCCCATGTGCAGACTCTGTACAGGGATGCTGACATTCATGGAGCAATCTGCTCGGACCTGAGAGCTGGTTGGCCCTGCTTGGAATCAAAGGTAGAACTTGAGACCTCCTGAGTACAGGACCATTCCACCCTGAGTTGTCCTATGACCCTCTGCTGTAGAGACCCCCACCTCCAGCTGAATCCTTTCTCCTGGGGCACACTGCAAGGCAGAGGCTTATGGAAGGGTTGTTGGGAAAGGGAGTGCTGGGATCTCTGGTCCAGCCTCCCAGCAAAGGGTGGGGTATCGCCGGTTCCAGGGTCAGGTTGGCTGAAACATCATGGGGTTTATTCCGCTCCCAGTGCAGACCTTGCCCCCTTCCCCTTGAAAAACTTCAGGAGGTTTCTGTTGGCCAAAGCCACAAGGGTGTGAAAGTGCCTCTGGACAGAAACTCCAATGTGTCAACATTTAAGATTTGTGGGCCAATGCCTCTGGCAAGATAGCAATATGGGGAACTGCAGGACACTATGGGTAAAGAAAGAGAATGACGTGGTTAACTGAGTGGCACCCATGGTCATAAACATTACAGCAACCATCTCAGAAGTACTATAAGAGGGTACAAAACAAGAGGTGCAGGGCCAATGGGGAAAGGATTAACATGGCAGGCTTTTCTATTGGAGAGTAGCAGAGAACAGCTTGGGCAGAGGGAAATGAAAAGGGAAGCAAAGGATGTGGTCAGGGCTGTTTGGGGACACCTGTGAAGCAGCCCTGCACCTGATGTGAAGTACTTCTGTGGTCAGGGAGAATCTGAGAGCTTTCTCTCATTTGAAGACATGAAGGGGAAGGAAGGACAGCATCATTCAGGCTGGAAAGGACCTTGGGAAGTTTCTTGACCAACCTCCTGCCCAAGACAGTGTCAGACCAGATTCCTCAGGGCTTCATCCAAACATGGCTTGGTCACTTTCTGGGATAGAGCTGGCACACAGTCTCTGGGTAATGCCTTCCAGCACTTGACTGTTGTCATGTTGGAAAGGTTTCTTCCTGTATGTACCCTGACCTTCTCTTGTTTCAGCCCATTGCTTCTTGTCCTTGTGTCTTGTACCATGGACGTGAACCTAACTCAGTCTTCCCGGGAACACTGCAATGCTGCTGCACGTTCCCCCAAGATCTTCTTTTCTCCTGGCCAAACAAGCCCAGCTCTTTTAGCTTCTTTTCACATTCCAAGTGCTCCTGCCCTGACCACTGTGGTGCCCATCCACTGACTGGCTCCAGTTTACCAATGTCTCTCGGGTATTGTGGGGTCAAAACCTTGGCAAGTATTCTGGATCTGTTCTAAAATGTGCTGAGCAGAGGGGGATAATCACTTCCACTGTCTGTGCTCCTTCTCATACACCCAGGATGCCATTGGCCACCCTTGCTGATGGCTCATCTTTTGCCTAATGAAACCCAAGGACGACCAGAGCCTTTCCCACAGAGCTGCTACCCAGCCATGCAGCCCCTGGCCTCTGTCATTGCAGGGGCTTAGTTCACCTTGGGGGATGGACTTTGGATTTGTCTTTATTGGATATCATGAGGTTCCTTTTGGCCCATCCCTCCAGCCTGTCTATGTCCTTCTGAGATGGCAGCCCTGCCCTCCAGTGTAGTGTGTGCTGTCCTCAGTGTGATGTTTTCCTGGTTTTGGCTGGGATAGAGTTAATTTTCTTTCTAGTAGCTGGTACAGTGTTATGTTTTGCATTTAGCATGTGAAGAACGTTGATAACACTGATGTTTTCAGTTGTTGCTAAGTCGTGTTTAGTCTAAAGTCAACGATTTTTCAGTTTCTAAAGCCCAGCCAGCGAAAAAGCTGGAAGGGCACAAGAAGTTGGCACAGGACACAGCCAGGGCAGCTGACCCAAAGTGGCCAACAGGGTATTCCATACCATGTGACGTCACATCTAGTATATAAAGTGGGGGAAGTGGGGGCGGGGGGAATCGCCACTCGGGGACTAACTGGGCATCGGTTGGTGGGTGGTGAGCAATTGCACTGCGCATCATTTGTACATTCCAATCCTTTTATTATTGCTGTTGTCATTTTATTAGTGTTATCATTATCATTATTGGTTTCTTCTTTTCTGTTCTATTAAACTGTTCTTATCTCAACCCATGAGTTTTACTTCTTTTCCCGATTTTCTTCCCCATCCCACTGGGGGGGGGGAGTGAGTGAGCGGCTGCGTGGTGCTAGGTTGCTGGCTGGGGTTAAACCACAACATCATCCCAACCCCAAGAGGAGGATGGGGGATGGTGAAGAGGGGGTTAACAGTCACTAAAGAACAACTCTGCTGCTCCTTCCTCCTCACACTTCTCCCCTGTTCCAGCTTGGATCTTCTCCATGGGATCCCATCATATTTGCAGTCAAGACTATGTGTTGTTCATTCCTTTCTGTCTTACTTTTCTCCTTTATACTCAGAGAATCACAGATATGTTGCAATTGGAAGGGACCTCTGGAGATCATCTAGTTCAACCCATAAGCTGAGGAAGGGTCAGCTGGAGTATGTTGCTCAGCACCTTATCTAGGTGAGTATGGAATAACTCCATGGAGGGGGACTCCACAATTCAGATGGAATTCTATACACATTAATAAGATCCCCCTCAGCCTTTTCTTCTTCAGGCTGAACAGTCCCACATCTCTCAGCCTTTCCTCCTAGGAAAGATGCTCCAGTCCCTTAAACCAGCTTTGTGGCCCTTTGCTGGACTTGCTTGAGTAGGTCAACAAGTATGATGCACTGGGTGGGCAGCACAGCACTCCAGCTGTGGCCTCAGCAGTGCTGAGTAGAGGGGAAGGATCACCTCCCTCCCTCTGCCAGCAATGCTTCTCCTAATGCAGCCCAGGAGGCTGTTGGTCTTTGCCATGAGGGTGCATTGCTCGCTCATGCTCAGCTGCTTGTCCTCTGGGACCTCAAGATCCTTCTCTGTGGAGCTGCTATCTAGCTGGTCGACCCCAGCATGATGTCCACAGTGTGGTTGGATCACAGGCTGTCCTCCCCCAGGGACTTGTCCTTCTTGAAAATGACCTTCACCTCTGGCACAGGTCCCACAGTGCTGCAGAGTCACCTGGGACAGCAAACCCCTCTCCTGCCAGGGCTGCACAGCCCAGGCCTCTTTCTCTCGTGGCCTTGGGGACTGCAGCTTTTGCTCTTTGGGGGAACCTCATTCATCATGATGTTGCCACCTGCCATCTACTCCAGCATGCCTCTGCTGAGAAGCAAAGCCTTTCTAGACAAGGGTTCCCATCACTTGGCAGAAGGTTTCCTTGTTACAAGTCTGCCCTTGGCCCTGGTGCCACATCTGAGGTGCTGCAGTCCTAATGGGCATCAATGCCCACCACCTGGGGGGCGGACAGCTGGAGCCCTGTGTGCCATGACAGAGCTGTGACATGAGTGGAATAAGAGCTGAGGTGAGGAAGAACAGCTCCCACGGGTTATTTGGTGAATGGAGACACAACATGTTCAGGAGAGACTGACAGGGAAGATGAGAAGCGGGAGATGCCTTGTGTGATGTCAGGGCAGCTCAGATATGTGTGGACATTCTCTATGGGACAGGCAACTGATGAGGTGGGAGCTTCTGTGTGAGTCAGCTTCTGAATAGGCCATCCAGTCTGATGTTCACCTGGACCTGGAACTCCCAGAAGAGGAAGAGCTGGTCAGGGATGTGAAGACTGGTGTCAGCCTTGGCCATAGTGACCATGAAATTGTGGTCTTCCATATCCCCAGGGATGTGAAGAAGGAGAATAGCAGAGAGCAGACCCTGGACATCAGGAAATAAGAATTTGGCCAATTGAGGGCACTGGCAGGTGGGGTCTAAGATGGCAGTGTCAGGGCCCTGGGCAGCATCACCTGCGGCCTCCACCCACACCTCTGTCCATGAGCCCAGGAGACGATTGAAGCCTAGGCCTGAGTTTCAGCCCCAGCTTGATCTATGCTGTAGGGCTACTGGTCTCCAGACACAGCCATAGACACAGCCTTGCCTGTCCATGCACCTCGTTGATTCGGACTTGCAGGCTCACTTCCCACCTTGATTCTTTATGGGTTGTACAATGGAAGGACTCTGTGGCCCTCCAGGTGCCAGACCCCAGCTGATTCATGGAGGCCTAGGGCCTTTCTGCTTCCTTTCTTCCTGTCATCACTTGGTCAGGTTTTGGGAGGAGAGGAAGGAAAAGCAGGGGTAGTTTCCAGGTGCCAATGATTGAACTGGGGGAGCAGAGCCATCACATGTGAAATGATCTAAAGGCTACACCAGTTCAAAACTGTTATCTTCTGCTGTTATTTCAGAGACCTTAAATCTTCAGCAGGAACCTGGAAGCTCTGAGTTCCTTCCATCTCCCTCTCTTTTAGCAATTAAGCTGATAGTGCCCCAGTCACAGGCTTGCTTTCATTTCTGTTTGCAGCCTAAAGCACCCCATTGGTCTGCAGATATGCCAGGAAACTTGCAGAAGGAACCCACTCCCATGGACAAGAAGGTGTTTGTTCCCAGGAATCTCAGGAGGCGTGGCATACCCATAGCTGTGCTCAGGGAGCTGGTCAAATGCCTTGTCTCCATTTCTGTAATGCTGGCCTAGATGCCTGGTTCATGTGTCAACTCTCTCTGTGGCTGCTGACATTTACTGAGCAGCCTGGTCTGACCTCAGAGCTGGCCCTGCTTGCAGCTGGGCCTTGGACTACAGTCCACCTGAGCTCCCTTCCACCCTGAATTGTCCAATAAGCGTATGATGTAGAGACCCTCGCCTCCAACTCGATCTCTTCTTGTTTAGCATGTGCCAAGGCACAGGCTTCTGGAAGGGCTGGTGGGAGAGAGACTGTTGGGGAGTGTCTAGTCCAGCTTCCAGGCTGGCTGTGACTTTGAGGAGCAAAGAAGAGCTCCAAAGGTGGAGATCACTAACAACACTCCTCCTAGTGCATTTATTTTTCCTAAGGCTCAGCCTAAAGCTCCCAAGAGGCAATTTGTGGCTGTTGCCTCTGTCATATCATTGGCCCCTGCAGAAGAGAGCTTGGCTCCACCATCTCTCCAGGTAGCTGTAGGCTCTTCTTAGGTGGCCCCATGCCTCCTTCAGCAGGCTGGAGAGGCCCAGTTCCCTCAGACTCTCCTCACAGCTTGTGCCTTAAGCCCCTCACTCCACCTTGGCATACCTCCTCCGCACCTTCTCCAGTTTCTCCACTCTCCTTTTGAAATGGGAGGCCCACTGGCTTATATGGCATCATTCTGCTGCCTAGGCCTTTCTCCTCAGAGCACTCCTTAGCCAGCCAGGTCTCTACCCATGCTGCTGCATGGAGTTGTTGTGCAGCTTGTGGGTTGGGATAAAAACAGATAATAGGTAAATGGAAAAAGATTAAAACAAATAAAAACCCAACCCAACAGGCAATGCAAAGGCAATCACTTACCACCTCCCACAAGCAGACTGACACCCAGCCAGTCTCCCTTCAACAGACACCTTGAACGACAGGAAACTCCACCGCCTTCTTCCTATGCCCGAGATTTTATTCCTGAGCATGACATCATATGGTATGGAATATCCCTTTGGTCAGATGGGGTCATCTGGCCTGGCTGTGTCCCATTGTCCCCCAACTTCTCGCCCACCCCTAGCCTACTCACTGGGAGGGAGCAGAGTGAGAAACAGAGAAGGCCTTGACGCTGTGCAAACACTATTCAGCAACAGCTAAAACACTGCTGTGTTATCAACACTGTTTTAGGCACCAATGCAAAACAGAACACCATAGGGGCTGCTACGAAGAAAGTGAACCCCACCCCAGCCAGATCCAGGACACTTGAACCAGGGTCCCAAAAATGGACACAGTAATGTACAGGTGGTTTGACAAGTGATGGGCAGGGGAGACAATATTTTCCCTCACTCTTTTGGCAAGGCTCTTCTTTCTAAACTCCAGGACACTGCTGGCCACCTCTGCTACCAGGTAGCTTTGCATCATGTGGATCACTGCTGGATCGTGTTTTGCCTTCCGTCCCCCAGCACCACCAGAGCTGTTTCCTCAGAGATGCTCTCTGGCCAGGCAGTCCCCTTCCCCTGCCACTGCAGCACATCAGCCTATCCCAGGCGCAGGATCTGGCCTTTGTCTTTTTTGTATCTCACAAAGTCCCTGACAGGACAGTCCTTCTGCCTGTTAGGGTTCCCCTGAATGGCATCCCAAGGCACAGGAATAGTCCTCCCAATATGATGCCATCAACAGACGTGGTGAGAGTTGCCACCTCTGGGTCATGAGTACAGGTGTTAAACTGCACAGTGCCCAGGAGAGTCCCCTGTGCAGCCCCACAATACCCCAATATGTCCCACTGGCCTCCAGCTAGGGTATGGCCCCTTCACCACTGCGCTCTCAGCCTCATCATCCAACTGGTGTTTTGCCCATCTCTTTGTCTATCCATCTAGACCCTAATGTCCTAACTTGAGCAGAAGAATATTGAGGGAGACCATGCCAAAAGTCTTGCTGAAGTGGAGGTAAAAAACATCCGCCGTGCTCCCCTCGTGCACAAATGCACATCCTTCATCATGACGGCAATCAGGTTGGCAAGGCCTGATTTACCCTTGGGAAGTCCATGCCGATGTTCTCCTTTTTTAGGTGCCCAGAAATGTCACCCATGAGGAGTCATTCAATGGCACACTCCTCATCAAAGTGACCTTGTACAGCCTGTGGTTCCCTGGGTTGCACTTCTGGCCTCTTTAGAAGATGGGTGCAACATTGGTTTGTCTTCACTCTCAAGAGACCCCTACCAATTCCATGACCCTTTACAGAGGACATTCCAAAGAAATATCAGTCTTTCCCTGTAACTTCGTTACCACTATTCTGCCTGTTCTATAGTGTAGCTAGTTTCTCTAGTCTTTCATGTAGTTACCCCTGTGTAATAGTTAACGAGAGATAAGAACAGATAATTTGCTGATCAAATAGGGCTTGTAGTCAAAGATTTATGTATATTGCTAAATGTCCAAACCGCAATATTGAAAGCTATATCCTGTTATGTTAGCTGTAGACCTTGAGCGATATCCCTATATCCTGTTATGTTAGGTATAGATCTTGAGCGATATCCTGTTGTGATAACTGTAAACCTTGAAATGTACTTATAAGGAAGAAATGTATAGAATTATGTAAGACGAACAAAATACGCAAGCACAAGAGATAAAGCAGCTTGAGGAAGACCTACTGCCCTCATCCCGGCACCACCAAAAAAAAAAAGAGGACAGACCTCCTAACAACAAGACCGAGTTTGCGCAGAAAGGACTAATGATGTAAAAACAGGCAGGAGATTGCTGAGAATAAGGAAGTCACGGGAGGCATAAAACATGGACTGTAATTTCCTGAGTTTACGGACCGTTGGTGGAGCAGAGACTCCCCGGCCACCCAGCGCTGCTTTGCTCATTTGCCACCAATAAATTAATATTTTTAACTTAAAAATATTTTTGGTCCCTGTGATTATAACACCTGTCCTGACAAAACGACCATTTGTGAAAGTCATCTTTTCAGATGCAGACTGCCTAGGCAAAGGCCCTTTCCATTATGCTCCACTTCTCTCCTTCCCTTGCTCTTTCTTCATTCAGATACCTCTCCCCTATGCAGCTGCTTTGAGCTTCAGGGAGTTAAAAGCTTGCCTGTCTTCCACTAGTCTAATAGTCTCTTTAGCCAATTCTTTAATTGTGTTTATATCTAACTTTTTCATATCCATCACAAACTTTTCTCATAAGATTATCCCTTGTAGAAAGGCAGCCTCATTAGGGGCAGCTTGTACTTTGCAAGTTGTTGAGGAGTGAGACTTATTGTTTATGAAACTTGATTATGATTTGCTTTGCTTTGTTTGCAAATAGGAAAAATTCTTCTAGGCCTGTGTGTAGCCAGTTCTCTAAGGAGAGCAGGGGGGAGATGATGCAATGAAGCTGTAACCTCCAGCTGCAGAGATCAGTGGAGAAGTCTGAGGCAAGGAACAGTGGTGTAATCCCCAGGTGGCCAATGTCAGAAGTGGTGAGGTTTGAGAGGTGAGGAGCAAGGGTGTCCATACAGTGTCAGAGCTCAAGGGACTGCTTTTCCTAGCTGTCCAGACCTCCTGAGGAGACACTCTGGATCATTATCACTTGGAGAATGCTTCTATCACCTCTTCTCGAAACTGAAGAGTAAGAAAAACTATCCTTTAAAAGAAAAAAATCATGGGTATATGTGCAGTTTGAAATCTTCCTCCTTAACTACACTATGAAATTTTTCTAATTAGCTGTACAAGTCTTGAAGACTTGGAGAAAATTGCAGGAAGAAACAAGGCTCGTTAGAACTTTCTGTATTTTAATGAGCCCCATGGTTTGTTTGAGGCTGAGTCCATGAACCTCAGCTACTGAGAGCAGACTGAAATAAGATTCTCAAGAAGTCAAAGCCAGAAGCAAAGTACCTTGAAGCATTAATGGGCCCCACTGAGGGCCATTACTGACAAAGCCTCCCCAGGGACTCGTTAGAGCAGATAATTGGAGGCTGTGATTGCAGGTAGGCAAAAGCACTGTGAAGGTGGCTATAATGCTGAGAAAATATTTGGTTTGTTTTATGAAGCAGAAAGGCCAAGCCCTGATCTCCAGGCCTTGGGAAGACAGATTCTGTCCCTCACAGGTGAGTCAGGGCTCTTCCTGGGGGCAGTGAGATGTGAGGGGGAGCAATGCCAAGTGAAGGAAAACTGTACAGTGCATCCTGGTTTCCCCAAGCAGGGGTGAGGAAGAAACTAAGCCCAGAGCCTCAAAACAAGTTTTACCTGGTAGGCCTTAGTGGCAGAAGCTACTGTCAAATCCAAGATGACAAATCCCTTGGACCTGTTTGGCCGTTCAGCCTTGCCAGAGCACTTGGCCATCTCTACTGCAGGCTGTCATAACCTGTCCCATGCCTTACCTCCTTCCCTTCAGGCTGCTGACGTCCATCTTGCTTTCCCACCGAGCTCTCACCCCAGCATTTCTGTTCCTTCGCTGATGTCTCTCCAGCCTGGCTGGATTTTCCTTGAAACACAACGCCATGGGCTGATCCGGGCTCTCTCTGGGTGACCTCTTGCACCACAAGGCTACCCTTTGACTGACATTTGTTTCTCAACACATCCAGTCTGAGCCTTCCAAGCTGCACTTTGTGCAGGTTTCCTTCTCTTCCCACCACTAAGAAAAGCTCCATCATCTCTGAAGCCACCCTTCAAGCAGGTGCACTTTACTACTATAGTGCCGTGAGCCTTCACTTCACCAGGCTAGAGAAGCCCAAGTCCCTCAGCCTCTCCAAAGAGGCCCCATCCTGGCAGATGTCCTCTGGGACCGCTCCAGTTCTTCCCCGCTCCTCCAGACCGGGGAACCCCACACCCAGACACACTAGTCCAGATGTGGCCACACCAGTGCCGAGGCCCGAGGGATGAGAACACCCTTGCCTGGGTGGCCACGCCTCTCCTAATACAGCCCTGTATGCAGTTGGCCTTATTCACTGTTTGTAGCGTTTGCTCTATCAAATGGCATTTTAAATGATACTGCACCGAGGCTGCGTGCCTTTCTTACTGGGGACGTAAGAAACCAGAACCTCCAGGTTCAGAACAACCACCAGGTCACGTGCCTGCTGCTGGCTATCAGATTCTCAGGCAGAAGTGATGTCATAGTCGACATGCCAGCCATGTGTCTGCTGATGGCCAATGACCCCAAGAGATTGGAGATTCCAATGACCTCACACTCGCCTTCATGGCCATGTGCCTCCTACTGGCCTATGAGCTTCTCAGACATAATTGGTGTCGGAGTGATAGCCCAACCCATCAGCCTTCTTGTGGCATGTCAACTGACCAGACACAAGTAACCTCAGCGCGATCTTCCAAGCCACGCGCCTGCTGCTGTCCCGTCATGTACTCAGGCAGAAGAGGTGTGAGAACCCATATCCGAGCCCTCATCCTGGATGGGCCTACCAGGTACTTAGGGAAAGGGATTCTCACAATCTACACGCTTTTGCTGGCCTGGCAGATGTGAGCGTAAAAGCACATATCCCAGCCATGAGTCAAGGGCTGACCTAGCAGCTCCTTCAGAAAGAAGTGACCTCACAGTCCCTTTCCCAGCCATGTTGCTGCTGCTGGCCTATCAACTCCAAGGACAGAAAGGACCTCCCAGCCACCTTCCCAGCCTTGTGCCTCCTGCTGTCCCTTGAGATCCTGAGGCACAGCTGACCTCACCATAGCATTCCCACCCATCTCCTCCTTGTGGCCTACGAGCTCATCAGATACAGGTCACCTCACATTCCTCTCCCAATGCCATGCGACTGTTCTGGGACCTCACGATCCCTGCCCCGGTCCCACGGGGCCAGACAGCTTAAGTGAGGTTGAGGAGAGGTGACCAAGATGAGGGCAGTAGAGCATGGGAAAGAGAGCTTCAGGGATTCGGTGTTCAGGTTGGAGTTTAGGGATTAGAGCTCACCTTTCAGGGTTGGGGCTTAGGCAAAGGCTTCGGCAGAGAGTTTGGTGTTCTGCTGAGGTTCCCTGGCTAGTGTTTAAGGTGCGGGCTAGCACGGTGGGTCAGGGTTTTGTTTAGGGCTGGGGTGAGGGCTAGGATTAAGGCCAACATGTTAATACTAGGGGTAGAGGCTAGGGTGAGGAAGCGGGTAAGGGTAAGGGTAAGGGGTTATGGGTTTGGGATTTGGCTTAGATGTAAGCTTTGAGGTTAGGGATAGCCTAAGCCTAGCTAGGTTAGTAACAGTGGATTACTGTCAGGGGGAGGAGTAGTGTTTAGGCATAGGGTTAGGGCTTAAGGTTACTAGTTAGAGATAGTGTAAAGGCTTAACAGGAATGTTTTCACAGTCAGTGTTTTCACAGCAACGTCCCCTTAACCCATTTTACCCTTTCAAAATCTTTTGTGTCTGTTTGCCAAGGCTCTCTTCCCTCCCCCAAATCTCCCATTTCTTTTGCCCAGGCTCCTCCTGAGCTCCTGTCCTGGTTTCAGCTGGGATAGAGTTAACTGTCTTCCTAGTAGCTGGTACAGTGCTATGTTTTGAGTTCAGTATGCGAAGAATGTTGATAACACTGATGTTTTCAGTTGTTGCTCAGTAGTGTTTACACTGACGTCAAGGATTTTGCAGCTTCTCATGCCCAGCCAGTGAGAAAGCTGGAGGGGCACAAGAAGTTGGCACAGGACACAGCCAGGGCACCTGACCCAAAGTGGCCAATGCTGTATTCCATACCATGTGACGTCCCATCTAGTAGAGGAACTGGGAAGTGGGGGCGGGGAATCCCGGCTAGGGGACTAGCTGGGTGTCGGTCGGTGGGTGGTGAGCAATTGCACTGCGCATCATTTGTACATTGCAATCCTTTCATTATTACTGTTGTCATTTTATTAGTGTTATCATTATCATTATTAGTTTCTTCTTTTCTGTTCTATTAAACCGTTCTTATCTCAACCCACGGGTTTTGCTTCTTTTCCTGATTTTCTCCCCCATCCCACCGGGAGGGGGGGAATGAGTGAGCGGCTGTGTGGTGTTTAGTTGCTGGCTGGGGTTAAACCACGACACCTCCCCAAAAGTGTCATCTTGTTGGGGGCGGCTTCCTGATGACCTTCATGACCTCAGAGTATCTCTCTCCCTGCTGCTGCTGACCAGTGAGAAGTGACCTCACAGCCACCATCCAAGGGGACATACTGTCTGCTGTGCTTGAGAGGCCTCTTCACAGCCTACCCAGCAGCACTGGAGGAAGGTGATGCCCTGCACCACCCCAGAGGTTCCCTGCCTGCAAACCCACTCGTACATCCAAAGGATTCCTGCATCACTTTTCCCACATGGGTGCTTCTGTTACCACAGGGCAGCTTGGATGCCATGGCCACCTCTGTGCGGACAACTGAATCAAGACCAGAATGTAAATTTTAGAAAGATGTTGAAGCCTATGCAGAAAAGGAAATCTATGGAATAGCAGAAAAAGTCTTAATTTCCAGCTTTTAATGATCTTTTATGAAATTTTGCTGATCACGGAGGGGTGCTGCTAGTATCTGGCTCCTCAGAGGACTTTGTACCACTGATGGAATTCATTCCTGATCATCCAGCCAACTTCCCATGCACTGCATCATCCACGTCTTCAGTCCAGATGTCAACAATCTGCTCTAAGGAGACTATGGGAAACCACATCCAAGGACTTGCAAAAGTCCAGGTACACAGCATGCCCTTCTTTCCCCTCCCACATAGTTCAGCAATCCTTTTCTTGTCCTTCAAGTGATGGAGGTGGCTGCAAGAGCATTTTCCCTGTCACCTTGCCAGGGACTGAGGTGAAGGTGGCCAACCTGTAACACTCCCAGTCCTCCTTTTCGCCCTTCTTGAAGATGGGTTTGAGATTTGCCTTTTCTGAGGATCTTGGAACCTCCCTGATCTCTCTGCCCCTTCCAAGATGTTTGAGAGAGGCCTCGTGATGACACCAGCCAGCTCCACCAGCACCTCTCTGCTGCGTCGCACACCAAAAGCCGTCTTCATATCTCACACTTGCAGGGGAGTGCCCAGGACACCGCACATGCCAGTCCAGGTCCCCTGGGCTGGTTCAAAAGAGAACCAGAAGCGATCTCTTCCTGCAGGCCCACAACTCCCATGGGCTCTCCGTGCAACTCACAGCTTCCCGGAACATTTTTCTCTGTGTCGCCCTACCCCAACCTTTCTAGTCCACAGTCTGCAGTTGAGAGAATTGAACAGGGATGTGAGGATGGTGTAGATAAGGGGCTTTGTCAGCCTATCTCAGGAGGGTTCTTCTGGGCATCACACACCCAAGGGTGAGGGTGTCGTAGAAAAGAGTGGCACTAGTGAGGCGGGAGGAGCAGGAGGAGAAGTCTTTCTGCCTGCCCGCGCCGGATGGGAGACGTTCCTCAGGGTGGCAGCTCTGATGCACACAGGATGACCATGTGAACGGGAAGGGGAGGGTGGGATCTAAAAAGCAGGTCATGACAGCAAAGAACATGAGTGTCACAGTGCCAGTGTGTGAAAGCTCCAGCAATGGGGCGAAATGACAGAAGAAGTGGTCCACTCCACTGGGGCCACAGAACAGTATCTGGGTCATGACTGAAATGATTACTGTAGCTGACAGAAATCCCCCTAGCAAAGGAGACAGACCTGGCAGTTCCTGAGTCTTGTAGAGAGCAGGGGGTGGCACACAGCCCAGTACTGATCGTAGGATGTAGTCACCAGCAGTAAACACTCTCTACATGCAAAAGGACATGAGGTCCTTACAGCTCCAGTGCCTCGTTGCCTCCTCACCCACCCTCCACAGAGCCTGCTCATGAACCTGGAGCCTTCCTGGGGTTGCTGACAAAAGACTTTTTCTGTTTTCTCTCCCTGAGCAAGCAGTTTGCAACTTCCAACACAAGGTCACTCTTGCTGACTCCTGCTCTGATCCTAAATGACAAAAGCTAGTCCAACCTGTTGTCTGTCACAGAGAGGACCCCCACAAAAACAGGCTTCCCCTTCATAAAGGGACATAGTCCTTGTCCTCCCTGCTGCTCCCTGGGCAGAGCCTGTAGCCCTCCATTGCAACACTACAGCTCAGCAAGCTGTCCCACCATGTCTCATTTAATCCAAAACCATCACAGTTCTGTGACAAGCCATGGGTCTCCAGCTCCTCCTGGCAGTGCACATTTGGACCACGGCATCTCAGCTGTGGCAGCATAGTGGACCACAGACTTCTCACAGGGAAACCTGAACACTGGTCCTGACCAGAAAAGTATTGAACATCGAGTTCTTAGGGCTGCACTGCGCTGCACCCTGCTGCGTGTACAGCATGGCCGTCAAACTTGTGTTATGCTGCACAGATCCCTTGGCCACAGGACAACCTCAGCAGCATATTATCACACAAGAGCCTGCAGGCAGGTCCCACTCTGTCCTGGACATCATGCCTCCTGCGTGGCCTTGCCTGTACCTAACAGCGCAGCAAAACATTCTCATGAAAACATCATTTCTGTTTGACTGTTGAGATGATGAGTAGAGTTGTTCCTTGTAAGAAAATCCTACAGTAGCTTGAATGACCAAAACAGGAGACTGTCTTCTATGGATGGGGTCTGCATGGTTTGCTGCATTCAGGTACAAGGCCCGTTCAATGCAACACCCCCTGGCGTTCCCACCATCTAAAGGGGCCTAAGGTCATCTGCATGATTCTCTCCTTATAGTGTTAATGATGATGAACATAATTTTAAAATGCAGCTCACAGTGTCCGAGTTCCTTTCTTACTGGGCTCATAACAGACCAGCACCTCCTCGAGAAAAAAACACTCTCTCAGCACCCTTGGATGCAGCCCCTATGGTTCCCATGGACGGGTAAGGGTGTAGTTTGCTTGAGTAACCCCGCGCTTGATCCCCATCCACTGCTGGTTGTTCTCCTCCAGAGTCCTGCCTCACAGCTCAAAGGCCTGGGAGACCTGGCTGGTATTAACCGAGGCTGTGACATAGAGTACCTCAGATCTATCTAGAGCTACTCTTCCTCATTTCAGCAGTGGTCCTACCTTATCACTTTTTCTTCTGTAACAGTTCCCGAAGTATCAAAAGTTCATCTTGGTGCCCTTGAAATCCTTTTTGAGTTTCCACTGAGTATTGACATGGACCATTGCTGTGCTGGGAGGATGATGTGCTTGAAGACAAGATGTATCCAGGCACACTCTGAAAATTCTTGGTCTTTTCATTGGTTGGATCATCAAGGGAGTGAGTAAAAACCCCTGTGTGACATGCTGCTTGTTCATGCAATGCCTGCACCTCTTGGGTGGAGAAGGAGCAGACCTTGCCTCTCTGACGGCATCTGATGACTGATGCCTCTGACATGGCGTTAGTGTACAGCAAACAGGCACCAAATCACACTCTCTGTAATGCCATCTGGGACGTCTATGACGCACCCAACCCTGAATGGGAATTGCTTTCCAGCAGCTCCTGTGAGGTCCCTGCCAGCCTTGGCATCTCATGTAGCTCTGTGGCCCTGGATCTGGACATTAAATAGAGTACCTGCCCTGAATTCTGTTAGGCAGTGTGGGGACGAACATGGGACACATGCCATTACAGTCAGTGGAGGTATAGTAAATTCAGCTGATGGTAAAGAGAGAGACCCAGCTGTCGCTACGCTACATGACTGCAGTTGTTCATATCAATACCTGTATCAAGTGCCATGAAGATAAGGAGTAGGAAAAGGTCCTTTTGGCCTTTAGTTGGGCATAAGCTGTCATGTCACTTGGCCAAAGGAATTTCCCACCAGGCTCATACGTGATTCCCAAGATTTTGCCCTGTCTCTATGAACTTTGCTGTTACCTACATGTATCTTGGACCACCTCTGGCAGTTCAAATGTCACCAGGGATTTGCATCTGAACACCTGACTCCTGCCTTTCCTCTCCATTAATTCAGATGGGAGCTGAGACAAGGAGCTCACATGCAGGTGTCTATTTTGCTCACACCTGAACTGAGGCAAGAGGAATCCCACCTCCTGTGGCTTTGTGGTGTGCATGGGAGGGAGCTGAGCCTCCTTCAAATGCCATGAGTAGAAACGCAGGATGAGATGCCTCCATTGACCCAAGGATCCCTTCCCTCAGCAGGGGTAAAGGAGATCCCTGCCTGCCTCTCTCTGGGTATCCTGTCTAACAATACGACCAAAAAATGTGGCATGTAGAGGTAATTTTGTCTCTGAGAGGAGAATATTATTTCAGGAAAAAAGTGTCTCTCCCCAGCTGAGGGAGGCAACACCAGTGATTGCTTCAGCCTGTTTCCCAGCAGGTTCCCCTGGAGCCCCAGGGACACCTGGAGGGAGCCCAGAGGGGGCAGAGAAAGTGCTGCCTTGGGCTGGTCCTCTGCTGCTGAGCTGGGCTGGGCTCCTGGGATGGAGGGAGCTCATGGCAAGCAGGCAGCACTGCAGAGAGACAGCTCTGCCCAGGAGCAGCTCCTCTGCAAAGCGCAGCAGGGCTGAGGGCACTGTCTGCAGGCACCGAGGGGAGAGAAGTGAGGCAGAGAGAGATGTTAAAGGCAGTCTGGGGTGGGAGGACAGAGAAGAGCTCACTTGGAGACAATTTTTCACAGCCCTTTACAGGGTGAGTGTCTTGCTGCAGGGCAATACAGCTGTGGTTCCTGGAATGATCTCCTAAAGCTGGCACATCCCAGAGCCTATAGGATCTTTCAGGAGGACTCTCACACTTTGTGCAGTGTAGAGAAAAAGGATGCGTTTTGGAGCACAGCTTCCCTGCTGCACCCTCAGAGGGACAGGGCATGTCAGCTGCCTTCACCCGGGGATGGCTGCGGAGTGTGAAGCTGGGTGTGCAGCCAGGGGTGCCCAGGGCTGTCCTTCTGAGCAGGGTCCCTGCACCCCAGGGGCTGTGTGCTGGGGCAGGGACTCTGCTGCTGGTCAGGGTAAGTACTCTGCCTGCCTGGGGAGCTCTAACAGCAGAGTGGGGAGAAGCTGTGGATGAAAGAAGCAACCCCCAGCAGGGCAGCGTCCTTCTGCTGACAAGAGGGTGCTGTGTGGGTCACTCAGAGCTCCACATCATCCCAGGACATTTCAAGACAACCTTTCAAGGGCAAGGTCGAAACAGGGATTACTATATCATAAAGATCTTTCCTGAGTCTGTTTTTTCAGTTTCCTACTCTTGGGGAATTTTCAGGAGAAATGGAAAAGGAGCTGTCATGCTTGAACAAGTCACTGAGATGCCTGAGGTGTAACTCTGAGGGATCAGTAAGTCTGATAGGAACCTCCTGCAGTAGAGCACAGGGACTGAGAACAACTGCCTGGCTGTGTTGGTGTCTGGGGGGTGGCATGTACAGCTGGGTAAGAGTAACTCTTTCCTGAGACTTCAGCTGCCTCTGCCTTTGCCTCTCTGAGCCAGTCAATTGCTGCATTTTTCCTTTATTCTCCACTAATCTGTGTTATTGCTATTGTTATCTTGTTCTGGCTGTCAGGCTCTCTGGGGGAGGGAGTTTCAGCTGCAGAGTCACACACTGATCTTGTGGGTCCTCCCATGCAGCTGTGTCCATGGGAACAAGGTTACAGTTGTCCAAGCTTTCCTCCAGGCTGTGGCCAAAGTAGCCAATGTTATTCCCTAGCAAATGAGCTGACTTCCTGAGATACCATCATCAGGACACTTGGCTATATTCTTGGGGTGTCCTTCCAAGCTGTGAGCTGCCCTCCAGGATGCAGGTCTGTCCCATAGTGTCTTGGTGTTTCTGAATGCCCCATGGAGAAGCACAGAGACACTATGACTGAGGAAATGCTGTTGGGTTTGTGAAATGAACCATTTGTGTCCTTGGCAAGAGGTGGGGTGCAGAGACCTTGAGAAAGGGGGAGACACTTGGTGTTGGACAGTGGGTGTCTCTGCTTTCACTAGTGCCTGGTGTCTTTTCAGGTTAACATGGGGCTGTGATTACAGTCCATCTCAGAAAGGTGAGAGCTCAGTGTAGCTGGCAACAAGAGTGACAGACCAGCTCCCCTCGCTCTGCACTAAGCCACAGACAGTACTCTTTCCTCACAGGACACACTTTATTTTCTCCGAGTGAAGCAGAAATGATGAGGGTTTCTGAAATCCAAGGAAATCACCAGATGAGATAGTGGAGAGCTCTAACCCCCCCACCTCTCACTCTGTCCTGGTTTCAGCTGGGATAGAGTTAACTGTCTTCCTAGTAGCTGGTACAGTGCTGTGTTTTGAGTTCAGTATGTGAAGAATGTTGATAACACTGATGTTTTCAGTTGTTGCTCAGTAGTGTTTAGACTAATGTCAAGGATTTTTCAGCTTCTCATGCCCAGCCAGTGAGAAAGCTGGAGGGGCACAAGAAGTTGGCACAGGACACAGCCAGGGCACCTGACCCAAAGTGGCCAACGGTATATTCCATACCATGTGACGTCCCATCTAGTATAGGAACGGGGAAGTGGGGGCAGGGATTCGCCGCTCGGAGACTGGCGGGGTGTCGGTCGGCGGGTGGTGAGCAATTGCACTGCGCATCATTTGTACATTCCAATCCTTTCATTATTGCTGTTGTCATTTTATGAGTGTTATCATTATCATTATTAGTTTCTTCTTTTTCTGTTCTATTAAACCGTTCTTATCTCAACCCACGGGTTTTGCTTCTTTTCCTGATTTTCTCCCCCATCCCACTGGGTGGGGGGAGTGAGTAAGCGGCTGCGTGGTGTTTAGTTGCTGGCTGGGGTTAAACCACGACACACTCAAACACTGTTTTGATTGTGGTTTCTTAGCCCTGGGAGTGCAGATGCTGACAAGCACTTTTACATTAGGAGCACTTTCATCTGACCAATTCAAACACCAATACTGACCCCCCTGACCGACCAGAAAGCCACTGCTACAGAGCAGGGCTGACTCCGTGGCAGCCAATACGCAGAGGTCCTGCTCCTCACGACACACGCAGCCAGCACCACCCAGAGCTCTATCCACAGAGCTGAACAGAGATCTCGTTGAAATGGAAAAAATGTGGTGAACATGTAGTATGAGAAATGGCTTTGATTTTGGTCAGAGAAAAATGCCCTAACTTGTCACTGTCCTTGCCTCCCTGTTCAGTGCTCCACTTCCAGAGGCAGCAGATGTCCAACAGCAGCTCCATCACTGAGTTCCTCCTCCTGTCATTTGCAGACACGCGGGAGATGCAGCTCTTGCACTTCTGGCTCTTCCTGGGCATCTACCTGGCTGCCCTCCTGGCCAACAGCCTCATCATCACCGCCATTGCCTCTGACCACCGCCTCCACACACCCATGTACTTCTTCCTCCTCAACCTCTCCCTCCTTGACCTGTCCTCCATCTCCACCACTGTCCCCAAAGCCATGACCAACTCCCTCTTGGACACCAGGGCCATCTCCTACCCAGGATGTGCTGCACAGGTCTTTCTGTTTGTCTTTTTGATGTCAGCAGAGTATTTTCTTCTCACTGTCATGGCCTACGACCGCTACGTTGCCATCTGCAAACCCCTGCACTATGGCACCCTCCTGGGCAGCAGAGCTTGTGTCCACATGGCAGCAGCTGCCTGGGGCACTGGTTTCCTCTATGCTGTGCTGCACACTGCCAATACATTTTCACTACCCCTCTGCCAAGGCAATGCTGTGGACCAGTTCTTCTGTGAAATCCCCCAGATCCTCAAGCTTGCTTGCTCAGATGCCTACCTCAGGGAAGTTGGGGTACTTGTAGTTGGTGTCTGTTTTGGATTTGGGTGTTTTGGTTTCATTGTGCTGTCCTATGGGCAGATCTTCAGGGCTGTGCTGAGGATCCCCTCAGAGCAGGGACGGCACAAAGCCTTTTCCATGTGCCTCCCTCACTTGGCTGTCGTCTCCCTTGTTATCAGCACTGCAGTGTTTTCCTACCTGAAGCCTCCATCCACCTCCTCCCCATCCCTAGATCTGGTGCTGGCAGTTCTGTACTCAGTGGTGCCTCCAGCAGTGAACCCCCTCATCTACAGCATGAGGAACCAGGAGCTCAAGGATGCCCTGAGGAAACTGGCAACTGAATGGTTTTCAGCAGCCATAGACTGCCTACGTTCCTTTGCAAGTGACTCCCAGTGTATGTCATGACAGGCCAAGTCTGCCTTTTCTTCTTTACTTTTTTTTCCCTTTTTCCACTTTTGATGATGTTGTCTTCAAATAAACATATTTTTTTAATCCCCTTAAATATCCACCCTCCTTGTGTGACACTGAGCCTTTGTAGAAATGGGAAAGCATGTTATTTAAGCAAAATACATGGACCTGTAGCAACTTCTTTGTCTAAGATCCATCTTCTGCATAGCAGGAATGAATGGGAAATAAAAACACCTTTCTGGCTGCACCGGCTTAGGGCAGGCTGCTTTGTCCCTGGGGGATTAGGAGCTCTTGAGGACCGCAAGGACTAGGGCTCTTGTGCTAGCCTGGGGAGATGGGATGGCACAACGAGGCTGCAGACCTCTCAGGATATCCTGGAGAGGAGAACAGGGGGCACAGGGTGCCACTGACCTCCTTTTCCTGCTGCCCACCCATCTCTGGGCTGACTCCTTCTGCCCTACAGAGGTGCTGGGGCTCTGGGGTGAGTGCCCAGAGCTCTGCAGCACCCTGTGGCAAGTAGTGCTGTGGGGCCAGACCAGACTGGTCTGGGATGGAGAGAGGGCAAGGGAGGCGGAGGTGTTGGAGGGAGCTGAGCTGAGCTGGAAGGTTCCGGGGAGGGAAAAACATCTGTGTAAAGCTTGTACTGCGTGACCGTGCAGGGTGAGGCCTCGCATCAGGGGGTTTGTGGTGCAGAGACAGGGCTCCTGGATGGGGGCTGAGACATGCAGGTACAGGAGAGAGGAGGCCTGTCTGTGCCCTTGGTGTCATGGACGGACCAGGAAGGTGGCCCAGGGCCTTTGTCACCCCCCAGCCTCCCTCACCAGCCATTTCTAGCACTGGCTGTTCACCCGGTTTATGCTAAGTCTGGCTGTGAGGCTATCTCCATCCTCCGGCTGGGCTCAGTGCCTGCAACGGGGAAAATGGCCAGCTCTGCCCAGCTTCTTCAGAAGAGTGAGTGGGGCCCCGAGCAGCAGTGACTGGCCATGTGCACACCTGGGAGAGAGACTCAGGGCATGTCGGTCAGAAACAAGGTAATGGCTGATGGCTTTAGCAAATCCTTACAACCACGTCTGAGCCCAGAAATGGAAAGCAGTTGATCCGTGTGAGTGGAGGAGGAGGAGGAGGTTTGTCCTGGGAAGATGGCAGGAAGCAATTCCCCTCCTGCGCACGTCAAGGATAATGGAGATGTTTCCGTCTTGTGTACATGCCTCTACCTGGCAGATAGGGAATGCTTGCTGCTAGGGGTGGCTGTGCTCAGTCATGCCTCATGAGCTGACCTTGCTCTCTTCTCCTCCTTCACTCCCCAGACTTGGATGGACCACAAGAAACATCCATGATCCTGGAAAAGGCAGAAACTTCTTGCAGTGCCATAACTGCAGGGGAGGCGGGAAGTCTGGATTTGTGAGACACATGGCAGTGCAGGGAGAGAGCGGTGTGTGCATAGCAGCTTGTGTGGTAAAGGCAGGGAGAGGACCTGAAGTAGTGATTTTGAGACAGCAGAAGGAGGAGGACGTGCATTTCAGTGCTGGGATACAGAGCCAAGTACAGGAGCAAAGCAAGTCAGGGACTGGGATGTTTTGGGTGTGAGAGGAGCATTAGCAGGGTATTGGAAGAAGTCAGACAGGTTGTGGGGACCTCCCAGGCATTGTCAACTCCTCAGGTAACCACAGCTTTGTGTTTGATGGGACAGCCAGTGAGGACAAATTAGCATGTAAAAGTCACTTATTCGCTGGCTTAGGAGGCAGACAAGGATGCTTAGCAGAGAATTACCAAGGTAATTTATTCTCTCATTTTAGCTGTGCATATAGTGGTGCCCCAGCCTAATGCATGGAGGACCCCAACACAGAGGAAAGCAGGGTTTGCATCTGTTCCAATACAGTTGTAGAGACCAATCCAATTATTCATGTTAAGGGATGACCCCATCATTTATTAGTGCTCGCGTAATTGGTGTGTACTTGTCCCACACGGGATCAGTACACGCTTGACCTGTGCAGGTGATGCAGAGGTATGGTCAGTGGTGTGTTAATCGTCATTGTTCTAAACTGATGGCCAGTGCAGGTGGGGGATGTTTATCCTGGATTCTGGTCGATTGTAGTTCATGCTTGGTTCATGGCTACATGCCTGGTTTTTTGAAAGGTAAATCTTCCATGCTTTTATTGTCGTTATGGGGTGTTCTCAGTCATGAAGTGCTGGCTTAGATTGGGTCTACAGGTCACATTGACCCTGAGGTAAAAGCTCGTAGTGTCAGATAGTGTTCATTCTCCTAAGCAAGTTGTACTGCAGCTAGCGTCTTGCCTTTCACAGGCATCAGTAAAGCTTGGGAGATCCCAAGGTCAGGGTGAGGTGGGGAAACAGGGGGAGGCAGCTAAAGTCTGCAGGGAAACTGGCATAGGCATAGGACAGTGTAGGACTGTCTGTGGTGCAAAGAGGGCCCCTGTGCGCTGCCCCCCTCCTCCCTGCCAACAGAACTGAAGTCCTTGTCATCTCCACGGTGGCTGCTGTCTCTTCCACTGAAGCCCTTGCGAGGACACCGGTTCCTTACAGCCCTAGGCCCTTGTTCCCTCCTCACTGACCCCCAAAAGAGCCTGGGAGGTGTCCTACCGCTGTCCTTCACTCGGCTTCACACCCCCCCCCATCAAACTGCTCCCGGAAAGAGCTGTAAGCATCCCATGAAGGAAAGGATCCCCCTTCCCAGGGGGTTGGGGCTCAGGGCTTGGCCATCCTGCTTGCTGAAACACATTTAGGGCTTTCACAGCCACCTCCACAATTGATCTGCCACCTGTAACCAGTGTCTCTGACTTCCTGTTTCACCAGCCCCCAGGTGAAACCTCCTTGTCTGGTCATTCCCTCCACAGTCTCTTCAGTGGTGTTCCTCAGTGGAGCCCAGCAACACCCTCAGAAACTTGCAAGTTTGATGCTGACTTTTACTTCTTGAGAGGCTTGTTCAATCTTTCAGGATCTGCAGTTCAGGAACTTGGCACCAGAGGGCTCATTAACATGAAAACTCCCTAACGAGCCAAGGCTCTGTGCATAATTTTCCTTTAGGTCTTCAATTCTTATGTGGTTAATAAGAGATTTCAGGAGTGTAGTCAAAGTGGAAAGATTTCAATACTAAACAATAAGAAAGAATTCTTTTTTTTCCCCCCACTTTTCTTTATTTTTCTGCTCATGCACCATGTGATATCAGAAATCCTCAATTCATATTGATCCTCCTAATGGAGTTTGAATGTATACAAAAATCAAGACCCTTTACGTCTTAACAATCTATGGTCATTCTTCATCCCTACCCCCAGCCCCACCTTTCCTCTCAACCACCTGGCACTTACAGCAGCCTTGTTCAAATCTGAGCTTTCTTCACTGAAGTCTGTAGCTGCATGTTTCAGCCCGTGGGCACCAACTCCCTCCTGCTTGGAGAACGAGCTGCACACAGACACGCGGTGATGTAATACACTCAACGGCTGTATATTAAGTCCACGTTACCTCCTCTGAAGTCCACTTCCCACAGCGGATAGCCTTAGATGAACAAAACCCACATTTTTGTGTAAGCTGAGATCCCAGGACCCCCCCAAAACACTCCCTGCCCTGGACTCTATCTGTCCATATCCGCTCTTTGCACACAGCAAGTCACACATTGAAGTCACGAGCTCCCCTGATTCACAGAGGGGGAAAAAAGAGACAAAGTGAATGAAATGCTCTCTTTTGAATAGGCAAACGGGCACTAAGCCCAATGTATCTGGGACACAGGAGCTTCTTCAGGCAGACTCTGCAATACCTAGATCCACTCATTTTTCATTCCCTGCAGGGTAAAGTACCTGTGACTCCATTGTCAGCAAAGGCAGAAATGAGAGTGATCCCCTCTAATGTTGGACACCTGGGGTGCTGTTGCCCAGGCTTCCTTTTCTACCCGTATTAGGTAGTCATCCATTACGATCCAAAAACCCCCATGGCACTACATCTAGCTGAGGCTTGACTATCTCCATTGTGGACATCCCACAGCCTTTCTGGGTGCATGTTCCCAGTGCCTGACAGACCTTATAGTGCAGATGCCTTTCTCTTAAGCCTAGTCAGAATTTCCCATGGCCCAACTTTTTCCCATGGCTTCTCATCTTTCCACTGTGCACACCTGGGAAGAGTCTGACTCATTCTCCTCTGCACTATCCAATAAGTTAGCTGAAGACAATGACAGTATCTCCCCTAGGCCAGCCTTGAATTTCTGACAACCTTCTCTTTGGCCCAATGATATCGACCGGTCTTCAGCAGACTCCCCATTTCCAGCAGTTGGAGGGTGTTGGACTTGAGGGCTTAAACCTGTGTCTATAACCGCCGTGCTCATCCCCACCAGGTCCCACTCAAGCTTCAGGAGATAACTAGGGATGTGAAGTCAAGGGTCACCCACCCCATTCCAGGGGTATTCATGCCATTGAGAGAGACTCTGTCCTTGTTACGGATGCACGACCAACCAAATCCAACAGGTGTTAAAACTCAGATTTATTCTTCAGCAAAAGTTAGTTAGAAGTCCGGTAACATCTTATAAAACCACAGGCTCAATGACGTAAAGA
This sequence comes from Harpia harpyja, assembly GCF_026419915.1. Classification (NCBI taxonomy): domain Eukaryota; kingdom Metazoa; phylum Chordata; class Aves; order Accipitriformes; family Accipitridae; genus Harpia; species Harpia harpyja. The sequence goes on along the minus strand of NW_026293192.1, from coordinate 220,593 downwards.
GAATTAGTACTACACAGCCGACTTAAGAATTCCCAAGATTTAAAGTGATGGCTCAAAACGCGCGTATCACTCACCTAAAAGCTGAGGGCTCTCTCCCTCGAGGAGTTACCTCGGGCTGTGCCCTGGCCCGAGGGGGAGTCCCCAACTGCTGACCCGCTGTTCCGAAGAGGACTGCCAACATGTCCTCCGGGGGGACCCCGTTTATACCCCGGTCGAATCTGACCTGTGGTCATTTAATTCTATTGGCTAGGAGGGTCACCTCTATGTACCTGGCGCATCTTGATTGGCCAGTTCAAATTTCAACCTGCAGCCTCCAGGGTTTTCTTCCCCTTCTCCCTTCCTGGAGAAGTTTTGCTTGCTGCTGGCAGGATGGGGGGGTGGGGGGGGTGTACTGACACATAGGGCTGCGCTGCGCTGCACCCTGCTGCGTGTACAGCACGGCCGTCAAACTTGTGTTATGCTGCACAGATCCCTTGGCCACAGGACAACCTCAGCAGCATATTATCACACAAGAGCCTGCAGGCAGGTCCCACTCTGTACTGGACATCATGCCTCCTGCGTGGCCTTGCCTGTAGCTAACAGTGCAGCAAAACAGTCTCATGAAAACATTATTTCTGTTTGATTGTTGAGACGATGAGTAGAGTTGATCCTTGTAAGAAAATCCTACAGTAGCCTGAATGACCAAAACAGGAGACTGTCTTCTATGGATGGGGTCTGCATGGTTTGCTGCAGTCAGGTAGAAGGCCTATTCAATGCAACACCCCCTGGGGTTCCCACCATCTAAAGGGGCCTAAGATGATCCGCATCGTTCTCTCCTTATAGTGTTAACAACGATGAACATAATTTTAAAATGCAGCCCACAGTGTCCGAGTTCCTTTCTTACTGGGGTCATAACAGACCAGCACCTCCTCAGGAAAAAAACACTCTCTCAGCACCCTTGGATGCAGCCCCTATGGTTCCCAGGGACTGGTAAGGGTGTAGTTTGCTTGAGTAACCCCGCACTTGATCCCCATCCACTGCTGGTTGTTCTCCTCCAGAGTCCTGCCTCACAGCTCAAAGGCCTGGGAGACCTGGCTGGTATTAACCAAGGCTGTGACGTAGACTACCTCAGATCTATCTAGAGCTACTCTTCCTCATTTCAGCAGTGGTCCTACCTTATCTCTTTTTCTTCTGTAACAGTTCCTGAAGTATCAAAAGTTCATCTTGGTGCCCTTGAAACCCTTTTTGAGTTTCCACTGAGTTTTGATATGGACCATTGCTGTGCTTGGAGGATGATGTCCTTGAAGACAACATGTATCCAGGAACACTTTGAAAATTCTTGGTCTTTTCATTGGTTGGATCATCAAGGGAGTGAGTAAAAACCCCTGTGTGACATGCTTCATGTTCATGCAATGCCTGCAGCTCTTGGGTGGAGAAGGAGCAGACCTTGCCTCTCTGACGGCATCTGATGACTGATGCCTCTGACTGATGGCTCTAGTGTATGGCAAACAGGCACCAAATCACACTCTCTGTGATGCCGTCTGGGACGTCTATGACTCACCCAACCCTGAATTGGAATTGCTTTCCTGCAGCTCCTATGAGGTCCCTGCCAGCCTTGGCATCTCGTGTAGCTCTGTGGCCCTGGATTTGGACATTAAATAGAGTACCTGCCCTGAATTCTGTTAGGCAGTGTGGGGACGAACATGGGACACATGCCATTACAGTCAGTGGAGGAATAGTAAATTCAGCTGATGGAAAAGAGAGAGACCCAGCTGTCGCTACGCTACATGACTGCAGTCATTCGTATGAATGCCTGTATCAAGTGCCATGAAGATAAGGAGTAGGAAAAGGTTCTTTTGGCCTTTAGTTGGGCATAAGCTGTCATGTCACTTGGCCAAAGGAATTTCCCACCAGGCTCATACATGATTCCCAAGATTTTGCCCTGTCTCTATGAACTTCTCCATTACAGTTTGCTGTTACCTACATGTATCTTGGAACACCTCTGGCAGTTCAAATGTCACCAGGGATTTGCATTTGAACACCTGACTCCTGCCTTCCATCTCCATTAATTCAGATGGGAGCTGAGACAAGGAGTTCACATGCAGGTGTCTATTTTGCTCGTGCCTGAACTGAGACAAGAGGAATCCCACCTCCTGTGGCTTTGTGGTGTGCATGGGAGGGAGCTGAGCCTCCTTCAAATGCCATGAGTAGAAACGCACGATGTAACGCCAGCATTGACCCGTGGATCCCTTCTGTCTGTAGGTGTAAAGGAGATCCCTGGCAGTCACTCTCTGTGTATCCTGCCTAAAAAATAACACAACAAAAGTGATACATTAAAAGTAACTCTGAGAGAATGATTATATTTCTGGAAAGAAGTGTCTCTCCCCAGCTGAGGGAGGCAACACCAGTGATTGCTTCAGCCTGTTTCCCAGCAGGTTCCCCTGGAGCCCCAGGGACACCTGGAGGGAGCCCAGAGGGGGCAGAGAAATTGCTGCCTGGTGCTGGTCTTCTACTGCTGAGCTGGGCTGGGCTCCTGGCATGGAGGGAGCTCATTACAAGCAGGCAGCACTGCAGAGAGACAGCTCTGCCCAGGAGCAGCTCCTCTGCAAAGCGCAGCAGCTAAGCACCACACAGCCTCTCACTCATTTCCCCCCTCCCAGTGGGACTGGGGAGAGAATTGGGAAAAAAAGTAAAACTCCTGGGTTGATATAATACTTTAATAGAAAAGAAGAAACTAATAATGATAATGATAACACTAATAAAAGGATTGGAATGTACAAATGATTCACAATGCAATTGCTCACCATCCTGCCAATCGACGCCCAGTTAGTCCCGGAGCGGCAATCCCCCCACCCCTGTTCTCCCCAGTTTCTGTACTAGATGTGACATCACATGGTATGGAATACCCCGTTGGCCACTTTGGGTCAGCTGCCCTTGCTGTGTCTTCTCCCAACTTCTTGTGCCCCTCCAGCTTTCTCGCTGGCTGGGCATGAGAAGCTGAAAAATCCTTGACTTGAGACTAAACATTACTTAGCAACAACTGAAAACATCAGTGTGTTATCAACATTCTTCTCATACCAAACTCAAAAACAAAGCACTGTACCAGCTACTAGGAAGACAGTTAACTCTATCCCAGCTGAAACCAGGACAACACCTCAGCCTGGCTTTGGGTCCCTCGCCCAGCCCAGCTCTGCTGCCCAAAGTGTCCCCTGAGCCTCCCATTTCAGAATGGCTACAGGACAATACTGTGGCTGCTCCTTATCTCATCACCAAGGGAAACCACTCCCTGACAGGGAGTCCTTCTCTCTCTGGCATTCCTGCTTCCAGCCAGTTTAACCCCTTCTGTTGTTGGGACTTCTTGCCCTCCATGCCAGATAAATGCTTGGTCACAAATTACCACTGCTGAGCAGTCACTATCTGAATTTTCACTTTAGGTTTCCCAGAAATGGCACACCTTGCTGCAGTGTCTAGGATCTGGCAAGACAGCTCTCAAGGTTTCTTTAGGGTGGAGGAGGACATGCTCCAGAGAAGAGCTTCCCTGCTGCACCATCAGAGGTTCAGGGCATGAGGCTGCCTTCACCCGGGGATGGCTGCGGAGTGTGAAGCTGGGTGTGCAGCCAGGGGTGCCCAGGGCTGTCCTTCTGAGCAGGGTCCCTGCACCCCAGGGGGCTGTGTGCTGGGGCAGGGACTCTGCCGCCTGCCAGGGTCAGCACTCAGCCTGCCCAGGGATCTCTCCATGGCCCTGCGGGGAGAAGCTGTGGGTGGATGGAGCAACCTGCCAGCAGAGCAAGGCAGGGTCTTTCTGCTGCTGAGAGAGTGCTGCATAGGTCAGGGCTGCTCACAGCTCCAGATCACCCCAGGGGGACTTTTCCAGAAGCACGTCAAGGCAGGGGCTACTTGGGAGGAAAGGTGCTTTCCAGGGTCTGTGCTCTCAGTTTCCAGCTGTGGTTGTGGGGGAAAATAGGAGATGTCGGTGTGTATGTCAGTGGGTGAAACCACTAGCAAATATTAAACCAAAGCAGCCAGCAAGTATAAAAAGAGGCCTGAGAGCCAGTTATTTTAGAGACCATAAGCCTGGACTGCATATTGGAGAGCCCTGAGAGTCTGTGAGTTAGCTACTGGATGGATAATGTGGCCCAAAACACCTCCTGGAGAAACTGAGGGGTTTGGGGGGGTCAGGTGCTGATAAAGCCATCGGTCTGGATCTGGAAGGGAAGTTGCCCTTTATGTGAGAGAGCAGCAGGAATGCATGGAGCACTGCTGGATACGGACAGTTGGACAGTCCGCATGAGAGGCCAGAAGAACATAAGCAACATTGTGGTGGGTGGCTGTGTGCTGTAGACCTCCTGATCAGGAAGAAAAAGCAGGTGAGGCCTTCTTCAGACAACTGGAAGAAGCCTCCTGTTTGCAGCCCCTGGTCCTCATGGCAGACCAAAACTGCCCTGAAATTTGCTGAAGGGGCAACACAGCGAGGTGAAAGCCATCCAGGAGGTTTTTGGAGTTCATTGACAGCATCTTCGTGGCAAGGGTGCCTGAGGAGCCAGTGAAGGGGAGTTTCCTGCAGGACGTCATCCTTGGAAACAAGGAAGAGCTGCTCAGGGGTGTAATAGTCAGGGGTGAGAAAGCAGAGTTGAGGCTCCTGAGAGAAGGGAACAAGGCAAAGAGCAGCACTTCGGGAGAGCAGGCTTTGGTCTGCCAAGGGACATCCTTGACAGAATCCCATGGGATATGGTCCTGCAGAGAAGAGGGGAGAGCTCTTTGATGGTCAAGGCTTTCTTCTTCAAGCACCAGAACAGTACACCCAGACAGGCAGGAAGTCAAGCAAGCTGGTATGGATGAGAAAGGACCTCCTGACAAAAATCAATATTCCTAGGCTGGATATTAGGAAAAATTTCTTCACCAAAAGGGTCATCAAGCATTGGAACAGGCTGCCCGGGGAAGTGGTTGACTCACCATCCTTGGAGTTATTTAAAAATTGTCTAGATGTGGCACTTAGGGCCACGGTTTAGTGGTGGACTTGGCAGTGTTAGGTTAATGGTTGGACTCGATGATCTTAAAGGTCTTTTACAACCTTGCTCCAGCGCAGTTTGTGCAAAATAGGTGCCCGCAGGCCAGCCCCTGCCCTGAGCTCCCGCTGGGATCCATGGGGATGCAGGGTGGTTGTCAGCTGCTCACACAGAAACAGCCAGTGGCGTTTGAGGTGCCAGGGGTGGTCAAAAACTTGTGTACGTGTCTGCAAGCTCTGGTGGAACATAGCTGGGACACCCACAACTGCCTAAGCATCAGCTGTGGGGTTGTGGAGAGGGGTCCCTTGGTGACCTCAGATTACACCCAATGTTTAGGGCACCTGAATGTCAGTTAGACTCACATTTCCATGGCAGCTGCTGGTCTTTCGGATGACCAAAAGGAGGCATGCACCAGAAGGATGGTCAGATCTGTCTAGGCACCCTCCACTGCACTCACTAGAGCTCAGCTCACTGCAAAACTCAGACATGAGCATATCCCTGCATGGCAGGCACTGATATTATGTCAAGGCTCTCTTTGAAATGGCATAAGAATGGCCTCTAGTGCCATGGCGAGTGCCTGGGCTACCTAGTACAGTGGCATGTGCCTGGCAAATATGGCACAGGACCTCCAGGAAAGCCATGTTCCACCGGAGAGGGAGCTGGAGAAAAACACCAGGGCCTCCCAAAGGGTCTTGTGTCTTTTTGCCAGCACCTGAATGCCAGCATCGTGGCAAGGTCCATCTTGTCTACACCAAGGGGCCCTGCATGATTGGGAGGCACATCACACCGGGGTCTCCGCTCATGTCCCTGTACTCTCAACCCCCCACAATTCTCTTCTCCCTTGTCCTCTACACACCTAATGATGCTATGAAGAAAACACATGCCACTGATGTCCAGGGCCTGGCTGGATTGCAGGCTTATCTCACCCAGGGACATTCTCAGGGGAACCTTGTGTTCCTGGAGATTGGCACAAGGTCCTGCAGAGTCACCTCAGGCAGCAAACTCCTCTCTTGCAAGCCTGGCATGGCCCTGGCCTGTTTTTCTCCGGCGTTGCAACTGCAGGGCTTGTTGTCTTTGTAAGCATCTCATTTCATCACTACATTGCCACCTGCCATCCTTCCCAGCAAGTGTTTGCTCTGAAGCAAGGCCTTTGCATACGTGGGGCCCTGGGGTGCTTGGTTCCAGTTTCCCCCATGAGAGAAGTCTTTGGTGAGTGGCTGCAAACCAAATGTGCATCTAGGCCCTCAGTTTGAGACACAGGGGGGAGGATCTGGAGCCCCTTATTCCATCACAGAGCTTCTGAGGGAACCCCTGTGGTGACGTGGTGGGGCAGGTTGCACAGTTTTGGGTGCTGTGAGGGATAGAGACAGGCTCTTTAGGAGACACTGGGGGATGGTTGGTAAAGGTGGGAGAATGAGGCTGGGGCATGGCCTCTGTAAAGGATGGGGCAACTCGAATATGTATGGTGGGGTAGACAACAGGTTGTGCAATCATTACTGGGTTAGGAACAGATGACGCACCACTGATGGTGACATGAAGGTGGGAGTTAGAACCACTCAGTCAGGGTGAGGAAGTGGACAAAGTCTTCTGTAGGTAATCTGAGGAAGTCTCCAGATCAGCAAACCTTGCCCTCACTGGACAGGCAAAGTGACTGGGTGCAAACAGCCCCATTGGGTCCTGGAGAGTCTCAGGGTCGAATTCTTATCACAGCAGCCGGGTAGGCCAAGAGGCTGAGTCAGGGACGTTAAAGTGTCAGCCTTGGCTGCAGTGACAATGAAATCACTTGGTCCCAGTTCTGAAGGGAACTGAAGCTGGAGAGTAACAGAGCTCAGGTTTGGGATCCCAGAGAAGCAGACCTTGGCCTGCTCAGGGCTCTGGTGGTAGTGGGAGACCCCATGGGAAGGCAGCTCTGAAAGGTAGAAGTCTAAACTCGCTGAGAGGCCTTTAAGGACATCTTCCCCCCAAGCACAGGAAGGATCTGTCCTGATACTAAGGAAAACAACCCTTCATGTCCAGAAACCGGCTGGGCTAAACAGGAACCTCAACGCCAAGCTCCAGTGCCAAAAGGCAGCACACAGGAGGTGGAAGCAGGGACAGGCTACAAAGGAGGAGTTTAGAAACGTTGTCTGGGGAAACAGGGATTGTGTTCGGAGACTCAAAGCTCCCCCAAAGTTCAAGCTAGCAAGGGATGTCAAGGGCAACAAGATGAGCCACTACTGCTTCCTTAACACTTGAAAAACAAAGAAAAGTAAATTGAGCCACTACTGAATTTAGAAAGAGTAAATGCAGGTAGGTCTGACGTACACTATGACTTCTTTTCCTCTGTCTTCCCCTGCAAGGTCTCCCACGTCTCTGTTGCCCTCAGGCAGGACTCAAAGAGGAGGAGAACAGCCAGCAGTGGATGAGGACCAAGTCAGGGGCTACCTGAGCAAATGCACCCCTTTAGACAGCCTGCATCCAAGGGTGCTGAGAGAGCCAGCCAATGCCATTGTAAGGACACTCTGCATCATCTTGGAACAGTCATGAAGACCAGGGGAGGTCCCAGATGACTTGCAAAGAACAAGAGATGCATGCATCTTCCAGCAAGGTCCAAAGGACCAGCTGGGGAACTAAAGGCTGTTTCACCTCACTTTGGTGAGGGGTGTGTCACAGCCTTTGTCCTTCTGAATCCCATTTCTGGGAACATGAAAGGGAAAGTGATTTGAATTACCAAGGGTAGGTCATGCCTGAGCATCCTAGCATCTTTCTGTGATGAAGAGGACTGCTTTTCTGGATGAGAGGAGAGCAGTAGCTATCATTTCCCTGGATTTCAGCAAGGCTTTCAACACTATTCCCCAGTATATGCTTGCCTATTCTGGTATTCAAGTAAAGACATTACAGTCTGGATGGCTGGTTGGATGGTGGGGTTTGGAGGGTTGAGGTGAATGAGTGGTTCTCTGCCTGCTGACCAGTAACACCTGGAGAACTGTAAGTGTGCGTCCTGGCATCTGTCCTGGTTAATGTCTTTACCAATGCCCTGGAGCAACTGATGGAGTGCACTCCTGTCAGGTTTGCAGATGCCACTAAACCATGGAAGAATGAGTCAATATGCTGGAGGGCACTACTGCAATCCAGAGAGACCTAGAGAGGCTGGAGTGTTGTGGTTAATCATAGTAGGCAGCTCAGCCCCACAGAGCCACTTGCTTACTCGACGCCAGTGGGATGGGGGAGACAATCAGAAGGGTAAAAGTGAGAAAACTCATGGGCTCAGATAAGGACAGTTTAATAGGTAAAGCAAAGCTGTGCATGACCACCAAGCAAAATAAGGAATTAATCCACTCCTTCCCATCTGCAGGCAGACGTTCAGCCTTCTCAAGGAAAGCAGGGGTACATCAGGTGTAACGGTTACTTAGGAAGGCAGACACTGTAACTCTGAATGTTCCCCCTTCCTCCTTCTTTCTCCAGTTTTTATTGCTGAGCGTGACATCTAATGGACTAGAATATCCCTTTGGTTAGCTGCGGTCAGCTGTCCCAGCTGTGTCCCCTGCCAAATTCTTGTGCACGCCCAGCCACCTCAATGGTGAGGTGGTGTTAGAAGCTGAAAAGGCCTCGATGGTGTGCAAGCACTGCTCAGCAGTAACTAACATATCCCTGTGTTATCAACACTGTTTTGGTCACAAATCCAAAACACGCAGCCCCATATGAGTTGCTATGAAGAAAATTAACTCCATCCCAGCCAAAACCAGGACAAGCTTCCCCTCTTATTCTATACCGCTTACAGCATGCTCAGGTCTCACACTATCCAATACAAACTCAGTAACCATCACTCCCCCTTCCCAGCCTTTCATTTAAACACACATATCATTCCCTTACTCTAGGGACCAGCCCTGTAAAATGGCCACAAAAAGTCCATCGAGTTCATTTAGTCCATGTCTTGGGTTCTGTCTGTTATGGTGCTCTGTTGGGAAAGTGTTGGTGTGACTTCTGATCTTGACCCATGAGGTCACAGAAGGTCCATCACCTGTCCCAAGGCAGAGACCCATGCATTCCCACTGCTCTCTCTATCGTAAAGGGCATCTCCCCCCTCTCCCCCTCCTTGCCTTACAAACCTGTCCATCCCTGGCTGCACTCCTGCTGTGTGCTCTCTCACACCGTCTCTGCTATCCACATGAGACTGTCGCTCACTGTAACCACACACAGACAACTAATTCCTCCCTTTTGTTGAGCACACTGCGCACATCAGTGCACTGACAATTCAGAGAGGTGTCCGGTAGCGCTGATTTCCCTGAAGGATATCACAGGACCACAAAATTACAGTAGAGGTTTGAAGGGACAGGACTGGACCCAGTACTGACCCCTGCAGTGCACCACTGGTGACCTGCCTCCAGGGAGACCTTGTGCCACTGATCACCATTCTGTTGGCCCGGCCATTCAGCCAATTTTTCAGTCCACCTCACTGTCTGCTCATCCAGCCTCTGCTTCAGCAGCTTCTCTATGAGGATTTTATGGGAGACAGTGTCAAAAGCCTTACGCATCTACCAAGGCAGCCATTGCATTGGAGAAGTTTATCAGGTTATCAGATAGGATTGGCATTTCCTTTCATCGGCTGTGCTCTGGGCCTCTGTGGTGTATCGGTTGGGGTCTGGCACTTGGAGGGCCATGATGTTATGCCATTGTATAGCCCATAAAGATTTGGCCACCTCACAAAAGGGATGCTAGGTGGGCAGTGCTACCAATTTTGGACATTGCTTGATAGCAAAGAAATAATAGTGGGCTCTATCTAAGCTCTCCAACCCCCACTGCTCTCAGCTCTGTTTAGATATGAAATACAGATGTCAAATGTTTTAATATAAACTTGTCCTGAGAACAATTGCGCCATTCAAAGTCTTCATAGGGAATGAATTTCAGAAATGACTGTATAAATCTAGATTTATGTAGAGGGAGAGAAAGTGTAAGGACCTTGCTGTTCCATGTCAATGGCCAATAGATAAAGCAATAATGAGGATTTATAGAAAACCCTCAAAAATCTGAAAATGAAGACTTCTTACACACTTATTACACCAAGCTCTTTTCTGCATATGTTTCAACTTATACCTATCATCTCCACTCACGGGTTGATGCAGTTGCCCACATGGGGGCGGCCACTGCCTCCAAGATACCCTGAGGTAGCTGAAGACCTCATGCGGGACAGAGAAATGCGAGGCAGGACCAATGGCAGAACTTTTGGAGCATGAGCTGGTGGACAGGCAGGCTGCGTCAAAGCCTCTTGGCTGAGACAAGTGATTTCTCTCCCTTGACTAGCAAGGGAAGCCTGGGCAATTGCACCCAAGGTGTCTAGTGTTAGAAGTGATCGCTCTCATCCCTGCCTTCACCTACAAGGGAGTCACCTGTAATTTACCATGCAGCGAATGAAAAATAAGCGTGTCTAGATGATGCAGAGTCTGCTTGAAGATGTGCCTATAACCCAGATATGTTGGGGTTAGTGCAGATTTGGCTATTCAGAAGGGAGCATTCCATTCCCTTTGTCTCTTTGCTTCCCTCTGCGAGTCGAGGTTGCTCGTGACTTCAGTGTGTGATATGCTGTCTGCAAAAGAGCGAGTATGGACGGACAAACAAACAAAGTCAAGGACAGGGAACTTTTGGGGAGGTCCTGGGATCTGTGACTAAACAAAAAATGTGTTTTCTCTTGGTCTAAGGTTATCCTCTGTAGGAAGCAGCCTTCAATTTAGGTAATGTGGACTTAATACCTAGCTGTGAATGTCTTTTATTTTTTATTGAACTCTGCCTTCCTTTGGTTTTGCTTGTTGGCAATTAAACACCCTTCTGTGTCTGTGTGCCTCTCATTCTCCAAGTAAAACAGGTGGGAATTGGTGCCAACAGGCTGAAACATACAGCTACAGACTTCAGTGGAGAACACCCAGATTGGAACAGGGCTGCTCCAAGTCCCAGGTGGCTGATGAGAGACATGGTAGGTTGGGGGTAGGGATGAAGACTGACCATAGGTTGTGGAAGATGAAGGCTCTGGATTTTCATATCTATTCAGACTACATTAAGAGATGCACAGGAGTAATATCAATTAGAGACTGCTGATATCAATTCATGTATAAGCAGAGAAATAACGTGGAGAAAAAGAAACCCTTTCTTTTTGGTGTTTAGTGTTCTTATCATTTCACTTTGATTACACTCCTGAAACTGCTCTAATTAACCCCATCAGAATTGAAGGCTTAAAGGAAAATGATGCAGGGCAACCGGACTTGTTAGGGTGTTTTGCATGTTAATGAGCCCTCTAGTGCTGACTTCCTGAACTGCAGATCCTGAAAGACTGAAGAAGCCCCTGGAGAATTAAAAGTCAATAGCAAGCCTCCAAGGTTCCGAGCGTGTTAGTGGGCTCCAGTGAGGGCCATCCCTGAAAAGGCCATGGAGGGACTGACGAGAAAGGGGACCATCCCTGGGGGCTGGTGAAGCAGGAAGTCAGAGGCACTGCTTAGAGGTGGAAAAATGAAGCGTGGAATGTGGCTGTGAAAACCCTTGATGTGTTTCACCAAGCAGGACAGCCAAGCCCTGAGCCCCATTCTCTGGGAAAGGGGTCCCATTACCTCCTGGGATGCTTGGGGCTCTTCTAAGGAGCAGTGGGGGTGTGCAATGCTGAGTGCAGGACAGGATCCACAGAGGGTGGGTGAGGAGGCAACAACGCCCTGGGGCTGTAAGGACCTGGTGTCTTCTCATGGGCCTCAGTGGAAGAGACAGCAGCCAGGGTGGAGAGGATAAGGATCTCACTTGTGTTGGTTGGTAGTGAGCTCACCTGCTGCAATGCCCTTGATCATCCCCATTGCAGGCTGTCCTACACTGTCCTATGTCTGTGCTGGTTTCCCAGCAGACTTTTGCTATGTCCCCATTTCCCCACTGCACTCGGACCCTGGGATCTCCCAAGCCATACTGATGCCCTTCTGTCCTTACTGGCTGTTGCTTCAAACACAGAACTGTGGTCAAGCAAGGATTGGTCAAGGTCTGTGAGTTCCCCACAACCTGTCTGCCTTCTTCCAATACCCTCATCATGCTCCTGTCACACCCAAACTATCGCAGCCCCACACTTGCTTGAATCTTGTATTTCTCTCTGTATGCCAGCCCTGAAACACATGTCCTCCTTCTGCCACCTCAAATTCAAAACTTAACTTATTTCACTTCAGCAGGATGCCCCACTACCCCTTCCACTACTTCAAGTCTGCTACCATAGATGCAGAATGCTGTCTTACATAGATTTTTGTTTTGGAAGATGAATGACTTGTTTCTCTTCTTTCTTTCTTTTTTTTTTTTTAAATAGATACTGGTAGTCCTGCGGAAATCACACAAACACCTACTGAAGGATTCTTGATATGGTCAGAGCTGTATGTATGGGGGCATGTATAAATCAGCCCTGCACCTGATGTGAATTACTTCTGTGGCTAGGGACATCCTGAGAGCTTTCCCTCATTTGAAAACATGAAGGGGAAGGAAGGACAGCATCTTTCAGGATGGAAGGCACCTCAGGAACTTTCTGGAAAAAACCTCCTGCTCAAAGCAGGGCTAGACCAGATTACTCAGGGCTTTATCCAAAGATGCTTTGGTCACTTTCTGGGATAGAGCTGGCACAAACTCCCTGGGAAACAGCTTCCAGCCTTTGCTATCCTCATGTTGGAAATGTATTTCTCTATATGTGCACTAATCCCCTTGTTTCAGCCCATTGCCTCTTGTCCTTGTGTCTTCTGCCATGGACACGAGCCTGACTCAGTCTTCCTGGGAACACTGCAATGCTGCTACATATATCACCCAAGATCTTCCTTTCTCCAGGCTGGACAAGCACAGCTCCCTCAGCCTCTCCTCACAGGTAAAGGCTTCCTGCCTCGGAGCATTCCTGCCCTTTGCTAAAGTGGCTCCAGCGTGCCGACATCGTTCCTATATTGGGATCTGAAATCTGGACACAGTGTTCTGTAGAATCTCTTCCCTCAATCACCTGGCCGTGCTCCTGTTCATATAGCCCAGGGTGCTCCTGTCCTCCCTTGCTTCCAAAGCACACACATGCATCCTGTCCACTGCACTGTCCACCAAGACTTTTCCAAAACGCCTCCTTCCAGCCAGGCAGCCCCCCACCTGTGTCATTGCCAGGGTTAGTCCCCTGCAGGGACAGAAACTGGCATCAGTCCTTGCGGGATTTCCTGACTTTCCGGCCAATGCATGCTCTCCTCTTCCTTGAAGCCTTTCCCTGAGCACAGGGGCCTGGAGACCATTTCAGTAAAGACTCAGGCACAGCAGGCATTCATTCCTTCAGCCCCAGCTGTGTCTGCTCTTCTTAAATCACCTTCCCCATTCAGCAGCAGCCCTGCATTTCCCTTGTTCAGCCTTGGTCTCTCAGAAGTGACCAAAGCTCTTCTGTTTGATTCTGAATTCCCTTGCAACCAGCATCTCCAGATGAGCTTTTCTTTTCCTACACACATACCTCCACAATAAAGGCAATATATAGCAATTCCTGCTTTGTACCTGTCCTTGCTGAAAACTGGCAGCTGCTTCTGTCCCTGTGCTGGCCCAGCCCCACCGCCCATACACGGTCCCACAGCTCCAGTGTGCAGGCACAGCATAGGAGAGGGTAGAATCAGGGGTGGGAAAGTTCCCCCCATTGTGAGCACTATGACAGCCTTCAGATCACAGTTCCCCCATGACCCTCCTACTTTTGCAGCTACCCAGCACCCGACCCCAGCTCTACCGCAGCATTGTCCCATGTGGAGCTTTGCAGACAGATCTGCTCCAGGGTCTGCCAGGATCTGGGCAAGGAGCAGGACTGGGCAGGGCTGTCTGTTCCCCCAAACCAGCCCTTGGCCCAGCAGGAAGATGGAGATGGCCTCACAGCAAAACTTACCTGTCAACCTGGAATAACTGGCAAGTGCTGGAAATGGCCAAAAAGAGTCGTTGGGAGTAACAAAGACCCCGAGCTACCTTCCCAGTGTGTCCACCCCGCCAAGGGCACAGACTGGCGTCTTCTGTGCTCTGCACCTGCGTGTCTTCCATGCTTGCCACAAGCCCTGCCTCTGCACCACAAACCCCCAGTGTCAGTTCTCACCCTGCATGTGTGGGATACTTGGAAAGTAATGGACACATAGTGAACAATCCAGACACGATGGAACTGATTAATGTGTGAGCCAAAGATGCTTTGCAGGCAGCAGGCCTCAAGGACGCTTTGTTAAGGATAATTGTTGCTACAATTTTGACGGAGCAAGCACAAAAAAGCAGGACAAAGTTGGGCCTACATGACGGAAGGAAGGACACAGAACAGGGTACAGGCGGAGGGAATCATTTGCGTGATCAGAAAGTCTTATCCAATCAAACTATTGCTTTAGGCGCGTGGACAGCACATGCTAACCAATCTTTAATCAGCTTATGCGTGATCAGGAACCAAAATGAGTATATAAACCAAGCTATTAGGGCAATAAAGTGGCATCTGCTTGATCACATTGATTGTGTGCAGTGTCCGTGACTTCTGCGTCAACAAGTGGCGCCCGAACAGGAACCCTCGGATCGGCGTTGAATTCTACGACAGGAGCCAACGGAGAGAGGGTGCGGGAGCCGGCCGTAGGTGAGTGCTGCCCCGGCACTCGGGAAAAAACAGTACCGTCGTGGGAATCTCGCCCTGATCAGGCGAGCGGCCGGGGAGGAGATGGGGTCCACTATGTCCAAGGAAGAGGCAGCAGTGGTTAAGCTCCTCCAACATATGCTCTCTGCAAGAGGGTTAAGTTATGACTCGTCTACCCTGAAAGCCCTGTTACTATGGGCGAGAGAAAAAAGCTTATTCCCTACCTTCGGAGATGCTTTTGCCATCCCTACTTGGGAAAAGATAGGGCAAGAACTATGGCAGAACATAAGTTCGGGTTCAAAAGAGGCGAGCAGATATTCCACCATGTGGAAGTTAATTATAGAAACTTTAAAAGATATGAAAGCGGAACGTTCAGCAGCAGCTTCTGCTTTTCTGCACTGCAGCCCAAAGGGTCACAAGGGATGCCATCCCCGGCGAGCTTCACCTTTGCGCCACCACAAATTCCAGCCATTGTTCCAACCCATGTATCCGGGGCAGGGGCTAGTGCAGTCAGGAAATCTGCAGTAGCAGATCCAGATCCCAGAGATCAGCCCTTGGAAACAGCTGACAGCCTGGCGGAATTTCCACCACCACCAGCAGAAGAGACGGAAAACAACTTAGTCTCTAATTCTCGTCCTTCATCACCTAAACCAGTTGCCTCATCCCTGTATCCACCACTGCCGCCATCCACTCCTCCATCCCCGCTCGAGGGAAGGGAGGAACGGGCGATAGGTTCAGGGAATCCGCAATTAAAGGAACTGTTACACAGACTAGAGACTCTCAAAGCCTGACTGGAGCCGTCAGTGAGGCCCGAGCCGGCGTCTTCAACTTTTCCTGCACCTCCACCACCTCTCAGCGACAGTTTGCCGCCGCCGCCTCTGACGAATCCTTGTGTTTCACAGGACGTATCGGGTAAGATTGGTGCCATGGCTTCTTTGCCACCGCCACCTCCGACGACCTTATTAACAGGAGGTGGGGTTGGAGATCCGGCAAAAAGATGGAAGGGGGTAATCAGAGATGCTTTAATTGAAGGGGAAATTATTCCATCTGCGTTTCCAGTTGTGGCAGGGGCACATGGGGGTCCTGTTTGGGAAGCGTTAGACTGGAAAGTTTTAAAAGAAGCTAAGGCAGCAGTCACTCAATATGGGTTAAAATCACCATACAGTCAATCTGTTATTCAACATGTATTTTCTGCACATTTATTGACACCATACGATGTTAAAATGATTGTGCAAATGTTACTGCTTTCATCCCAACAGATCCAATTTTATCAAAGCTGGCAAGCAGCCTGTGAAAATGCAGCCGCTATCCCACGACAGAACGGGGATCCTTTGTTTGGAGTGCAAGCTCACATGTTATCGGGGGCAGGTCCTTATGCCAGTTCAGGATGGCAGGCACAATTTGTCACAGAAGTTTTACAACTCAGTCAAGACTTAGCTTTTAAAGCATTGAATAGTGTACAGGATGAAAAATTAAACATCCCTTCACTTCGGTGAAGCAAGGTCCCACGGAAACATTTTCAGCCTTTATAGATCGATTGCATGCCGCTATCATGGCACACCCTGATTTAGATCCTGACATGAAAGTCAAGTTTTTGGATATGCTCGCTTTTGATAATGCAAATGAGAAAACCAAAAAAGCTCTTAGTATACTGCCAAAAGGTTCTACCACCGCTCAGCTGTTGGAAGCTGCAGAGCGGATGTTAGAATCAGAAAAAGCAACAATGATGGCCGCTGCGGTAGGAGCAGCTGTAAAACCACTATTATCAGAAGGCAAAGGAGGACAAAAAGATAAAAAATGTTTTCGTTGCAGAAAAATGGGACATTTTAAAAAGGATTGTAGGAGCGAAATAGCTCTTGGCTCAAGTGATTCCAACCCGAGTGACTCACAGAAAAAATGGTGTGTAAACTGTCAGCAAAATAATCATAACACCCAAGAGTGCAGGAGATCGGGAAACAAGTTACAGAACGCGACTCACCCACGCGCGACGACACAAGTACAGGGTGCCTGGACCGCTGCGCAGCCGCAACCAGCGAAAGCTCAGGGGTGGACTTGGCAACAGCAGTAGACACTACACTGATAACCTCTGAAGTACAACTCATAAATTCTGATCAAAAAGGACCACTGGGACATGGGTTAAGTGCATTGCTATTAGGTCGTTCTTCTGTTTCTCAGAAAGGCATTTTTATAGTGCCGGGACTTATTGATGCAGATTATTGTGGTGTGATAAAGATTATGGTCTATACACTGACTCCTCCTGTTACCATACCAGCCCAATCGAAAATAGCCCAGTTGGTACCATTTCATGCATGTGTACCCAGAACACAGGCTGTGGAACGAGGCCACGGGGGTTTCGGTTCCACGGGCCAACCTCAAGTGCTGCTAGCTGTTGACATTGCTAGAGGAAAGCCTGAAGAAAGAATCACAATGCTGCACCCTAACGGACAATCCCTGACAATGTCAGTGCTGATGGACGCTGGGGCTGACATTACCATCATCCCTGCAGGCAGATGGCCTAGTGAGTGGCCGCTAGTTCCCGCGGCTACCTGGGTAGTGGGAGTAGGAGGTGTTCAACAAACAATGATCAGCAAAGTTCTAATCTCTTTTTGCTTTTCAGATGGCACTGTGGTAACTACTCGACCGTATGCGATGCATTTACCAATAGCTCTAATTGGTCGGGATCTTTTATCCCAAATGGGTGCTCGTTTAGTTACACAACCTTTTCAGGAGCGGCCTCTGAAGAGCAGCCTGTATTAAAACTCACCTGGAAAACAGATGAACCAGTGTAGGTGGATCAGTGGCCACTGAAACAAGATAGGCTGCAAATAATACAAACATTAGTGGGTGAACAATTGGCAGCAAGACATATCGTATCTTCCACGAGTCCATGGAATACACCCATTTTTACAATCCCTAAAAAAATCAGGAAAATGGAGATTGTTGCACGACCTTCGAGCAGTAAATGTGGTCATGCAAGATATGGATGCTTTGCAACCAGGTCTGCCATCCCCTGTTATGATTCCAGAACATTGGAAACTATTAATTATTGATTTGAAAGATTGAATCCTTTGTATTCTCAATGTTGAACTAAAGCTTTTTAATTTTCTTTTTACTTGACAGAATAGCTTTAAGTTCTCAGAGATGAGCCTCTGGTATGCAATTCTTAGAACAAGTGTCCATGATGGCACCTCCTGGCAGCTGCTTCATGGCCCCTGTCAGCACCCTGTTCTTGTGCTGGCCCAGCCCTACTGCCCATACATAGTCCCACTCTACAGGCACAGCATGGGCAAGGGGAGAGTTGGGGGCGGGGTAATTTCCCCAATTTGTGATCCCAGTGGTGGCCTTCAGATCATAGCTCCCCCATGACCCTCCTACTTTTGCAGCCTCCCCCAGCACCCGACCCCTCCCCTGCCCCAGCCTTGTCCCAGGTGGGGCTTTGCAGAAAGCTCTGCTCCAGGGTCTGCCAGGGTCTGGGGAAGGAGAGAGGCTGGGCAGGGCTGTCCCTTCCCCCACACCAGCCTTTGGAGCACCAGGAAGATGGAGGTGGCCTCACAACAAAACTCAACTGTAAACCTGCTGACGTGCAGAAAACAGAGTCCACAATCAGTGAGATTATAAAGTTGGTTTGTTCATTCAGCGCTGAGCAGCACGGGGGGTAGTCCTGCCAAAGTCGTGCGCGCCTGACTCGTTAGTTCATTTCAAATTTATACAGTCAAGTGTTACATATTCACAATATGCCTATACATATGCATGACCTTTCCCTGCTTCATATATAAAATTACCTCTGAGAGGTCATTTCCATAGTCTCCTCTCAACTACGCTTGCGCAGTGCCTCTTTATGGTGGTCGTCTGGTGGTCGCAGAGATGAAGATAGATGACTCTTCGTCACCGCTAGTAACCTCTTTTCTTGCGCAGGCTCAGTGGTTTCTTGCTATTTACCCAAGCGACAAGACCAGTCTTAGCTGGCTCTTGGGGCCTGCTCCTGCTTCTTATCAGGAACTGCCTCTGCCTCATTGGCTGGTTTTTGGGACCAGCACTTCTTATCAAAGACTGTCCCTGCCGCAGCTAATTTCAACAATGTAAGTGCTAAACATCATCTCTCATTCCCCTTTATTATGTCTACTGGGAGTCTTTTGACTCCCCTTGTCTCAGTGGGATGACTGGCAAGTGCTGGAAATGGACAAAAATTGGGATGATAAAGGCCCCAAGCCACCTTCGCAGTCTGTCCACACAACCAAGGGCACAGACCAGCCTCCTCCTCTCTCCTGCACCTGTATGTCTTCCATGCTTGCCACAAGCCCTGCCTCTGCACAACGAACCCCTGGTGTCAGTCCTCACACTGCATGGTCACACACTGCAAGCTATACACTGATATTTTTCACTCCTGGGCACATTCCAGCTCAGACCAGCTCCCCCTAAACTCTCCCCACTGCCCCTGACCTCCCTCCAACTCCCCTGCCCTCTGCCCGGTACAGTCCAGTCTGGCATGGCCCCACAGCAGTGCCCGCCGCAGGGTGCTCCAGAGCTCTGGGCGCTCACCCCACAGCCCCAGACCCTCTGAAGGGCACAGCAGCTCCTCGGGGGTGGAGAGGGGTGAGCCCCAGGGGTGGGGGGCATCCGTGGCACAAGGCCTGAGGAGATCCCCTTGTATGATGGAAATGCTGCAATGGAGGCCAGCTCTGTCACACAAGTGCCCACTGCCTGTCCTTGCCTGCGGCCACAGGCCTGCCACACAGCACGACTGTAACCATGCTTGAAGAGCACTCAGGCCTTCCACCAACCAAAGGGTTCAGAAGGGAAGCACGGAAGTGGGAAGAGAGCAGCTCGGGAAAGACCAACGCTGGTGCTCCCTGGCACTGCTGCTGTGCCGGGAGACTTTTCTTCTTCCCCTCTGCACACAGGCACTGCTCCCTGCAGCTGCAGACAAGGTCTTGGAGGAAGGATCTCAGAAAAACAAGTTACTGCAGGCCCCTTTATTTTGGTTAAACTCACAGAGGGTATGGCTCCTCATTTGCACAGCTTGCGGTGCACACAAAATCTGGATAGAATGTGAATTAGAAACCAGAGGAAGAAACATTTCTTTGTGGAAAGCATTCAGATAAGTAAAACAAAGCAAAAAGAGCAATCAAAAACCACACTCAAAACCAAAAATCACCCTAAAAAACCCACCAGAAGACAGGCTGAGCTTGTAATGAGATATGAGTCCTATGCAAAACATAACAGGAAGTTTATTCCTTATGAAAAGCATCCAGTGATTAGTTTTCTCAGGGCATCCTTGATCTCATGGTTTCTCATGCTGTAGATGAGGGGGTTCACTGCTGGAGGCACCACTGAGTACAGAACTGCCACCAGCAGGTCCAGGGATGGGGAGGAGATGGAGAGGGGCTTCAGGTAGGCAAACGTGGCAGTGCTTACAAACAAGGAGACCACAGCCAGGTGAGGGATGCAGGTGGAAAAGGCTTTGTGCTGTCCCTGCCCAGAGGGGATCCTCAGCACAGCCCTGAAGATCTGCCCATAGGACAGCACAATGAAACCAAAACACCCAAATCCAAAACAGACACCAACTACAAGTACCCCAACTTCCCTGAGGTAGGCATCTAAGCAGGCGAGCTTGAGGATCTGGGGGATTTCACAGAAGAACTGGTCCACAGCATTGCCTTGGCAGAGGGGTAGTGAAAATGTATTGGCAGTGTGCAGCACAGCAGTGAGGAAACCAGTGCCCCAGGCAGCTGCTGCCATGTGGACACAAGCTCTGCTGCCCAGGAGGGTCCCGTAGTGCAGGGGTTTGCAGATGGCAACGTAGCGGTCATAGGCCATGACAGTGAGAAGAAAATACTCTGCTGAGATCAAAAAGACAAACAGAAACACCTGTGCAGCACATCCTGGGTAGGAGATGGCCCTGGTGTTCCAGAGGGAGTTGGCCATAGCTTTGGGGACAGTGGTGGAGATGGATCCCAGGTCAAGGAGGGAGAGGTTGAGGAGGAAGAAGTACATGGGTGTGTGGAGGCGGTGGTCACAGGCTACGGCAGTGATGATGAGGCTGTTGGCCATGAAGGCAGCCAGGTAGATGCCCAGGAAGAGCCAGAAGTGCAAGAGCTGCAGCTCCCGCGTGTCTGCAAATGCCAGGAGGAGGAACTCAGTGATGGATCTGCTGTTGGACATCTGCTGCTTCTGGGTGTGGAGGACAGAACAGGGAGGCAAAGACAGTGACAAGTTAGGGCATTAATCTCTGAGTAATATCAAAGACATTTCTCACACTACATACTCACTGCACCTTTTTCATTTCAACGAGATCTATTTTGAGCACCATTGCTGGAGCTGTGGTTGGTGCTGGCTGAGTGTGGCCTGAGGATCAGTACCTCTGCCTACTGCCTGCCAAGGAATCAGCCCTGCTCTGCAGCGGTGGGTTTCTGGGAATGATGTCAGTCAGGGGGGTCAGTTCTGCTGTTTGAATTGGTCAGATGAAAACATTCCTAATATGAAAGTGTTTGTCAACATCTGCACTCCCAGTGCTAAGAAACCACAATCAAAGCATTGTCTGAGAGGGGTTTTTTTACAACTCTCCCCCATCTCACCTGGTAATATTCTTGGATTTCAGAAACCCTCATTTTTTCTGCTGCACTCAGAGAAAATAAAGTGGTTCCTGCGAGGAAAGAGTAGTGCCTGCACCGCAGTGCAGAGTCAGGGGAGCTGGTCTGTCACTCTGTCTTGTTGCCAGCTACCCTGGGCTTGCTTCTTTCTGAGACAGGGGGTAATCACACACCCATGTTAACCTGAAAAGACTCCAGGCACTCCTGAAAGCAGAGAGACCCACTGTTCATCACCAAGTGTCTCCCCCTTTCTCAAGGTCTCTGCACCCCACTTCTTGCCAAGGACACACATGGTTTATTTCATAAACCCAACTGCATTTCCTCAGTCATGGTGACTCTGTGCTTCTCCATGGGGCATTCAGGTAACACCAAGACGCTATGGGACAGACCTGCATCCTGGAGGGCAGCTCACAGCTTGGAAGGTCACCCCAAGAAAATAGCCAAGTGTCCTGATGATGGTATCTTAGGAAGGGACAGTCAGCTCCTTTGAAAAGGAATGATGCAGACTGCATTGCCCACAGCTTGGAGGAGAGCTTGGACACCTGTAACCTTGTTCCCATGGTCACAGCTGCATGGGAGGACCCACAAGATCAGTGTGTGACTCTGCAGCTGAAACTCCCACCCCCAGAGAGCCTGACAGCAGGAACAAGGTAACAATAGCAATAACACAGACTAGTGGAGAAACAAGGAAAAAAAGTGAGGATCTGCCTCAGAGAGACAAGGGGAGAGGCAGCTGGGCACTCAGGAAAGAGTTACCCTTACCCAGCTGTACATGCTGCCTCCCAGACACCAGCACAGCCAGGCAGTTGTTCTCAGTCCCTGTGCTCTACTTCAGGAGGCTCCTGTCAGACTTACTGATCCCTCAGAGTTACAGCTCAGGAGTCTCAGTGACTTGTTCAAGCATGACAGCTCCTTGTCCATTTCTCCTGAAAATTCCCCAAGAGTAGGAAACAGAAAGCTCAAACTCAGGAAATCTCCTTATGTTTATAGTAATCTCTGCTTTGACCTTGCCCTTGAAAAGTGCCCTTGGAGATGTCTTGGGGATGATCTGGAGCTGTGAGCAGCCCTGATCCACACAGCACCCTCTTGTCAGCAGAAGGACCCTGCCCTGCTGCAAGTTGTTTTTCCACCCACAGCTTCTCCCCACTCTGCTGTTAGAGATCCCCAGGCAGGCAGAGTACTTACCCTGACCAGCAGCAGAGTCCCTGCCCCAGCACACAGCCCCTGGGGTGCAGGGACCCTGCTCAGAAGGACAGCCCCGGGCACCCCTGGCTGCACACCCAGCTTCACGCCCCGCAGCCATCCCCGGGTGAAGACATTTGACATGCCCTGTCCCTCTGAGGGTGCAGCAGGGAAGCTGTGCTCCAAAGCACGTCCTTTTTCTCTACACTGCACAAACTGTGAGAGTCCTCCTGAGAGATCTGCTAGGCTGTGGGATGTGCCAGCTTTAGGAGATCATTCCAGGAACCACAGCTACATTGCCCTGCAGCAAGACACTTACCCTGTCAAGGGCTGTGAAAAATTTTCTGCAAGTCAGCTCTTCTCTGTCCTCCCACCCCAGACTGCCTTTAACATCTCTCTCTGCCTCACTTCTCTCCCCTCGGTGCCTGCAGGCAGTGCCCTCAGCCCTGCTGCGCTTTGCAGAGGAGCTGCTCCTGGGCAGAGCTGTCTCTCTGCAGTGCTGCCTGCTTGCCATGAGCTCCCTCCATCCCAGGAGCCCAGCCCAGCTCAGCAGCAGAGGACCAGCCCAAGGCAGCACTTTCTCTGCCCCCTCTGGGCTCCCTCCGGGTGTCCCTGGGGCACCAGGGGAACCTGCTGGAAAACAGGCTGAAGCAATCACTGGTGTTGCCTCCCTCATCTGGGGAGAGACACTTCTTTCAGCAGTGACATTTCTCCTATCTGAAAGAGTGAGGTGCAAGAATCACCTTATAATTCTCCTTTCTTTAGACAGGAAGAACATCACACTGGGGTCACCACGCATATGCCTGCACTTTCAAACTTCTGTTTTTTCTCTCCTCCTACATTTACTCACCCCCTTGAATACATAGTCAAGGAAATGACCAACAGTTTTCACAGGGGGCCTGTCAGTAGCACCTTGTCATTCCTAGAGATCAGCATCAGCTCCACCTAAGCCCCTCAGGGGCAGCAGAGCCACCACTGACAAAAACCCCATTCCCTGGCAGGGCTGCCCTTCCCAGCCCTTCTTCTTTCTGTCCTTGGGGATAGCAGAGTTTGCTCACTGTCTTGGCATCCAGTTTCAGCTTTATGTTTCCATCCACCAAACACTCCAGCATGGCTCTGAAGCCAAGCCTTTGCACACACGGGGTCTTAGACGCTTGGACCAGCTTCCTTAAGACAAGTCAGAGCCTGGCCTGGTGTTACAGCTGAGGTGCTACAGCCCAAATGTGCACTGATGCCCTCAGCCAGGGGTGCAACGAGGATGAGCTGGTGTCCGTGCTTTTTGACATCCATAAAGGAACTGCCAAGGCATGGTGGGACAAGCGACACAGCTTGGGGTGCTGCAGTGGATGGGTACCGGTTCTCAGGAGAGACAGGCTGGAAGGATCAGGAGTGGGGTTCCCTGAAAGTGAAGAAGTTGCTTGGATGTATGGAGCTCCTTACTGGGGCCAGTGAGAAGTTGGGTCAACCCTTGTGAGTGAGGGTCAGAGGAGGGGCCAGTAAAGGTGACATTGTGGTTGGAGTTGAGGAACCCACAGTCAGGGTGAGGAAGTGGGCACGGTCTTTTCTAAGCACCTCAAGGAAGTCTCTGGATGTAGAAGCCGGGGCCTCACTGGGGACTTTAATGACCCTGGCATTTTCTGGAAGGGGAACACAGCAGCATGCAAACAGTCCAGGCAGTTTCTGGAGTGTCTTTGGGAACATCTTCACACAGCTGCCAGATGGGCCAACAAGGGTAATGCAAACCCGGATCTGATACTTGCCAGCAAGGCAGACAGAGCTGGCCAGGAAACTGAAGGTCAGTGTAAGCCTTTTCAGTCATGAAAATTAAAGAGTGAGGTACGAGCTCCTGAGGGCACTGAGGAAGGAAAATAGAAGACTGCAGATGCCGAATATTAGAAGAGCAGACTTTGGCCTATTCTGGGGAGTTTTAGTGGGGTCTCATGGCCACCAGCACTGACGGGCAGCAGAGCTTCATACAGTGCTCCTCAAGGACAGCATCCTCCAAGCATGGAAATGACCTATATCGACACTGAGTTGAAACTTGAAAGTAAATTCAAGGGCACCATAACGAGCTGTTATTACTTCAGGGACAGGTAAAGAAGAAGTAAAGATTATATGGGATCACTCCTAAGTTTAGTAAGAGTATGTATAGATAGATCTGAGAGATTTTATGTGCTCTTATCACCAGCAAGGTCACCCAGGCCTTGGTGCCTCAAGGCAGGACTCTGGTGGAAAACAGGCAACGGTGGATAGGAATCAAATCAGGGGCTACTTGAGCAAACTCAAATGTTACTATTCAAAAGAGACTGGATGTATAAATATGTATTTACATAGAGGGAGAGAATGTGTCATATCCATGGCCTGTGAAAAAATAATGAGAATTTAAAGGTCAGTGTCAAGGTTGTCAAAAAGAATACTTACACACGTATTACAGGACATCTTTTCTACATGTTTCAAACTCTGCCTAAATCTTCTTTCAGGGGTTGATGCAGTTGCCCACATAGAGATGGCCACAGCCTCCAAGATTCCCAGGGGTAGCTGAAGACCCCACATGGCACTGGGAAATGTGACCCAGGGCTGTCAGGAACCTTTCTGGAGCAGGAGCTGGTGGACAGGCAGGGTAGGCCAAAGCATCTCACTTGACACAACTGATTTTTCTCCCTTGAGTAGAAAGGCAAGCCTGGACAATTGCACTCAACGTGTCCACTGCTGGAGAAGAATGAGAAACGAGTGGGTCTAGATGCTGCAGAGTCTACTTGATGATGCTCTTGTAACCCAGATATGTTGTGTTTAGTGCAGATTTGGCTATTCAAAAGGTAACATTTTGTTCAGTTTGTCTCTTTGCTTCCTTCTGTGAATGGAGGGAGCTCCTGACTTCAGCGTGTGACTCACTGTGAGTGAATATGGACTAACAGATCCTGGAGCAGGGAGGTCTTTTGGGGTTCTTGGGATCTGTGTTTCACACAAAAATGTGTTTTCTATTCCTCTAAGACCATCCACTGTGGAAAGGAGACTTCAGTGGAGGTAAGGTGGACTTAATATACAGCAGAGGAGGGTGGTTTATTTTTTTTGAACCATGCCTGCCTTTGGTTTTGGTTTTTGGCAATTAAGAAACATCCTTCTGTGTCTGTGTGCAGCCTGTTCTCCAAGTGAAGCAGGTGGCAACTGGTGTCTTTTGGCTGAAACATGCAGCTACAGACTGTAGTGGAGAAAGCTCAGAATTGAACAAAGGTGCTGTAAGTCCCAGGTGGCTGATGAGAGAAGTGTTGGGGTTGGGGGCAGGGACAAAGACTGCCCATACAGTGTCTGACATACAGGGTCTTGGCTTCTCTGCATATTCAGAGTCCATTAGGAGATGCTGAGGGTCAGTATCAGTTGGAGTTTGCTGGTATCCCTTGATGTGTAAGCAGAAAAATAAGAAGCGGAAAAAGATTAAATTGTTTTTTACTGATATTTGGTACTGAAAACTTTTCACTTGGACTGCACTCCAGAAACCTCTTAAACTAACCACCTAAGAATTGAGGAAGGAAGGAAAGTTATGCCCAGAGGCTTGGCTTGTTAGGGCATTTGGCATGTTAATGAGCCCTCTGGTGCCAAGTTCCTGAACTGCAGATGCTGAAAGAAGATTTCACTGGCATCTAGAAAGTACAAGTCAGCAGCACGTCTCCAAGTTCCTGAAGGTGTTATTTAGTCCCACTGAGGGCCATAGTGAAGCGATCATGGAGGGAATGAAATGGCCACGTGACTGTCCTTGGGGGCTGGAGAAGCAGGGACGCAGAGGCATTGGTTAGAGGTTGAAAATCAACCGTGCAGGCAGCTGTGAATGGCCTTGATGTGTTTCATCAAGCAGGATGTTCAAGCGCTGACCCCCATACCCTAGGAATGCGGATCCTTTCCCTCATAGCATGCTCAGGACTCTTGTAGGGAGCAGTGAGATGTGGGGGTGTGCGATGATGCCAAGTGCAGGACAGCGATAGGACTCCTCCCAGGCTCTACGGACGGGGGGTGAGGAGGCAACAAAGCGCTGGGGTTATAAGGAACTTGTGTCCTCTCGGGGCTACAGTGGAAGAGACAGCAGCCAGAGGCAAAAGGACAAGGATTTCAGTTCTGCTGGGGGATGCCTGAACCACAAAGGGGCCATCCCCACCACAGCCTGTCCTACACTGTTCTAAGCCTGTGCCTCTTTCGCTGCAGATTTTAACCACCACTCCTGCTTCCTCACCTCGCGCTGACCCCATGATGTCCCAAGCTTTGTGGATGACTTTCTGTCCTCACTGATTATTCCTTCAAACACAAAGCTGTGGTTTTCTGAGGTTTTGCCAAAGACTGTGCATGCTCGATAACCTGTGCAGCTTCTTCCAGAGCCCTGCTAATGCTCCTCAGTCACTCAAGATGTCCCAGCCCCCAAGCTCAGTTGAATCCTCTCTTTATTTCCACATCCCAGCAGTAAACTGCACATCCTCCTTCTGCTGCCTCAAAATCAAAACTCAACCTATTTCACTTCAGCAACTCAACCTATTTCACTACAGCATTACACCCTCCCACTCCCCGCTCTTTCACAGCATCTTCCTGCCTTTAACACCCCCCCCCCCTCTCTCCCTGCATGCCCTTGTGTCTCAGAAACCCTTCCTCTTCCCCTGCAGTGATGGGACATCAGCCCAGGAGGTCTGTGCATTCTCCAGGCTCATGGATGTTTTCTGGAGGTCCATCCAAGTGTGGGGAGTAAAGGAAGAAAAGAGATCATGTCAGCTCGTGGGGCATTACTGAGCACTTTCACCCCCAGCAGTGGGCATTGCCCTTCTGCCAGGCTGAGCCATGCACACCAGATGGAATAGTCTCTATCATCCCTCTTTGCACAGGAAGGGCCTTCCTTCCTGCCATCTTCCCAGGACTATCTTCCTCTTCTTCTTCCTCCTCCACACACAGACATCAACCCTTTCCATTTCTGGGCTCAGACATGGTTGTAAGGATTTGCTAAAGCTATCTGCCATTCCCTTGTGTCTCCCTGACATCCCTTGACCCCCTCCATTGACCCATGGATCCCTTCCCTCTGCAGGAGTAAGGGAGATCCCTGCCTTTCACTCTAAGGGTATCCTGTCTAATTATAAGACCCAAAAGTTGGCATGTAGATGTAACCTTGTCTCTGAGAGCAGAATTTTATTTCTGGAAAGAAGTGTCTCTCCCCAGCTGAGGGAGGGAACATCAGGGATACCTTCAGCCTGTTTCCCAGCAGGTTCCCCTGTGTCACCACCCAGACTGGACAGACCAGGGAGTCGAAATTCCCTTGGGCTAAATTAAGGTGAAAGGACACCAAATGATCAGTTAAAGATTTTATTCCTGACAGAAGCATACTGAACTGGGGAGGCATGGTAGGAGGTGGCCAGGTTTCTCACAACAGGATTCGGCATAAGGCTATTTCTGTAAACCGATGTAACCCAGGGTAAACATATACATCAATTCAGGGAATAAGGAGATCCCTCCCATTGAGTCCTGAGGTTCAGAGCATACCCCCTTGCTTTCTAGACTCCTCCTCAGAGAAGGGTCCAGGGGCAGCTGGATCCACCCTTAGTCTCAGACTTGGTCGATGGTTTATGTCTTGAAATGGATGAGACGTAGGGATTGTGGAAAAGGAAAGAGAGAAGAAGACAGAGAGAGAAAAAGGAAGAGAGAAAGATTTCACCCGTCCTGGGTCCAGCGTTGGTTCAGTCAGCCGAGGGGTCCCGTTCCAGTGGACTTGAGCACCTGGGGCTTCAGTTTGTGTCCTTTTGTCATCCTTGTCCCTCCTTCGGGTGGGCACTCGAACTTATTAGGCTAATGAGCAGGTTGTGAGCCTTTGGGCTTGGGGATCCTTTGGGGAGTAACTTCTCCTTTCCTGCAGATGTGGCCATTGTTTGATCTTTGTATCAGAACAGCTTATCAGAACAGGGAGCTGAACACCCTCCAGCAGGCCCTCCCCCTCCTGTTGCTGATGTCTGAGCTGATGGGCTTTTCACCTTGTTTCCTTGCTGTGCAGGCTTTGTCTTTAAGCAGAACTTGCCCCACCACAATGTTTGAGACATTAACTCTTTCAGTCTCTCACACAGTACAAAACCAGTAACTTTTTATTATAGTGCCCTGCAACTCCTCATGCCGTTCTCTTGTGGTGATGGCTCACCACAACCAGGGTGAGCCACCTCCATGCAAACATTAAGAGTGGACCAAATGGAACTTCAGTCCAGGGGGACCTTGAGAAACAAACTCTGGGATTCAGCCAACAGAAACCTCTTAAGTTTTACAAGAAGTGACTGGTCCTGCATCGGGGGAAGCATAACCCCATAAACCAGAGGCAAGTGGAACCTGATTGGATGAGCAGTGACCCTCAGGAGAATGGCCCGGGCACTAGAAGGGACACCATACAGGCTAGTGGTGAGCGCTCACCGTGAACAAGGCCAGCTGGTTAGGTGAATGTAGTAGGATGAGCGTGGCCACCCAGACATCTGGAGTTTTCATCCCTCTCCAGGGAGCATTGGTGTGGCCACACCTGGACTAGTGTGTCCCTTCATGGGAATTCCTGCTGTAGGCAGTTGGGGAGGAAAAGAAGTGTGCCCAGAGGAGGTCTGAACGTGCCCTGCTGTATTGGCTTTGTGTGGCAAGGTTTTGGTAACAGGGGGGGTTACAGGGGTGGCTTCCGTAAGAAGCTGCTGGAAGCTTCCCCTGTGTCCGACAGAGCCAATACCAGCCGGCTCTAAGATGGACCCGCCGCTGGCCAAGGCCGAGCCAATCAGCGATAGTGGTAATGCCTGTGTGATAACATTTTTAAGAAGGAAAAAAAAGTTGGGACAGACAGAAATGGCAGCTGGAGAGAGGAGTGAGAACATGTAAGAGAAACAACCCTGCGGACACCAAGGTCAGTGAAGAAGGAGGGGGAGGAGATGCTCCAGGCGCTGGAGCAGAGATTCCCCTGCAGCCTGTGGTGAAGACCATGGTGAGGCAGATTATCCCCCTACAGTCCATGGAGGTCCACGGTGGAGCAGATATCCACCTGCAGCCCATGGAGGACCCCACGCCGGAACAGGTGGGTTCCTGAAGGAGGCTGTGACCCCGTGGGAAGCCAGCCCTGGAGCAGGCTCTGGCAGGACCTGCGGATCTGTGGAGAGAGGAGCCCACGCTGGAGCAGGTTTTCTGGCAGGACTTGTGACCCCATGGGGGACCCACGCTGGAGCAGTGTGCTCCTGAAGGACTGCATGCCATGGAAAGGACCCATGCTGGAGCAGTTCGTGAAGAGCTGCAGCCCATGGGAAGGACCCATGTTGGAGAAGTTTGTGGAGGACTGTCTCCCATGGGCGGGACCCCACGCTGGAGCAGGGGAAGAGTGTGACGAGTCCTGCCCCTGAGGATGATGAAGCGGCAGAAAATAACGTGTGATGAACTGACCGTAAACCCCATTCCCCGTCCCCCTGCGCCACATGGGGGGGTTGGTAGAGAATCTGGGAGTGAAGTTGTGCCCGGGAAGAAGGGAGGGGTGGAGGGAAGGTGTTCTGAGATTTGGTTTCATTTCTCATTACCCTACTCTGGTTGATTTGTAATAAATTGAGTTAATTTTCCCCAAGCTGAGTCTGGTTTTGTCTGTGACGTTAATTGGTGAGTTGATCTCTCCTGTCCTTATCTCAACCCACAACCCCTTTGTTATATTTTCTCTCCCCTGTCCAGCTGAGGAGGGGGAGTGATAGAACGGCTTTGGTGGGCACCTGGCGTCCAGCCAGGGTCAACCCACCACACCTGCACTTTAGGTCCTGAACCCCAGTTTTGAAGACCACTTCCATCTCCACACAATCCCAGGAACATGCTGACACTGGACAATCACCATGCTCTCCAGGCAGCTCCAGATGCCCCTCCTAGAGGATGGCTGTCTTCAATGTCACCTGTGGGAAAGCCCTGGGTACATCCCTCAATTATACTCATCACCTTACCTGTCACCAGACACTGAATGGCGACTCCTAAATCCAGTCCTATGTCTTTAAAAGGCTTCAAACCTGGAGCTTTTTACTCCAGAAAACATGGAGGAAGAGGAACTTCAGAGGTGCAGTTCCTCAGGCCTCTTTGTGGAACGAGCCTCGCCCGAAAGCAGTGCACCGCGGGGATCCCATATAATTACAGAGATGCTATGAAAGAGGCCAGCTCTGAGCCACTCTTAGACACTTTTGTAAGAGAACCAGGTGAGACAAAGTAGGTTCATGCCTCCGATGAAGTGGCACAAATCCAAACATTTGTGTATTAACATAACAACCACGAATGACAGTAACAACAGCCATAATGATAATAATAATGATATTAAAAACAAAACAACAGAACAAAACAAACAAAAAGAACAAACCAAGAAATCCCACCCTAAACAAACAAACAAAAAAAAGAGCCCAAACCAATCTGGAATCAGACACTTTGTGAATCATTTGTGGAGAGAGGTAGTAGTTCCACCAACCCCACCCTTCTTCCACCTTCAGCTTTGGCAACTGCGTGTGTCTGGCCTGCCCACTTGCCTTCACCACTCACCTTTGTAACTGAGGCCCCACACATATCTTGGCACTCCCACTGTAAGCTGGCACCCACCCCATACCTGGAGTCTACCTGGCCATGGAGGCAGGGAGAGGCCAGGTCCCCTCTGCCCAGCACTGGGCACAGCTTTTCCCTGGGAATGTCCCCAAGGAGCTCTCTTCATGTGAGTGTCAGCCTGTGGCCTGGCAGGGGTGGAACTGGAACAAGGGCTGCTGGGGCAGGGCTGAAGTAGCTCAGCTGGGAGAGCGTTAGACTGAAGATCTAAAGGTCCCTGATTCAACCCCGGGCTTCATCAATGATTTTCTCCTGTAGATTTTTGCAGACACTGCCTGCCTGCCTTCTTCCAGCCTGCCCTGGCCCTCCTCACTCCTTCACCTCTTGCCAGAGCACTGCCCATGCACTGTAGCTGCAGATCTGCAGGTTAGAATGAGCCTTCCTCTTGCACTGCAAGCCCCTAGCCTTCCCCTGGACAGGACTCTCCATTCAGTGCTTCTTTGGGGTGGTTTCAGCCATCCCTCCTTCCCTGCTCCACAGCACTTGGCATCTCTCCTTCACGGGGTCTCTGCAAAGACC
The DNA here is from genome assembly GCF_026419915.1 of Harpia harpyja. Taxonomy (NCBI): domain Eukaryota; kingdom Metazoa; phylum Chordata; class Aves; order Accipitriformes; family Accipitridae; genus Harpia; species Harpia harpyja. The sequence goes on along the minus strand of NW_026293192.1, from coordinate 189,151 downwards.
CTGTCTCTCTCCTCTTTGTCATTCTCGATGGTGCACAGACTGCTCCCCTTGTCATAGACGCATCACGGGAGAAGAGCGTCTATCCTGCTGGCAGGCATCAAGGGGATGGAGCTCAGTGGAAGAGCGCCCGCTTCACGTGTGGGAGGACCGGGGTTCAATCCCTGGCATCTCCAGGCAGGTGTGGGCTGGAGCTTGGGCACTGCTCCTCTCCAGGCCCTGTGGGCCTGCCTTGTCCACCCAGGGCTTGGCTGTGAGCTGGGCAGGGCTGTGGGACTCTCAGCTGGAGTTTTCCTTCCACCATCGCCACTGGCTTGAGCAGAGTCTCAGCTCAGGGAACCTGGATCTGCTGAGGTCAGGCACAGCCCTGCAGAGGTGGGACTGCTGGGGTTGTTGCCCACCTCTTCTTCCTGTGGTGTTCGGCGACTCCATCTACCCTGTGCTGGTAGGATCAGGGAGTCACAGGTCTGTCCACAGCCATGCACAGGCAGTGAGGGCCAGGAGATGGTGCCTCGGCTGCTCCCTGGCAATAACCCCCACAACCAAAATGGGGCATGAGACATGGACTTTCACTGCAGCATGCCCAGCACCCTGGTGAGCCAAAACTCAGAGAAATAAGGCTGCTCTCCTATGGGCTTTAAACAGCCAAGCTCTGCCCAGCATGGGGCCTGCAGTGCTGAGACTTGGGGGTCTCACTGTGACCCCCTCAGGCAGGTCCTCGGGAGCTGCAGGAACAACCACAGATCTGGGCTACAGCGACAATCTTGCTTTGCTGCAGAGAATGGACCCAGCCTGCAGGGCCAGACTGTTCAGGTCCCCAAATGCCATGAAACAGGCTCTTCCTGCTCAGGCGTGCTGCCCCCCTCAAGCACACACAGGCCTGTGGCTCATCTCCCCAAGGAGGAAGAGGAAAATATCTGCCAGGTGCCAGAGTAAGGGAGAAATATTACACCTGTGGGAGGGCAGAGCTGGCAGTGAGGTGGCACAGGACAGGCACTGGGTTCCTCTCCCCAGTCCCCAGTTGTAGCACCTTGAGTCTGCACGTCAGTGTCCATACTGTCCATAGCCACCACCATCCTCTGTTCAGAAGATAACACTCCCCCCTTCTTCTTTACTTCACTTTTATACCTTCCTTCTCTGAGATGCAGGACTGGAGCTTGCCCCCATGGGAGTTTTCCAGGGGATGGAGGCTGTGTTTGCAGTACCCCTGTATGTCACCCATCACCGTGGGGGTCTCACCCTGGGAATGCTGCTCTCCCATGGGGTCTGCCAGCAGGAAAGCTCTGGGGTATGGGGCAGAGGGATATGTGTGCCTGGGCTTCTCCCAGATGCCCCCAGGATCACCCCAGGGGTGGAGGAGCTCCCAGGAGGGAATGGCGCAATGCTGAAGTGGGAGAGGATGTTGGCGACAGGCACCTCCTCCCCGCTTCTCCTCTAGGGCCAGATCCTGCTGCTTGCAGCAGTACTGAGCTCCAGCAACTCCCCACAGGGAACCCTGCCACAGACAGCCAATGCACCTTCCAGCCCGCAGCAGAGGAGCCTTTTGGGGAAGTGCCGGAGGGGTGTGGAGACCCACCAGCAGGAGCAGGGAGGGCAGTTTGGGTGCCAGGTCCTGCCCAGGTGTCACTGGCTGCTACGTAAGAAGTTTCTCTGCCCATGGGCGCTGGGCAGGTGAAAGCCACAGCCAAGGGAGAGGAACCCTGGCTCAGCTCCCAGCAGTGCCTCTTCTAGGGGAGGGACACAAAATCTCCTCAGCCATGGAAACGTGCCCACGTGAGCATCCTCCCAGATGAGCCCTTCTCCAGGCCAGGGACTGGACCACGGCTTTTGGCTGTAGCACACATCTCCTGGGGATCTTTTCTCCTCCCTCTGGCCCTCCAACAGTGCTGGGGGAAAGGTGCCCCCGCCCCCCCCTGCTCCCATCCTTCTTCTTCCTGCACACAAGTACCGTCCTGACACAAACCCAAACTGACATCCCTGGCAAGGCAGCAGGAGGGCAGGGGTGGGGGCTGGAGGAGAGCAGGAGGAGGGGGTCCCAGGGCTGCCGTGGGGCCTTACAGCCTCTGCTGAGGAAGATGGCAGCTCAGTGCCTTGACAAGAGTGCTCAGGGTCTGCACGGGCCCAAGGCAGCAGGAGCAGCCCATGGAGACTGGGGTCCTGGCAGAGCATGAGGAGAGGGAATTCCAGCCCCGTGTGTCCCAGAAAGCGGCTCTGCACCCTGTGCTGGGGCAGTGGGGAGCAGAGCTGCCTCCTAACCATGGTGGGAAGTAATCCATGGGCCATGTTCCCCCCTGGGGCTGGCTGGGGTGTTCAGGGCACTGCGGCCACCTCAGGGCTCACTTCTGTGGGGCCGCAGGACAGGGCTTACCCTGACACGGCAGCTCCGTCATGGCCTCTGCACTGTGGGACCAGCCTGAGGCAAAGAGCAGCTGGGAAACCCTAGGGCAAGGAAATGGGTGCTCCCACTGCAGTGCATCACGGAACTATCAGAGAGCCATTTTGACTAGAAACTGCCTGTGGCCAGTAGGATGGAAATGTCTCTGTCAGCAGGATTATTCCCCAGCGACCATGGGCTCTCGCAGCCCCGCAGCCTGACCCCAAGCCTGCTGTCCCTGAGACATGCCCATTTCCCCACCTCCATAACTTTGTTCTCTGCTCCTTCTGATCAGCCTCAGGAAGATGCCCTGACACCTGGGCAGGCAAGCACCAGCTCCGGGTCAAAGCTGAACACAGCTCTTGTATTATGAACAAAGATGATGCACAGCATAAAAATGGGAATAAAAATAGAGGAAACTCCAGGCGGTTTCTGCTGCCAATGGGACAAGGGACATGGTCCCCTGCTGCTCATGGCTCTCCCAGCTTACAGACCTTTTCTCCCTCCTGGTAGCACCGGGCTGCACAGCAGGGTTGGGCTCTCATGGCCTGGGGCTCTGGGACTGTTGTGCACAGAGCTCCGGTGTCACAGCCATTATGTCCTCAGGGGGATGTGCCAGAGACACCTCTTCAGCATCATCATAGCCCATGCTCCCCAGGGACAGGGGCCACATGCCTCCTTCAGCTCCAAGGACCCCAGCACTTCTGCGGGAGTGCAGGCTGGGCCCTGCAAGCAGCAAGGCAGGACAATGCAGTTCACCCCAGGGGGTCTATGCATCATCTTCCTCCCTGCTCCTCACCACATTCAGCTCCTTCTCCCACCCCTAGTCCCTCCAAGGAAAACTCCCGGGACAGGTTCCCCCTTCCCAGGAGGCTGGGGTCTCAGGACAGCAGAGAGTTGAATGGCACCAGGGATGGCACCCCAGGAACCAACAGTGCTAAATTTGCCTCTCACCTCTGGGTGCATCCCTGGGCTCTGCACCCTCCTCTGGCTCCCTGGGCATTTCCCTGTCTCCCTGCCCAGAGGCAGCATCCTCCTCCGGATGAGAAACCTCCCTGGCATCATCATAGCCATCCGCTGGGTCACCTCCAGGTGGGACAAGAACATCTGAAAGGAGAGGGGAGCTGGTGACAGTGAGAAGATATGTCCTCTGCAGCAGAGGATGGGAAGATGTGCAGGGACACAGGTCTGAGACACTGGTGTTGGCAGCACCACAGGAGACCCCCATGTCCTCCCCATCTCCAGCAGTGACACTGAGTGACACTTCTGTCCATCACATGTCTTCAGGGAGATCAACTCCTTCTTGCCTCTGTTACCTGGTGCTGATCCCAGACCATCCTCCTCCTCGCTGACCCCAGGGTAGGGCTGCAGCTGGGTCAGGGACTCCTCTGAATAGGAGCCTGGAGAGATGCACGGTGGGTATTATGAAGTGAGCCCCACTGACCTGGCTCGTGGTCAGTGCTACTGGGGAAGGGGGACCCACAGAGCTGGGGCTGCCTGGGGAGGAGGGCTGGGAAATCACCCTGCCTCCCTGGGGCAAACCCTGTCTCAAAGGTGCTCCCATAGCTGCCCTAGGACAGCCCCTTCCTTCACTCCACGGGTGTCAGATGGGGTGCAGGGGCAGGAAGAGAGGGGATGTCCAGCGGGACAGGAAAAGCTGGTGGGGAGAAAGCTCCCCTCCCAGGCCCAGGACCTCGATGGTCTCCCCACAGATCACATGGCCCCAGCGTCACAAGGACCACGGGCTGGGGGATTCAGGGAATCAGCCCTGGGTTGGGGCCAGGGGAAAGGGTCCTGCACGTGTGCCTCCAGGGAGGACCCTCACCCACCTGAGTGACCAAACCTCGCCTGCTTCTCCCACACTGGGCTGTAACCAATCTCCTCGTACACAGCCTCAGGGAACATCTCCTGAGCACTCCTGGAGCCTGGGGACAGAGGCAGGGCTGGCAGAGGGACAGGCAGAGGGGTAATGGAATCACACTGCGCTCCCCCAAACCTGTTCCTTGGGCCAGCCCAGGACTGGTCTGACAGCACAGCCCCACTGCACTGTCCAGGCACATCTGCCACATCCCCAGTGAGGGCAACATCTCTGTGGAGATTGTCTGGGGCAGCGTCCCCCTCCCATCGTCCCTTCAGAGACAGTGCTCATGCCCCTCTGGCCCCAGGGTCATGCACCCCTTGTCTGACCCTGGAGCAGCTCCCATGTTTCCTCCACCTGGAGCTTTCCCCTATCTGCCCCACGGGTCTAGAGTAGGGCGCATGTCCTGCCAGGGGGTGGGCAGAGGGGACAGCCTGGGGGCCTGACACCGAGGGGATGGACCCTGCTGCCCTGCACTCCTCCCATCATCTCCCTTGTCCCAGAGCCCCCCCCAGCACTACCCAGACCACTGCCAGCCTTGGCCATCTCCCCTCTGCTCACATGTCCCCCAGCCCCGCTCTGACATTTTTCTCCTCGCCCTATCATTACATCCCCCCACCTCTGGGCTCTCTCCACCCCTTGCTGCTGGTGCCCCACGGCCAGGCAGTCAATGGGGTGGTGCATGGGACAGGTGGCAGCACACGGTCTCATCCCCCCAGCTCTGCCTGTGCCCCTCACTGACACCCTGCAGCCCTTCCAGGAGGTATCTCCCCCTGGGACCGCTGTGGAAAGACCAACCTCTGCGCCCAGCCCTGGTGCTTAGTGCTTGCCCAGCCAGGAGGGCCAGGAGCAGGCAGAGAAGGGCCCCCAGGATGATGCAGATGATGACAGGCACTGAGACTCTCCTGCTGCCAGTCAAACGGCCCCGGGGGGAATCTGTGTGGGCAAGAACATGAAAAGGCCAGCACCAGGCCTGGGTGAGGTGGAAAAAGCACCATTCCTGACCCCCATCACACAAGGCAGCAGGGGATGGATGGCCCCAGGGATGAGCGATGGAGAAGCTTCTACCCTGATGAGTAAATTACAACCTTCCCTAGCCCCCTCACCACCAGACCAGTGCCTTCTCCTGGGAGTTTCACACCTCAGCAAGGAGCCCCTTCCACCCAGCTGTGGGTCACAGTCTGGCCCTGGGGATACCCAGCCGCAGGGGGACATCAAGTTACCTGCTTGGGGTGGGGATGCTGCTGTCCTGGGTGTAGCTGAAGAGGAGGAAAAGGAGAGCTGAGCTGAGAAGGTGGGTGTGAGAGTACCGGGGAGCCTCCTCCCCAACACACTGTGTGTGTGTCTGTGGATGTCCCTGACACATCCCACCCAAATTGCCCCTCCTGTAGTGCTAGAAAGAGAGGCCAGGAAAGGGCTCAGTGACTCTGCTCCGGGTGGCAGGCAGGGTGGCACAGGCAGGCCAGGGGATAACCCTGGGGCTGCAGGGCCCCACGGGCAATGGCCAGAACACATCCAGTTCCACCGAGGCTGCTCCCACTTGGCACCAGGCTCCTGCACTCTGCAGGAACATTCTTGCTCTTGGGAGGTCAGAGGCCATGCAGGACCCAGGGGGCAAAAGGTCTTCCCCAGCACCCTGCCAATACCTGAGCAAGAGGTCCCAGCCCTGCCGCTCACCTGAGCAGTTCACCGCAGCATCTTCCTTATGCCGGCAAGCACCACCATCCCCAGGCCGGGCCCAGCAGTCCTGCAGAGACAGCTCTGTCCCCCGGCACTCCACCTGCTCCAGCCAGATGGGGCCCGTCCCCATCCCAAATGCAGCCTCATGCAGGGCAGACACCGTGGGGCCGCAGCCCAGCTGCCTGCACGCCACCTCAGCATCCCGCATGTCCCAGGAGTCGTCACACACCGTCCCCCAAGAGCCACGGTGCCAGACCTCCACTCTGCCCGAGCACCCGTCCTCACCTCCCACGGCACGAATCTTCTCCCTGTCTGGAGAAGGCAAAGACCTCCCATGGCACTGAGACAGCAGGCAGAGCCCTGCCAGACAAGGAGCATCCACAGAGGAGCAGCTCCCTACCTGTGCACCTCGTGGAGTTGGGGCACGGGGCCAGCGGGATCGAGGGCATTTCTGGGCGTCTCCCTGAAGAAGGAAACACTGTGGTGAAAGGGCTGGTTCGGGAGATGGTGCAGAAGAGAGCAGGACTGATCTCTGCTTGTGCCTCCCTCTGCCATCTCGATCACGGCAGCAACTGAACCCTGCTCATTGAGGGGACATGCACAGGACTGTGGGGGGACCCCAACTGCTCAGCCCCAAAAGGTCCCTGTTTAACAGAGCAGCAGGAGCATGTGTGTGAAGAGGAGGCTCTTCTGAACCCTGTCTGGTCTTTTCTGAGACCTCACCTGCAGATGCCTCTGCCTCCCCCAGGCGCTGCTGGCAACCTGGGTGGCAACTGCTGCTGGACGTGTGTGGCTGTGATGGCTTTTCTGCCACCAGCAGCAGAAGGGACTGACATGGAAAGGAAAAGCCCCTCCAAGCTCTTTCTCTGCATTTGCCTGTGCTCAACAGGGAACAGGAGCTGGAGTGACACTGGGGTGCCCAGGTGGCTCAGAGTTACCATTGCAGGTGATGTGGATCTCCTCTCGTGGGTCTTCACATGACTGTGGGTTCCAGGGAGCAGAGGGACACTGCCAGAAGGAGCTGGTTTTCTCCCCACACTGCATGTTATCCAGCCATGTAGGACCAGACACATTGCCATAAGGCAGGCGTCTTTCCAGGGATCCTCCATCCCCGCAGCCCAGCTCCTTGCATGCCAGCGACACTGTGTCGAGAGTCATCAAGTTGGAGCAAATGCTGCCCCACGTCCCGTTGTAGAAAACCTGCAGGCGCCGGGAGCAGCCATCACTGTTCTCCAGCCTCAGGGCCACGAACTCTGGGAAGAAAGGCACCAAGAGGGAACAGGCTGGTCTGGGGCTGTGGGAGCCAGGACACCTCTGCACCCCCCAGGCCCACAGCTGGGTAGGGCCATGGCCAGTACGTCCCCCTTGCACCCAAGGGAAGAGAGAAGCCCCTGATGGACAGACACCCTGCCCTTCCTGCTAACCCTTGGGGATGGCTGAGCTCCTCAGGGACCCTCAGTGGGACCGAGGGTACCCGTGCATGGGTGACCACAGGACATGCTCTGGCAGGAGCTCAGAGGCAGCCATGGACAGCCTTGGCCATGCCCGTCTCTCCTTGTGTCCTGGCCTCCGCGAGAGCCAGGCTCCCACTACAGCTCCCACCACAGACCTGAGCAGATGACTCCCGCATCCTCTTTGTGCCCGCAGTCGTGCTGCCCCCAGGGCCTGGCAGGGCAGTCCCAGAGAGTAGCTTCGGCCCCAGAGCAGTTCACGCCATCCAGCCAGATCTGCCCGGAGCCTTCCCCGAACTGAGCGGAGCCGGCTGCCTCCACTGCCCCTCCGCAGCCCAGCTGGTGGCAAACGACGGCGGCATCAGACAGGTCCCAGCCGTCGTCACAGACAGTCCCCCAGATGCCCTGGTAGTAGATCTCCACTCTCCCAGCACAGTACCCGGACCCGTTCACCAGCCGGACCCTCCGGCTCCCTGTAGTGGGCAGAAACCCCAGTTGCTGTCAGGGGCCGGCTGCCCACCCACCCCATCACCTGGGGGGCCCGTGCAGCGCCGCTCACCCCAGCAGATGACTCCCACGTCCTCCGCAACCCCTGCCGCCGGTGCACTCTCGGGCAGGGAGGTGTTGCAGAGGGCCAGGCTGGCCTCGTGCCCTGCGCACCGGACCCCTCGCAGCCCCACAGGGCCGGTCCCTCGCTCAGGCTTTGGGGGGTTGTAGGCTGTCCCTGCCTCTCCGCACCGCAGCTGCCGGCACACCACGCTGGCCTCCTGCATGTCCCACTGGTCATCCAGGACTCTGCCCCATGTCCCCTTCTGGAAGATCTCCACTCGTCCATCGCACCGGCTCCCTCCACCCACCAGCCGCAGGGATGCAAAGCCGGCTGAGCCTGGGGAGAGCAGAGATGCCACAGCCATTGGTGGCACTAGGGAGCATGGCATCCTTCAGGGAGCGGGGCGAGGGGGGATTTTCCCACCAAACACAACAAGATTGAGCCTTTTGCTGATGAGAAGCGAGGGCAAAACCTGGGTCCCCTCTGCAGCTCACAGCCAGGTCTGCTGCTGCTGGGGGCACCCAGGCACCTGCTGCCTGGCTGGTGGGATGAGGCTCTGCAGAGCTCTCTCTGGGGATGGGATGCAGTTGTCTGCAGCCAGAGGGATGGAGCACAGCCCTGCAGCCCTGCTCTGGCCTTGTCCCACAGTAGGAGAATGGAGGAGCCCAGGCCTGGTGGTGGTGCTGGGGCCTAAGCCACTGACCTGGGGGCAGATGCCTGCCTCCGTTCAGCCCTCAGCTCTCCCAAAGTAGAGCGGTCACTCTGAGCAGGCAAAGCCCTCCAGGTGGCTCCTGGGGAAGCCAGGGTTTCTCCAGGGAGAAATTCAGCCTTGCACTGCTGTGGGACCCCTGCTTTGGGTGGCCACGTCACACACAAAGGGCAAATGGTGTTATGCAGCGTTTTTCCAGCACTCACCTGCGCAAACGACAGCAGCGTTGTTCCCGTGGGAGCATGGTGAGGCCCCCAGGGTGATCACTGGGCACTGTCCCAGATGGGCTTCTGTCCCATCACAGTGGAATGAGTCTCTCCAGACAGGGCCAGTCCCTCTCCCAAAATGCTCTCCTCCAGGAACGGACTCAGCAAACCCGCAGTTGAGTTGACGACAGAGAACGTGGGCATCCGAGAGATCCCAGTGGGAGGCACAGAGGGTCCCCCAGGTCCCCAGCACCTGGACCTCTACCCTCCCTGCACACGCTGTGCTGCTGTTCACCAGCCTGAACCCCGTGTATTCTGGGGACAGAGGAGGAGGAGAGAGGGTGGATTGGTGCTCGTGTACCCTCAGTAGCTGGCGGAGAGGCTAGATGGACAGCATGCCTTTCTTCTTCTGCACTATTTTCATGCTGCAGACAATGCCATCATCCCTCCTGCCCTCACAACTGGCCCAGCACGGTCCTTGCTGTGTTCCCCAACCCCTGGCACAGCCCTGGTGTTCAACACCCCTCCCTGAGTCCTTACGTGTGCAGGTGACAACAGCGCTGTTTGCGTGGGTGCAGGGCTGGTCCCTGGAGGACCCTCTGCGGCAGGAGAAGAGGCGGGATTCATTCCCCACACACTGCAGCTCTCCATCCCAGATGGGACTGACCCCTTCTCCAAAGTGAGCTGGCCCAGCGACAGGCAGGGCCACGCCGCAATGCAACTCCCTGCAGACCACATCAGCAGCTTTGGGACTAAAATGTGAATCACAGACACTTTTCCACTGGTCGTCATCATGGATCTCCACACGTCCTGAGCAGTGGCTCTTCCCTTCCACCAGCCAGACAAATCCTGGAAAAAAACAAAACAACTGGGAGTTCCCAGAGACCTCTGGCAGTTAAATGCCCACATCCTGCATCATCTCCAAGCAAGCCGTGACCAAACTGTCCATTGCACATTTCAGAGGAAGTTGTCAGGGGAGTGTTGGTGACACAGGCACATCCAGACCCCCATGCACCCCATCTCTACAGCATCAGCCACTCGAGGGTATGTGTCTGTCGCAGACTCACAGCCACAGGTACTCCTCAGACAAACTGCTCCCGCTCAAGGTCCCCTGCGTGGCCTGGCGTGGTCGCCCCAGGACCACTGTAGTGTGAGCAGTTTGGATCCAGGAGAACTGGCCCAGATGATAATGACTGCTGCAGCCTGCTCAGCCTCTGCAGAGCTTGGGACCAGGCAGGACCATCACCCTGATGCAACCGGAAGCACCCCCTGATCCCAGGGGTGTTCCTGGGGTGTTGGAAGGTTCATTTTAGGCAGAAGATGTCACAGAGCACAGAAATGGTGCAGCTGCCATCATGCCTGGTGCCTGTCCAGATCCCTCTGATGTCTGCTCGGGGGGAGGGTGTCCTCAGTCAGGGACACAGTGCTCTACCTGGAGGTGTCCACAACCCAGATGGATGGCCGGACAGAGGGGCAGGAGACTCTCACTGAGTCCATGCCAGCTCTCAGAGACCAGCAGGCACAGATGAGGATCAGTAACTGCTGCCAAAGCCCCCATGACATGAGGCAGCACGGGGAACCATGGGCAGGCAGGAGGGCTTGGGCAGTTCATCAGTGCTGCCTGCACAGGGTCATGTCCCCACAGGACTACTCATAGCCCCAGGGATATCTCAGTACCAGCCTGTGCATGCAGTGGGTAGGCTCCCTCTGGGCCTTCCCCAAGGACTGGGGACATCAGCAATGACAGTCCCAGCCTGGCAGTTAGACCAGCATCACTGGGCCCTACTCTGGTGTCCACTTGCTGCTCCCTGAGGGCACAGCCATGGTCCCTTCACCCATCCCAGACCCAAAGGTGAGGAACAGGCTGTCCACTTACCTGAACACATCACTCCAGCATCGAGAGTGTGTTCACAGTTATTTTCACCCCATCCTTTGTGTTTGCAGTCAGACAGGGCAGACTCAGTGCCAGTACAGCCAACATCATCCATCCAAATGGGGCCAGATCCTGCCCCAAAGTGTCCATACTGAGGAGCTCCAACAGCAGACCCACAGCCCAGCTGCTTACAAACCACTGCTGCATCGGTCATGCTCCATTCGTCACCACACACCGTCCCCCACTGTCCCTGTTGTTTCACCTCCACTCTCCCAGCACAGCGCCTGCCGCCATTCACCAGCCTCACCTCCACAGCACCTTCAAACACTGACACAGGACCAGTTAGAACAGCGCCAAGCCCCAGCAGTGTGTGTCTGGGGGACCCCCCGCCCGGGTGGCATCAGAGGTGCCAGGGTGGGAGCCCACTCGCCTCCAAGTCTGTCCCCAGGGCAGTGCAGGGGTCCCTTCTATCCTCACGGGTGCTGCAAGGCTGGGGGCTGCAGTTCTGGCCCTGCTGGGTCATTTGTGGCCCCACAGCCTTTGGCACCTCCTTCTACCCCAACAGCCAGCTGCCACCTGCCCCTGGCCCATGCCCACCTAGGGCACCTGCTCCTCCCCTGCCAGCACCCTGAGAAGAGACCTGCCCCACCAAGGCTCCCCCAAGCACACACTGCTGCTTCTCCACAAAGCCCCCAGCTCCCTTGGACCACAACCTGCCCTGCCCTCCACCCAGCTTATCCTCTGCCTTCGGGCCTTTCTGTGTCCCCTGTGGAACAACACGATGATCCCACTGAGCCCTCCCAACCCATGACCCCTCCTTGTCCTTGGGCAGTAGCCCAGCCCTGCCCTGTATAGGATCCCCCAGGAAGGTCACCTCTCTGCCAGCCTGTGGGAACAGACAGCCCACTTCTCTTGTCTCAACAGGCACAACCTGTCCCCGCTCAGGCTGGAGCTCACCCCAGCGTTCAGCACCCCTCCCTGAGTCCTTACGTGTGCAGGTGACAACAGCGCTGTTCGCGTGGGTGCAGGGCTGGTCCCTGGAGGACCCTCTGCGGCAGGAGAAGAGGCGGGATTCATTCCCCACACACTGCAGCTCTCCATCCCAGATGGGACTGACCCCTTCTCCAAAGTGAGCTGGCCCAGCGACAGGCAGGGCCACGCCGCACTGCAACTCCCTGCAGAGCACGGCAGCAGCTTTGGGACCAAAGTGTGAATCACAGACAGTTTTCCACTGGTTGTCATCATGGATCTCCACACGTCCTGAGCAGCGGCTCTTCCCTTCCACCAGCCGGACAAATTCTGGAAAAAAAACAAAACAACTGGGAGTTCCCAGAGACCTCTGGCAGTCAAATTCCCATGTCCCACATCACCGCCAAGCAAGCTGTGACCAAACTGCCCATTGCACATTCCAGAGGAAGTTGTTGGGGGAGTGTTGGTGACACAGGCACATCCAGACCCCCACGCACCCCATCTCTACACCATCACAGCACTCGAGGGTATGTGTCTGTCACAGCACCAGGCACCACTCAGACAAACTGCTGCTGCACAGGGTGCCCTGCACTGCCTGGCATGGTCCCCCGAGCACTGCAGTAGTGTGCATAGTTTGGTTCCAGCACTGGCCCAGATGATAATGACTGCTGCAGCCTGCTCAGTCTCTGCAGAGCTTGGGACCAGGCAGGACCATCACCTTGATGCAGCCAGAAATGCACCTTGCTCCCAGGGGTGTTCCTGGGGTGTTGGAGGTTCATTTTAGGCAGAAGATGTCACAGAGCACAGAAATGGTGCAGCTGCCATCATGCCTGGTGCCTGTCCAGATCCCTCTGATGTCTGCTCGGGGGGAGGGTGTCCTCAGTCAGGGACACAGTGCTCTGCCTGGAGGTGTCCACAACCCAGATGGATGGCCGAACAGAGGGGCAGGAGACTCCCACTGGGCCCATGCAAGCTCTCAGAGACCAGCAGGCACAGATGAGGATCAGTAACTGCTGCCAAAGCCCCCGTGTCATGGGGCAGTGTGGGGAACCATGGGCAGGCAGGAGGGCTTGGGCAGTGGGTCAGCGCTGCCTGTGTGGGGCTGTGTCCCCACAGGAATATTCACAGCCCCAGGGATGTCTCAGTACCAGCCTGTGCATGCAGTGGTGCAGGAAGAAGCAGCCAGAGTCAAGCAGCTGCCTAGCTCCTAACCCTCAAAAATGCTGGTCCACACGGCCGAGCCCTGGGCACAGGCAGCAAAGGGCTTTGTGGCCACCCTGCTCCATTCCCCAGGGCCCAGCACTCATCCTCTCTGAAAAGCCCATTTGATTCAGTTGAGGTAATCACTCCTGTGAAGGGGAATGACCCAGGAGGATCAGCCATCTCATGCCATTCCTCCAAAGCGTGGCGTGCCGAGCAAGTGCCCCCGGGTGTTTCCAGCACAGGCACCCTCAGCATTGTTGGCTGCAAACTGGCAGAATGGGTGGAGATCGATGAAGCCCAATGGACACCCCAGGGAAGGGATGGAGGACTCATCTGCAGCCCAAGGCACTGACTGAGGGTGACTGAGACACTCTGGCAAGGTTGGATCACCCTGGGGTAGGATCCCTCTTGGCCTTCCCCAAGGACTGGGGACATCAGCAATGACAGTCCCAGCCTGGCAGTTAGACCAGCATCACTGGGCCCTACTCCAGTGTCCACTTGTTGCTCCCTGAGGGCACAGCCATGGTCCCTTCGCCCATCCCAGACCCAAAGGTGAAGAATGGGCTGTCCACTTACCTGAACACGTCACTCCAGCATCGTAAGTGTGATCACAGTCATTTTCACCCCATCGTCTATGTTTGCAGTCAGACAGGGCAGACTCAGTGCCATTACAGCCAACATCATCCATCCAAATGGGGCCAGATCCTGCCCCAAAGTGTCCATACTGAGGAGCTCCAACAGCAGACCCACAGCCCAGCTGCTTACAAACCACTGCCGCATCGTTCATGCTCCAGTAGTCACCACACACCGTCCCCCACTGGCTATTGTGTTTCACCTCCACTCTTCCAGCACAGCGCCTGCTGCCATTCACCAGCCTCACCTCCGCACCCCCTTCAAACACCAACATGGGATGGGTCAGGAGAGTGCCAAACCCCAGCACTGCAGGTCTGGGGGAACCCCCTACCTGGGCTGGTTCAAAGGTACTGGGGCAGGAGCCCTCTCCCCTCCAGGCTGTCCCCAGTGCAGTGCAGGGGTCCCTTCTATCCCCACAGGCTGTGCAAGGCTGTGGGTGCCCAGTTCCAGCCCAGCTGGGTCACTCCCCATCCCACTGCACAAGGCAGCTCCTCCCACACCGACAGCCACCTGCCCCCCTATCCACACCCACCCACACACTGCTCAACACTGCACTGAGAACCCGCTACTCCCCAGCCCAGCACCCCCTCAACAGCTCTATGTACGCAGGCCTGCAGCTTCCAGCACCAGCCTGCACCTGCCCCAGCACCATCCAAACCCACCCCCACCCCCACCCCCAGGGCTTTCTGGGTTCCCAGGGAGCACTGAGATGATTCTGAGGATCCCCCAACCCATGTCCCCTCCTCGCCCCTGGGGTCAGCCCAGTCCCTACACTGGGCCAAGCTCCCCAGGAAGGATGTCTCTCTACTGTAGATGCCCTGGTCCCCTTCTCTCTGTGGGATCCAAACTGCTCTCATGGAGTCAGGGGGCCCCTGGACCAAGGGGGCAGTGAACAGCACACAATCCCTCCGAGGTACCCTAGAGCTCGGCAGTGCCCTGGGCATCTCTGGGTGCTGCCATCACCAGCTAGGCCACCACCAGCTGCAGAGGTACAGTGCTGGGGAAAAGGGGATCCCAAAGGGGTACCCCAGGACAGGGTGTCTATGAATCCAGCCAGGCACAGGCTGCCCTGAACACTGGAGCCCTGGAAAAGGAGATATTCTCGCCCACCCAGATGGGCACAGGGTCCATGGACCTGAGCACCTTCTGCCCCTCATCTCAGTAGCACCTGCAAAGAAACCCCATTCCCAGACAAATCCCAATGACCACACTGGTACCTGCAGGCCCTGGGCTGTGGGACAAAGGAGTCGGCACTTACCCCTGCACAGCTGTACCCAGAGGAGCAGCCACAGCACCTGAGGGGACAGGAGTCCCTCGGTGCCCATCCTGAGCCTCCTGCCCTGCCAGCACATCCCTGCTGCGCCACACTCCCTGCCACGGCTGCTGGGGACTCATGGGGACAGTGACGATGGGAGGGCAATATATCTCCGCAGATGCCAGCCCAGCTACAGGAGGAGCCAATCGAAGCAGCAGCACCTTTTTAGACATTATCGGGAGCGATCTCCCCTCTGACACAGCCCAGCCCTCCAATGAACTTCTCCAGCGCCATTCATGACCATATATGAGAGATGGCTCCGCTACAGGTGTCACGTCACTGGGGTGGAGGGCTGTCACAAGACAGGGCCAGTTGTGGGGGGGGAACAGGTTTTTCACCCCCTGAACCGTGCCATGTGGACTAGGAGCACTGAGCACCTCCTATACTGGGCACATCCGAGAGCCCCAGGTGCAAGTGTCCAGCCACCCCTGTGCCATGGGAATCACAGGGCTGAGACTGCACCGGGGGCTGTGTCAGGAAGGGAAGGAAACAGCCCCTGCCCCTGCTTCAGACCCCGCTTTGCTGGGAGCAGCAGCTGGGAAAGGGCCTTAGCCCAGGCCAGAGCCCCATCCCAGCAGCGCTGGCTCGCCCCTCCCTCCCTGGAGAGCCCCACAGAAGGCCCCTTCCAATGAGCTGGAGCTGGGACATGTCTCTGTCCTGGCAGCAGACATGCAGCCCAGAGGCTCAGACACATCCCTGACTCTTGGCATGTCACCGAGGGGCCGTTATTCCCCGCAGATGGCTCGGGATCTGCAGCCTGCAGGTGCACAAACCACAGTCCACGTGACCTCGCAGCGCTCCCCGCGCTCCGGAGGAAGCCTGTGGTTTCCTCCTGGCGCCGTGCCCAGGCACATCCCTGCGGTGCCCCCGAGCCACCCCTACCCCGACTGCTCCAGCCAGGGCTGCAGGGGCTGCTCCTTCAGCCTCGCAGACACGGGGCCGGGCAGATTCCGTCCCCTCTGATGCCCTTGTGACAGCACACGGCCATTCTGCAAGGAGCCCCGCAGACATGGGATGCCATCAGTGACGTGAACACTGCCATCCTCCCACGGCCACTGCTGTGTGCTCATGATTTATAGTGACAGTGACCTCACACCCCTCCTACTGCCACCACTGCGTGTGCCTGAGTTACAGTGCCACACGTGTGTGCGTGGTGTATGGACTTCTGCTAACGACGGTTCTTCAAAAAGCCGTGTTTGGTCATGGTCTGAATATTCTTTTGGTGACACCAGAAGCACCTACCCAAGCTGTGTGCCAGCTCCTGGCCTATCAGCTCTCCAGGCACCAGTGACATCACAAGTTCATCCATACACAGCCACGTGCATACTCCTAGCCTATCTGCTACTGTGCCACAGGCGACGTCATAGTATCTGCATCTGACTTTGGCCTGCTCCTGGCCTATCGGCTATTCAGACACCAATGACCTCAAAACCACTGACACAAACTAGGGGCCTGCTCCTGCCCTATCAGCTACTCAGGCACCAGTGACCTCACACGTATGTGTACACCCATTTGCCAGGTACTTGCTGTTGCAGTAGTCTGCCTCCGGTGACCTTACAAGAACCTATAAGGGCCATGCACCTGGTCCTGGCCTATCAGCTCTTCAGCCCAGAGTGACAACACAAGTACATACCCAAGCCACGTGTCTCCCTCTTGCCTATCAGCTACTCAGGCACCAGTGAGCTGGCCACCACATAGCCACCTACTTGCTATCTGCTTGCCTGTGAGATGCAAAGGCACAAGTGACCTCACAAGCTCTGACACAAGCCACGCCCCTACTCTTGGCCTATCAGCTACTCAGGTATCAGTAATCTCACAACCACTTACACAAGCCATGTGCCAGCTCCCAGCCTATGATTTACTCAGGCACCAGAGACCTCACAAGCACATACCTGCCTATTTTCTATGTGCTCGTCTGGTGGGGTGACCCCATGTGGCAGCCCCCACCCAGTCACTTGCTCACTCCCACCAGTGGGATGGGGGAGGAACATGGAAGGAGAAAAGCGAGAAAAAAAATCTCATGCGTTGAGATAAAGACAGTTTAGTAAGTGGATTACTTCTTCTACTTTGAAGAACGCCAAGCACTCCCCTAGTTCTATTGCTGACTATGACGTCATATGGTGTGGCATATCCCTTTGGTCCGTTGGGGTCAGCTGTCCTGACTTTGTCCCCTCCCAACTTCTTGCCACCCCCAGCCTCCTCATTGTCGGGGCAGAGTGAGAAACAGAGAAGGCCTTGATGCTGTGCAAGCACTGCTCAGCAGTAGCTACAATGTCAGTGTGATATCAGTCAACACTCTTTTGACCACCAAGGCAAAGCTCGGCACCATAGGGGCTGCCAACAAGAAAACTAACGCCATCCCAGCCAGACTCAGTACAATCTTCACACCTTATTCCCTCCAGTTTACATCCTGCTCAGGTCCTACAGGATTCAAGACTTTTACATCCACCGTCACCACCCCCTTCCCCAGCCTTTGACATGACGTACACACAGCAGACTGGATTTGGCTGGTGTGGCTCAGGTGGAGCTGGATAAGTGCCAGCACACTCCTGACCTCTCCCCTCTCTCAGTCAGCCAGAGCGGTTTGAAACATTCAATCAGGTTGTCAACCTAAGGACAAGGCAATGTGTATAGCACTAGTCTGCACTCCACAGTGGTCTTACAGGTAGCTGTGAGATCCCCCACAACCCCATGGGGAAAGGGAGTTCCCCACTACCACCCTCCTTCTCTGCTTGGAACCTCGAAAGCCGCTTTGCAGTTCCTGGGCTCACTGGCTAGTTCCTCTCATCCACATGGTCTTTTTGGAGATCCTCTCTGGGTCTTTTCCATATTGTCCCCATGCACGTATTCTTCTGAAGTTGGCATTTTGTCCTGCTTTTCCATGTTTGCAGATGGCGTTGCCTGTGTCTTGCATCTCCGAGGAAAGCTCAGAGTCTTCCCCAGTAACCCTGCATGGCCATCCTGCTGGGCTGGGCTGGGCTGTGGGGGCCTCACAGGCTGGTTCACAGGATACCGGTGTAACCGTCAGCAGCATTCAGTCAGCGGCGAGGTCACCAGAGGCAACGGTAAGTCTGCGGCTAAGCACTAGATTGAGGCGGACTGGGAGGTTCACGAGGCCCAGGACCCCCAGGGAAGAGCAGAGGGACCCATCCAGAGCCAGCAGCTCTCGTGAGAGAGGCTGACGCGGCGTGGGTGTTGCCAGGGGGAACTGCGGGAGATTTGAACGGCCCTGAGGAGCGCCAGCGACCAGGAGCGCGGAGAACCGGGCGGGCAAACAGGGCGTGGCACGTCAGAAAGGGCATGGCGTGGCATTTTGTGCGGCAGTTCACGCAGACAGGGCGCAGCCCCCCCCTTTTCCCAGCTCGAGAAGGCTACTCAAGCGGTGGGCATCGGCCCAGAGGGAGACCCAGGGATGGTTGCCACTCAGGTGAAAGCCATTGCTAGGAAAAATGTGGCGATGCAGGCAGAGCTCCTATGCAAACGTGCAGCTGTCCAGGTCTCTGGCTGCAGGGAGTGCCTGAGTCTATCCCTGATGACGGAGGGCGGCGGGAGCACCTCTCGTGTGAGGTGTGACCAGGTGAATGATCTGCTCAGCCTGGTGGCAGAGCTGAAGGAGGAAGTGGAAAGGTTGAGGAGTATCAGGGAGTGTGAGAGGGAGATAGATTGGTGGGCCCACACCCTAACATCCCTGAGGCAGGGGCAGCAGATGGAGGCTCCGCAAGAAGCGGAGGTTCCCCTGCCCCCTTGCCACCAGGCAGGAGGGCACCTAAGAGTTGGAGGGGAATGGATACAGGTCCCTGCTCGGGGAGGCAGGCGAGTCCCCTCCCGGTCTCCCTCACCTTCCCAGTTGCCCCTACTCAACAGGTATGGGGCTCTGGAACTTGAGGACCAGGTCAATGAAGATCAGGGTGTAGATGAAGAGTGGTGCCTAGGTTCAGTCGGGCAGCCCCACACATTCTCACATCCTCTGAAAAAAGAAAAAGGAGGGTAATTGCCGTAGGTGACTCCTTTCTGAGGAGGACAGAGGGCCCATTATGCAGACTTGACCCAACCCACAGGGAAGTCTGCTGCCTCCCTGGGGCCTGGGTAAAAGACATTACCAGGAAACTCCCTGGTCTGGTTCGGACCTCTGATTATTACCCATTGCTGGTTGTGCAGGTTGGCAGTGATGAGATTGCAGAGAGAAATCCAAAGGCAATCAAAAGGGACTTGAGGGCACTGGGGCGATTAGTGGAAGGATCGGGAGCACAGGTAGTGTTTTCCTCAATCCCTTCGGGGGCAGGGAAATACACTGAAAGGAACAGAAAAACACACCCGGTTAATACGTGGCTCAGAGGCTGGTGCCATGGGTGGAATTTTGGGGTTTTTGATCATGGGGAGGTTTACACGGCACCGGGCTTGCTAGCGACAGATGGTTTCCAGCTATCTCAACGGGTAAAAGAATCCTCGCTCATGAGATGGCAGGACTCATAGAGAGGGCTTTAAACTAGGTTTGAAGGGGGTAAGGGATAAAACTAGGTGCACCAGAGATGAGCCTGGGGGCAGCATGCCGATGTTAGGGGTGGATTCGAGAGGCCAGCTCAAATGCATCTATGCCAACGCACGCAGCATGGGCGATAAACAGGAGGAGCTGGAAGCCATGGTGCAGCAGGATAGATATGACTTAGTCGCCATCACGGAAACATGGTGGGATGACTCCCATGACTGGAGTGCTGCAAGGGCTGACTACAAGCTCTTCAGAAGGGTTAGGCAAGGTAGAAGAGGTGGTGGGGTGGCTCTCTATGTTAGGGAATGTTTGGACTGTACAGAGCTACATGATTGTGATGACAAGGTGGAGTGCTTATGGGTGAGGATGAGAGGGAAAGCCAATAAGGCAGATGTTGTGCTGGGAGTCTGTTATAGACCACCCGACCAGGTTGAAGAGACGGATGAATCGTTCTACAAGCGGCTGGCAGTAATCTCAGAATCGTGTGCCCTTGTCCTCGTGGGGGACTTTTTAACTTTCCAGACATCTGCTGGAAATACAACACAGCAGTGAGTAAACAATCTAGGAGGTTCCTGGAGTGTGTGGAAGATAACTTCCTGACACAGCTGGTAGGTGAGCCAACCAGGGGAGGATCCTTGCTAGATCTATTGTTTATGAACAGGGAAGGAGTAGTGGGAGTTGTGATGGTCAGAGGCCATCTTGGGCTTAGCGACCATGAAATGATAGAATTCTCAATTCTTGGTGAGGCAAGGAAGGTGGTCAGCAAAACCACCACTATGGACTTCCGGAAGGCAAACTTTGGCCTCTTCAAGGCACTGGTTGAGAGAGTCCCTTGGGAGACGGTCCTGAAGGGCAAAGGGGTCCAGCAGGGATGGACATTCTTTAAGAGGGAAATCTTAATGTCTCAGGACCAGACTATTCCCATGTGCCGCAAGCTGAACCGCCGAGGAAAATGACCGGCCTGGCTGAACAGGGAGCTTTTGCTAGGAGTCAAGAAAAAAAGGAGAGTTTATCATTTCTGGAAGAAAGGGCGGACAACTTGGCAAGAGTACAGGGATCTTGTTAGATCATACAGGGGGAAAATTAGAAAGGCAAAAGCTCAGCTAGAACTAAATCTGGCCACTATTGTAAGGGACAACAAAAAAAAGGTTTTACAAATATGTTAACAGTAAAAAGAATCCCAAGGAGAAGATCTATCTTTAATGGACACAGAAGGGAACGTAGCCACCAAAGATGTGGAAAAGGCCGAGGTACTTAATGCCTTCTTTGCCTCAGTCTTTAATAGGGAGACCAGTTATCTTCAGTCTACTCTGCCCCCTGAGCTGGAAAGTGAGGATGAAGAGCAGAATATACCCCCCTTAATCCAGGAGGAGATAGTTAGTGACCTACTATGCCATCTGGACACTCAGAGATCTATGGGACCTGATGGGATCCATCCAAGAGTACTGAGGGAACTGGCAGAGGTCCTTGCCAAGCCACTCTCTATCATCTATCAGCGTTCCTGGTCAACGGGGCAGGTCCCAGAGGACTGGAGGCTTGCCAGTGTGACTCCCATTTACAAGAAGGGTCGGAGGGAGGATCCGGGGAACTACAGGCCTGTCAGCCTGACCTTGGTACCGGGGAAGATTATGGAACGGTTTATCTTGAGAGCACTCACATGGCAAGTCCGGGACAAGCAGGGCATCGGGCCCAGTCAGCATGGGTTTACGAAAGGCAGGTCCTGCTTGACCAACCTGATCTCCTTCTATGACCAGGTGACCCGCCTAGTGGATGAGGGAAAGGCTGTGGATGTTATCCACCTTGACTTCAGCAAGGCCTTTGACACTGTCTCTCATGGCATACTCCTTGAGAAGCTGGTGTCTCATGGCTTGGACAAGTGTACTCTTCACTGGGTGAAAAACTGGCTGGATGGATGAGCCCAGAGGGTTGTGGTGAATGGGGTGAAATACAGCTGGCGGCGGGTCACAAGTGGTGTCCCCAGGGCTTGGTGTTAGGCCCCGTTCTCTTTAATACCTTTTTCAATGATTTGGATGAGGGGATTGAGTGCACCCTCAGCAAGTTTGCAGACGACACCAAGTTGGGAGGCAGGGTCAATCTGCTTGAGGGTAGGGAGGCTCTACAGAGCGATCTGGACAGGCTGGATCGATGGGCTGAGGCCAATCGTATGAAGTTCAACAAAGCCAAGTGCTGGGTCCTGCACTTCGGTCACAGCAACCCCATGCAGTGCTACAGGCTTGGGGAAGAGTGGCTGGAAAGCTGCCCAGAAGAGAAAGACCTGGGCGTGCTGGTTGACAGCCAGCTGAATATGAGCCAGCAGTGTGCCCAGGGGGCCAAGAAGGCCAATGGCATCCTGGCCTGTATCAGAAATAGTGTGTCCAGCAGGAGCAGGGAGGTGATTGTTCCCCTGTACTGGGCACTGGTGAGGCCGCACCTCGAGTCCTGTGTTCAGTTTTGGGCCCCTCACTACAAGAAAGACATTGAGTTGCTGGAGTGTGTCCAGAGAAGGGCAAAGATATCGGTGAGAGGCCTGGACCATATATCTTATGAGGAGCGGCTGAGGGAGCTGGGGCTGTTTAGTGTGGAGAAGAGGAGGCTGAGGGGAGACCTTATAGCTCTCTACAACTACCTGAAGGGGGGTTGTAGTGAGGTGGTTACTGGTCTCTTCTGTCAGGTGGCTGGAGATAGGACGAGAGGAAATGTCCTCAAGTTGTGGCAAGGGAGGTTTAGGTTGGATATTAGGAAAAATTTCTTTACTGAGAAGGTTGTCAGACATTGGAATAGGCTGCCCAGGGAAGTGGTTGAGTTACGATCCCTGGAGGTATTCAAAGAGCACGTAGACGGGGTACTCCAGAACATGGTTTAGTGGGCATGGATGATGGTTGGACTCGATCTTGAAGGTCTTTTCCAACCTAAATGATTCTATGGATCTATGATTCTATATTGAGGGCTTTCAGCCTTGCCAGAGCCCTCAGCTGTCTCCACACAGGAAGTCCTATGGTGTCCCACACCTGGTCAGGTCCTTGCTGGCCCTGGTGTATGGGCTGATTCTCCCCGCAGTGCAGGACTGGCCACTTCTTTTAAAACTTCAAGAGGATTCTATTGGCCAAATCCCAGAGTTTCTCAAGGTTCCCCTTGAGCAAAGCTCTGTTTTGTCAGCTGTTAATGTTTGTGTGCAGATGGAGCACCCTGATGGAGGTGTCTCACACAAGATAACAGCATAAGGAATTGCAGGGCATTACAGACAATTAAAGGAGGTACTAGCTCAATGGAATTTCTAACCCACGTGAGAACTACTGTGACAACCATCTCCGAAACAGCAAAGGGGGACACAAAGCAAGCAAAGCTAGGGCCAATGGAGAAATGGTAAATGAGAGTTGGGCTGTCTGCATGCTAGGCTGTTTAGTGTAAAATGAATACCTTTTTAGACACACAGATGTTGACGCGGAAGTCACGGACACTGCACACAATCAATATGATCAAGCAGATGCCACTTTATTGCCAAGATAGCTCGGTTTATATGCTCATTCTAGTTATTGTTCACGCATAAGCAAATTAGAGATTGGTTAGCATGTGCTGTCCACGCGCCTAGTTACACCTAATGATTGGTTATATCAACACTGTACACGCGCATAAACATAAGGCATAATTGGTTGTATTAACTAAAACATGCAAAACTTGTCTCAGGCTAATTGGTCAAGATAAGCTGCCAAATTGAGGTTCTTTGTGCCAAGTTCCCTTTATCATTGAATGCTCACCTGTGTTCTTCTAATTGGCATCTTTCTTTTTTTGTCTTCTTGTTTATTCTGTTCAAGGCCGTCTAAAGGCATCTGGAATGCTCTTGCAACCCTTAGCTAAATATGTGTCCACAAGCAAAGCATCCTTGAAGCCTGCTGCCTACAAAACATCCTTAGCTCACAAATTGATCAATTCCATCGTGTCTGGATTGTTCACTATGTGCCCATTACTTTCCAAGTATCCCACACACAGACAATATGGATCCCTCCAAGGCTGGTCTTAGACATGCTGTCTAGCCACTTAGACACTCCATCTATCTGCCTTTTACATCCCTGACCAGTTCTTCCATTTTGAAAGTATGAAGTCCCGCAGGCCACCTCACCTCATCGCCTCCTCTGTCACCCTAGTCAGGAAGACATCATCAACGAGCTCCAAAAACCTCCTGGATGGCTTTCATCTCGCTATGTTGCCCCTTCAGCAGAGGTGGTAGGGATAGTACAAGCCCCCCATGAGGACCAGGGCTACAAACATGAGACTTCTTCCTGAAGAAGGCCTCATTTACTTCCTCTTCCTGATCAGGAGGTCTGGAGCAGACATCCACCCACCACAGCATTGCCCATGTTGTTCTGCCCTCTCACACTGACCCTTCAGCTCTCAGCTGACCCATTGTTTGTCCCCAGGCAGAGCTCCACGCATTGCTGCTGCTCTCTCATGTAAAGGGCAACTTCCCCTCCAGGTCCAGAACTATGGCCTTACCAGTACCAGACACCTAATACCCTACAGTTTTCCCATGAGGTGGTTTGGGCCACCTTGTCCTTCCAGTAGCCAAGTTGCAGACCCTCTGGGTTCTCCAGTGTCCAGTCCAGACTTAGGGTCTCTAAATACTGGGCTCCCAGGCTGCTGCTTCTACTCACTGGATGCTCTGGTTTGATGTTTGCTAGTGGTTATGCCCACTGACGTACACAGCAATGTTATATGGATGCTCTCCAATCGCTGTAGTTTCTGGGCTCCCGAAGAACAAGAGCCTGTATGACTTATGGTTCCCACTCCGGTGGCTGGCCATTGGACCTCCATCCATACACAAAACCAGAGATACTGCTCACCCCAGAAAATTGTGGGAAATTGGAGTTTAATAAGAACACAAGACAGACTGGGGTGACCAGTTGCAGGGCATGGCCAGACAAGTTTACTGACTGGCCACCTCTTTACATGTCATCAGCTCCTCTTATCCCCTTTTCTGTCAATTTTCCCACACTTGTTCCTCCCCAAACCACCATGATCCCTGCCTCTTGCTGCCCTTGATCCTTTCCTACACATTCCACAGGAAGTCTTGCACAATCCCCAAATGCTCTTTCTTGCATCCCATCGTGAGGCTCAGACACGCAGAGGCAGAAATCCCCACCCTCAGTATGCAAAGTTGTCCTGGGAGGCTCTCCCATTGACCCACCTGCTGAGTCTCACACCCAAATGTCTTGGACCTGTCTATGACAGAAAGGTTCTCCATTTGGGTTTTAAACTGTTTCTCTGAAAACAGGGTGATTCGTGTCCTAGCAATGGCAATTCTTTATGTAGATGGAAGTGTGGGGCATTTGGTCAGATCAAAATGCCTACATGGGCACGTGTGAAACAGAGCAGACTATTTGACCCCCACCCAACCATTACCAAGTCCTGATTCCTTGAAGCATTTAGTAGCACTGACCACACACGAAAAGGACCATAACATCCATCTCTCTGGATAACTGGGTAAGTCTTCTTCATTCCCGTCTGCCTATGTTTCTGTGTTTCCTCCCTCGAAGGCTGTGTCATACACACCAGCTCCAAGACTTCAAAGGAACTCAAGGGACACAAATGCAAGCCAGGCCAACAATAGCTCTCTATCAAAGCTTAAACCACAACAAGCAAGCAGCAGTTGATTCAAGACATCCTAAAGTATTTGAGTGTACATCACCTCTAGGATGCCTACAGAACTTTTTGATGCATCCTGTCATTTGGACGTTGTTTCTGATCCTCTTTGGTGTGCTGCAACTGTGGAAAATGAAGGTGCTCCTCCAGAGGGTGGAATTGGTGTCACATCATGCCAGACAAAGAACACCTCAGATCATGGCCCAGGCCCCCTTTGCCACCATCAGAGAGACACAGGGAGAAGCTGGAAGATGATTCATCTCATTCTAAGGGAGACACTGAAAAGAGCTAAGTGACTTAGTCGTCATCTTGTTTCTCCAAATTGCCAGCAAGTCAGTGTAGAGCAACGCTTGTCCTACCTTCAGGAAAGCATTCAGATAGGAATGGACCCTGGAAGGTGTCCAGTCAACCCTATATGTACATGAAGAGGGCTTATGAGAAAGACGGAGAGAGACTTTTTACCAAGGTCTATAGTGACAGGACAAGGGGCAACGGTTCTAAACAGAAAGAGAGTAGGTTTATCTCAGACATAGGGATGAAATGTTGTACGACGAGGTTGGTGAGACACCGGAACAGGTTACCCAGAGAAGTTATAGATGCCCCATCCCTGGAAGCGTTGAAAGTTAGGCTGGATGGGATGTTGAGCAACCTGATCTAGTGAAAGATGTCCCTGCCTGTGACAGGGGGTTTGGACTAGATGACCTTGAAAGGTCCCTTCCAACCCAAACCATTCTGTGATTCTATGACTCTGTGGTTTGTCGGTGCCTGCAGAGTGCCTTGACTAGTGTATAAAGTAAGCAACCATGACCAGGCCAAAGAAGACAGTCACTAACCTGAGGTATGAGGAGCAAGTAGAAAAGGCTTTGTGTCTGCTCAGAGCTCAAGGCATTTTCAGAATAGCCCTGATAGTTGCACTGTAAGAAATGACTACCAAGGAAAAGGGAAGGACTACGAATACCAGGATGGTGGTGTGCAGTGTCACTTGGTTCCAGGAAGTGTCTGCAGAGACCAGTTCCAGCAGAGGGAGTGTCAGAGAAGAAGTGATGAAGGTCAGGGGAAGCCCAGAAGGGCAAAGTGAATACCTGATAGGTCTGCCCTACTTGTATTAGTATGGCAGCCACCCGTGACCTCACTACCAGTGTGACGCAGAACCCCCCACTCATGAGGAGGCCATAGTGCAGGGGGTCACAGATGGCAGATGCTAGAGAGGGGGCTCAGCCTCCCCATCAGCCCCAGGTCTGGAGGCTGGCAATGGCCTGAGCAATTGGGTCAGTCACTCTTGGTGTTTCTTGCCCTCCTGTCCAGGACAGCCCCCAAGAAGCCTGCGCCCAATCCTGTCCCCCCACACCGCCCCACCGTTCCTCTGTGACATAGGAGCTGTCCCAAGCTGGTGCACAGAAAGAACTGATTGTCCTTCTCATATCTTGTTTCTCACAGGCACATGGAGTCCTGCTCTTCTCCAGAGACATCCCTGCTCTCCAGAGAGCCTTTTCCCAGGTGAGCAGGTCTGTGCTGTCCCAGCTGGCTGTTCCTGGCTCCCTTCCCGTGGTCCCTGCAGCGCCCCGAGCTGGAGGTGCTGCTCTGCAGAGTAAGGGGGCTGTTGTGCCCTGGGACCACAGGGTGACCCCAAACTTGCTGTGCTGGCCAGATGATTTCTCCTGAGCCCCTTCCCATGTTCTGCTTCCTGATGGGTCTGTGGCCATAGGAGGTGCTTGGTATGACCATGGGACATTTGCAATGTAAAAGAGGCATTTGGGCATTGCACTAGAGCTGGCATCTCATGTTAGGCAGCTAAGCCAAACATCTCTTCTCAGGACAGACTCATTGCCAGAAAGACACAGCTGTGAGGGTAGCTCACCTGGTTCTTACTGGCAATTCACTCAGCATCTCTTCTGATACATTTGGTGCTTTTCTCTGACTACACTTTCTTCACAGATGATCATAGAAAGACAACAGTTTCCTAAGAGATGGTCATAAAGACCTTGTTATGGCCAAGAAAGCTCACCATGAGCTCTGGAGGGAGCAAGTAGGATTGTAATAATCACCAGGAAATCCTCTTCCAAAGAGCGAGTGGCCCTGAGCAGCAGTGATTGGCCACACGTAGGCCTGGGAGAGAGGGTCAGGGATGTCAGTGAGAAACAAGCTGATGGCTTTAGCAAATCCCTACAACCATGTTTGAGCCCAGAAATGGAAAGCAATGGATATCTGCAGGCAGAGGAGGAGGAAGAGGGTTGTCCTGAGAATAGAGCAGGAAGGAATGTCCCTCCTGTGCCAATGACGGATGATACAGACGTTTCTACCTTGTGCGCATGCCTCAGCCTGGCAGATGGGGAATGCCTGCTGCTGGGGGTGGCTGTGCTCTGTCATCCGCGTGAGCTGACCTTGTTGACCAGCACCCTTGGATGCAACCTCTCCAGTCCCATGGACTGCTAAGGGTGTAGTTTGCCCAAGTAACCCCTGGGTTGATCCTCATCCACCGCTGATTGTTCCTTTCCAGAGTCCTGCCTCAAATCTCAAAGGCCCGGGAGACCTTAATGGCAGTACCTGAGGCAAAGAGGTCATTGACTATCTCAGATCTATCTACACCTACTCTTACTAAATTCAGCAGCGATCCCACATGCTCCCTGTTTCTTCTTTAGCTGTTCCTGATGTAGCAACAGCTCATCTTGGTTCCTGTTGCATTCCCTTTTCAGTTTCAATTGAGTTCTTATAAGCATCATTGCTGTGCTTGGAGGATGCTGTCCTTGAAGACAAGATGTATTCAGGCACATTGTGAAAATGATTGGTGTGTTCCTTGACTGTATCAGCATGGGTGTAAGCAAAGACCCCAGTGTGGCGTGCTTCGTGTTCATGCAGTGCCTGCAGCTATTGGGTAGAGGAGGACCTCTTTGACAGCATCTGATGACTGATGCCTCTGACTGGAGGTAGCAGTCAATGGCACGCAGGCAGCAAATTGCACTGCCTGCAGTGCTGGCTGAGGTGTCTGTCATGCACCCGCTCGGAGTGGGAATGGCTTTCCTGTAAGTCCTCTGCTGTTCCTGCAAGCCCTGGCATCTCAGGTTGCTCTCTGGGCCTGGATTTGAACACTAAATTGAGTAGCTGCCCTGAATTCTGTAGGCATTGTGGTGTTGAAAATGAGACAACTGCCAGTGTAGTCAGTGGAGATCTGGTAAACGGCTGATGGCGAACGGGAAAGAGAGAGGCTGAGCTCTCCCTATGGCACAGGGCTCCAATTGTTCTGATGACTAACTCTATGAGCTGCCCTGAACATAATAAGTTCGGCTGCCCTACATTTGGGCATCAGCTGTCATTTCAGATGGCCAAAGGAAATTCCCAAGAGCCTCCAAGAGGATGCCTCCAGTTGCTGCCCTGTCTCTATGAACTGCTCCATTTGAGTTTGCAGGTGCCTGCACATACCTTTTACCACCTCCAACACCTCAAATGTAACCAGACATTTGCATCTCACTCCTAGCATCCATCTCCATTGATGAGCGAGGGAACTGAGATGAGGAGCTCACATGCAGGTGCCTATCTGTTGCATGCCTGAACTGAGGCAAGAGGAATCCCACCTCCTGAGGGTTTGTGGCAGGCATAGGAGGGAGCCGAGTCCACTTCCAGCACCAGGACTACATACCCAGGATGAGATGCCTCCATTGACTCAGCTGAATCCCTTTGCTCAGAGGGGCAAAGGAGCTCCCTGCCTGTCACTGTCTGGGTGTCCTGTGTAACGATGGAACAAGAAAAGGTGATTCTCATGTCCAAATCTTTTCCTCATAGAGAGGAATTTCTCCTCATAGGAGAAATTACAGTGCTGGGAATAAGTGTGTCTCCCCAGCTGAGAGAGGGAACATCAGTGTTTGCTTCAGCCTGTTTCCCAGCAGGTTCCCCTGGAGCCCCAGGGACACCCGGAGGGAGCCCAGAGGGGGCAGAGAAAGTGCTGCCTTGGGCTGGTCCTCTGCTGCTGAGCTGGGCTGGGCTGCTGGGCTGGAGGGAGCTCATGGCAAGCAGGCAGCACTGCAGAGAGACAGCTCTGCCCAGGAGCAGCTCCTCTGCAAAGCACAGCAGGGCTGAGGGCACTGCCTGCAGGCACTGAGGGGAAAGGAGTGACACAGAGAGAGTTTATAGGTGGCCTGGGGTGGGAGGATGCAGAGAGCTGATTCAAAGAGAATTCTTCACAGCCCTCTGCGCAGTAAGTCTCTGGCTGCAGGGAAAAGCAGCTGTGTTTCCTGGAGGGATCTATTAAGGGTGGCACATACCACAGCTTATGGGATCTGTAAGTACAACTCTCGCAGTTCGTCTGTTGTAGAGGAGCAGGATGTGCTGCAGAACAGGGACATTCCACTGCACCATCAGAGGGAAGATAAAGAACATGATGGCTGCCTTCTCCCAGGGATGGCTGCAGGGGTGTGAAGCCAGGTGTGCACCTAGGGGTGCCCAGGGCTGTCCTTCAGAGCAGGGTCCCTGCAGCCCGGGGGGCTGTGTGCTGGGGCAGGGACTCTGCCACCTGCCAGGGTCAGCACTCAGCCTGCCCAGGGACTCCCCACAGGCCTGTGGGGAGAAGCTGTGGGTGGAAGGAGCAACCCTTGGTGGGGCAGGGTAGGGCAGAGTCCTTCTGCTGCCAAGAAGGTGCTGCGTGGGTCAGGGATGCTCACAGCTCCCAATCACCCCCAGAATATTTCAGACAGGATGTTTCAAGGGAAGATCAAGGCAGGAATTATAAAGATAAGGAGCTTTCCTGAGTCTGTCTTCTCAGTTTCCTATTCCAGAGGGGTAGGGAGGGAGGAGGGAAAAGGAGAAGTGGAAAAGGAGCACTCAAGTTTTAACAAGTCCCTGAGACTCCTGAACTGCAACTTTGAATGATCAGTAGGTCTGCCAAGAGCTTCCTAAAATGCCTTCAGCCACTCCTCCGCCCATGGACAACACCAGAAACACCTCTTGCTGGACCTCCCAGTGTTGTTCTGATCTGCCCTTTTCCAGCTGCAAAAAGGAGCCTGTGCCTGGCCAGTGCCCTGCAAACAGGCAGGTTTCTGTAGGGCCAGGGGGAGTGCACACAGATTGGGATGTGATCTGCGAGTGCTGACAGGGAAAAGAAGTGGCACAGGGAAACACCTCCCAGGAGGAAAATCTCCAGCCAGCAAGAATATGATCAGGGAATGAGAGGAAACAAAACCCAGAAACATTGTGGGAGAGAGAATACAGAAAACTCCGTATAATCCCCTCCAGTGCAGACCACTTCCTCTGAGCAAGCCCCCTTGGCTTCTCTCCCTCCCAGCAAAGCCTCTGCCCTCAGAGCTGGGGGGTCCAAGGCATGAACCATCTCCTCAGCAGCCAGAGCTCCAGCAGAGCCGTGGGTGCAGCTCTCCAGCCACGTGCCCATTTCCCACTGCCGAGCTCAGGGGCTGAGAACATCTGCCTGGCAATGTTGGTGTCTGGGAGGAGGTCTGAACAGCTGAGTAAGGGTAACTTTCCTGAGTGCCCAGCTGCCTCTCTGCTTGCCTCTCTCAGCCAGACCCTCACTGTATTTTCCCATGTTTCTCCAGTTGTCTGTGTTGTTTCTATGGTTATTTCATTCTTGCTGTCAGGCTCTCTGGGAATGGGAGTTTCAGCTGCAGAGTCACACACTGACCTTGTGGGTCCTCCTATGCAGGTGTGTCCATGGAAATGAGGTGTCCCAGCTTTCACCTGTGGGGCTGTGGGCAATGCAGTCTGAGGGGCTGGGGAATGAACTGATTTTCCCTGGATTAGATGTAATCATTAGGACATTGGCTTCATGTCTTTGGGGTGGCTTTCCAAGCTGTGAGCTGTCCTTAAGCATGGAAATCTTTCGCATAGCATCTTTCTGTTATCTGAAAGCCCACAAAGAGAGGTGCGGAGATGCTATGACTGAGGAAATGCTGTTGGGTTGATGAAATGAGCCGTGTGTTTCCTTGGCTAGAAACAGGGTGCTGAGACCTTGAGAAAGGGTGAGACATTTAGTGGTCTGCAGTGGGTCCCTCTCCTTTCAGTAGTGTCTGGTGGCTTTTCAGGGTAACATGGGGAGCCTCCGTCTCAGACAGGTGTAATCTCAGGGCAGCTGGGAACAAGACAGAGGGACAGACCAGCTCCCCTCCTCCTGCTCTAAGATGCAGACAATCCTCTTGCTTTGCAGCCCTCACTCTGTTCTCCCTGAGTGCCGCAGAAATGCTGAGGGTTTCTGATGTCCAAGAACACTTCCCGGGTGACATGGGGTAACTGTAAAAAACCCTGCCTTTGCCCTCCCCGTTCCTTAGTACTGGGAGGTCAGATGCTGACAAGACCACCTGTGTTAGGATCAGTTTCATCTGACAAAGTTGGACAGCAGGACTGGCCCCTGCCCCCACGGTTCCCATGAACCCACTGCTGCAGAGCAGGACTGTCTCCTCGGCATCCTGTGGGCAGAGGCCCCTCTCCTCACTGCACACTCAGTCAGCATCAACCAGGGCTCCAGCCAGGGAGACGAGGAAGGTCTCCTGGAAAAAGAAAAGGGGGTGTGTGTAGCAGGAGGAATATCTATGGGAATTAGCTTGGATTCTTCTCAGAGAAGTCTCCCCTACCTTACTGTGTTTTCCTCCTTGGACAGGTCCCTATGCCCAGATGAAGCAGATGTCCAACGGCAGCTCCATCACCCAGTTCCTCCTCCTGGCATTTGCAGACACACGGGAGCTGCAGCTCTTGCACTTCTGGCTCTTCCTGGGCACCTACCTGGCTGCCCTCTTGGACAATGGCCTCATCATCACCGCCGTAGCCTGTGACCACCGCCTCCACACACCCATGTACTTCTTCCTCCTCAATCTCTCCCTCCTTGACCTGGGCTGCATCTCCACCACTGTCCCTAAAGCCATGGCCAATTCCCTCTGGGACAACAGGGCCATCTCCTATGCAGGATGTGCTGCACAGGTCTTTCTGTTTGTCTTTTTGATCTCAGCAGAGTATTTTCTTCTCACTGTCATGGCCTACGACCGCTACGTTGCCATCTGCAAACCCCTGCACTACGGCACCCTCCTGGGCAGCAGAGCTTGTGTCCACATGGCAGCAGCTGCCTGGGGCAGTGGGTTTCTCAATACTGTGCTACACACTGCCAATACGTTTTCGGTACCACTCTGCAAGGGCAATGCTGTGGACCAGTTCTTCTGTGAAATCCCCCAGATCCTCAAGCTCTCCTGCTCAGAGACCTTCCTCAGGGAAGCTGGACTTCTTATTTTAAGTTCTTTTTTAGCTTTTGTATGTTTTGTTTTCATTGTGCTGTCCTATGTGCACATCTTCAGGGCTGTGCTGAGGATCCCCTCCGAGCAGGGACGGCACAAAGCCTTTTCCATGTGCCTCCCTCACCTGGCTGTGGTCTCCCTGGTTATCAGCACTGGAGTGTTTTCCTACCTGAAGCCTCCATCCACCTCCTCCCCATCCCTGGATGTGGTGTTTGCTGTTGTGTACTCAGTAGTGCCTCCAGCAGTGAACCCCCTCATCTACAGCATGAGGAACGAGGAGCTCAAGGATGCCCCGAGGAAACTGGCAACTGAATGGTTTTCAGCAGCCATAGACTGCCTACGTTCCTGTGCAAGTGACTCCCAGTGTATGTCATGACAGGCCAAGTCTGCCTTTCCTTCTTTACTTGTTTTTCCCTTTTTCCACTTTTGATGATGTTGTCTTCAAATAAATATAAATTTTATCCCCTTAAATATCCACCCTCCTTGTGTGACACTGAGCCTTTGTAGAAATGGGAAAGCATGTTATTTAAGCAAAATACATGGACCTGTAGCAACTTCTTTGTCTAAGATCCATCCTCTGCTTAGCAGGAATGAATGGGAAATAAAAACACCTTTCTGGCTGCACGGGCTTGGGGCAGGCTGCTTTGTCCCTGGGGGATTAGGAGCTCTTGAGGACCGCAAGGACTAGGGCTCTTGTGCTAGCCTGGGGAGATGGGATGGCACAAAGAGGCTGCAGACCTCTCAGGATATCCTTGAGAGGAGAACAGGGGGCACAGGGTGCCATTGACCTCCTTTTCCTTCTGCCCACCCATCTCTGGGCTGACTCCTTCTGCCCTACAGAGGGGCTGGGGCTCTGGGGTGAGTGCCCAGAGCTCTGCAGCACCCTGTGGCAAGTAGTGCTGTGGGGCCAGACCAGACTGGTCTGGGATGGAGAGAGGGCAAGGGAGGGGGAGGTTTTGGGGGGAGCTGGGCTGAGCTGGAAGGTTCCGGGGAGGGAAAAACATCTGTGTAAAGCTTGTACTGCGTGACCGTGCAGGGTGAGGCCTCGCATCAGGGGGTTTGTGGTGCAGAGACAGGGCTCCTGGATGGGGGCTGAGACATGCAGGTACAGGAGAGGGGAGGCCTGTCTGTGCCCTTGGTGTCATGGATGGACCAGAAAGGTGGCCCAGGGCCTTTGTCACCCCCCAGCCTCCCTCACCAGCCATTTCTAGCACTGGCTGTCCACCCGGTTTATGCTAAGTCTGGCTGTGAGGTTATCTCCATCCTCTGGTTGGGCTCAGTGCCTGCAATGGGGAAAATGGCCAGCTCTGCCCAGCTTCTTCTGAAGAGTGAGTGGGGCCCCGAGCAGCAGTGACTGGCCATGTGCACGCCTGGGAGAGAGACTCAGGGCATGTCGGTCAGAAACAAGGTAATGGCTGATGGCTTTAGCAAATCCTTACAACCACGTCTGAGCCCAGAAATGGAAAGCAGTTGATCCGTGTGAGTGGAGGAGGAGGAGGAGGTTTGTCCTGGGAAGATGGCAGGAAGCAATTCCCCTCTTGTGCACGTCAAGGATAATGGAGATATTTCCGTCTTGTGTACATGCCTCTACCTGGCAGATAGGGAATGCCTGCTGCTAGGGGTGGCTGTGCTCAGTCATGCCTCATGAGCTGACCTTGCTCTCTTCTCCTCCTTCACTCCCCAGACTTGGATGGACCACAAGAAACATCCATGATCCTGGAAAAGGCAGAACCCTCTTGCAGTGCCATAACTGCAGGGGAGGCGGGAAGTCTGGATTTGTGAGACACATGGCAGTGCAGGGAGAGAGCGGTGTGTGCATAGCAGCGAGTGTGGTAAAGGCAGGGAGAGGACCTGAAGTAGTGATTTTGAGGCAGCAGAAGGAGGAGGACGTGCATTTCAGTGCTGGGATACAGAGCCAAGTACAGGAGCAAAGCAAGTCAGGGACTGGGGTGTTTTGGGTGTGAGAGGAGCATTAGCAGGGTACTGGAAGAATTCAGACAGTTTGTGGGGAACTCCCAGGCATTGTCAAATCCTCAGGTAACCACAGCTTTGTGTTTGATGGGACAGCCAGTGAGGACAAATTAGCATGTAAAAGTCACTTATTCGCTGGCTTAGGAGGCAGACAAGGATGCTTAGCAGAGAATTACCAAGGTAATTTATTCTCTCATTTTAGCTGTGCATATAGTGGTGCCCCAGCCTAATGCATGGAGGACCCCAACACAGAGGAAAGCAGGGTTTGCATCTGTTCCAATACAGTTGTAGAGACCAATCCAATTATTCATGTTAAGGGATGACCCCATCATTTATTAGTGCTCACGTAATTGGTGTGTACTTGTCCCACACGGGATCAGTACACGCTTGACCTGTGCAGGTGATGCAGAGGTATGGTCAGTGGTGTGTTAATCGTCATTGTTCTAAACTGATGGCCGGTGCAGGTGGGGGATGTTTATCCTGGATTCTGGTCGATTGTAGTTCATGCCTGGTTCATGGCTACATGCCTGGTTTTTTGAAAGGTAAATCTTCCGTGCTTTTATTGTCGTTATGGGGTGTTCTCAGTCATGAAGAGCTGACTTAGATTGGGTCTACAGGTCACATTGACCTGAGGTAAAAGCTCATAGTGTCAGATAGTGTTCATTCTCCTAAGCAAGTTGTACTGCAGCTAGCGTCTTGCCTTTCACAGGCATCAGTAAAGCTTGGGAGATCGCAAGGTCAGGGTGAGGTGGGGAAACAGGGGGAGGCAGCTAAAGTCTGCAGGGAAACTGGCACAGGCATAGGACAGTGTAGGACTGTCTGTGGTGCAAACAGGGCCCTTGTGCGCTGCCCCCCTCCTCCGTGCCAACAGAACTGAAGTCCTTGTCATCTCCACAGTGGCTGCTGTCTCTTCCACTGAAGCCCTTGCGAGGACACCGGTTCCTTACAGCCCTAGGCCCTTGTTCCCTCCTCACTGACCCCCAAAAGAGCCTGGGAGGTGTCCTACCGCTGTCCTTCACTCGGCATCACACCCCCCCCCCATCAAACTGCTCCCGGGAAGAGCTGTAAGCATCCCATGAAGGAAAGGGTCCCCCTTCCCAGGGGGTTGGGGCTCAGGCCTTGGCCATCCTGCTTGCTGAAACACATTTAGGGCTTTCACAGCCACCTCCACAATTGATCTTCCACCTGTAACCAGTGTCTCTGACTTCCTGTTTCACCAGCCCCCAGGTGAAACCTCCTTGTCTGGTCATTCCCTCCACAGTCTCTTCAGTGGTGTTCCTCATTGGAGCCCAGTAACACCCTCAGAAACTTGCAAGTTTGATGCTGACTTTTACTTCTTGAGAGGCTTGTTCAATCTTTCAGGATCTGCAGTTCAGGAACTTGACACCAGAGGGCTCATTAACATGAAAACTCCCTAATGAGCCAAGGCTCTGTGCATAATTTTCCTTTAGGTCTTCAATTCTTATGTGGTTAATAAGAGATTTCAGGAGTGTAGTCAAAGTGGAAAGATTTCAATACTAAACAATAAGAAAGAATTCTTTTTTTTCCCCCACTTTTCTTTATTTTTCTGCTCATGCACTATGTGATATCAGAAATCCTCAATTCATATTGATCCTCCTAATGGAGTTTGAATGTATACAAAAATCAAGACCCTTTACGTCTCTAATAATCTATGGTCATTCTTCATCCCTACCCCCAGCCCCACCTTTCCTCTCAACCACCTGGCACTTACAGCAGCCTTGTTCAAATCTGAGCTTTCTTCACTGAAGTTTGTAGCTGCATGTTTCAGCCCGTGGACACCAACTCCCTCCTGCTTGGAGAACGAGCTGCACACAGACACGCGGTGATGTAATACACTCAACGGCTGTATATTAAGTCCACGTTACCTCCTCTGAAGTCCACGTCCCACAGCGGATAGCCTTAGATGAACAAAAACCACATTTTTGTGTAAGCAGAGATCCCAGGACCCCCCAAAACACTCCCTGCCCTGGACTCTATCTGTCCATATCCGCTCTTTGCACACAGCAAGTCACACATTGAAGTCACGAGCTCCCCTGATTCACAGAGGGGGAAAAAAGAGACAAAGTGAATGAAATGCTCTCTTTTGAATAGGCAAACGGGCACTAAGCCCAATGTATCTGGGACACAGGAGCGTCTTCAAGCAGACTCTGCTATACCTAGACCCACTCATTTTTCATTCCCTGCAGGGTAAAGTACCTGTGAATCCATTGTCAGCAAAGGCAGAAATGAGAGTGATCCCCTCTAATGTTGGACACCTCGGATGCTGTTGCCCAGGCTTCCTTTTCTACCCGTATTAGGTAGTTATTCATTACGATCCAAAAACCCCCATGGCACTACATCTAGCTGAGGCTTGACTATCTCCATTGTGGACATCCCACAGCCTTTCTGGGTGCATGTTCCCAGTGCCTGACAGACCTTATAGTGCAGATGCCTTTCTCTTAAGCCTCGTCAGAATTTCCCATGGCCCAACTTTTTCCCATGGCTTCTCATCTTTCCACTGTGCCCACCTGGGAAGAGTCTGACTCATTCTCCTCTGCACTATCCCATAAGTTAGCTGTAGACAATGACAGTATCTCCCCTAGGCCAGCCTTGAATTTCTGACAACCTTCTCTTTGGCCCAATGATATCGACCGGTCTTCAGCAGACTCCCCATTTCCAGCAGTTGGAGGGTGTTGGACTTGTGGGCTTAAACCTGTGTCTATAACCGCCGTGCTCATCCCCACCAGGTCCCACTCAAGCTTCAGGAGATAACTAGGGATGTGAAGTCAAGGGTCACCCACCCCATTCCAGGGGTATTCATGCCATTGAGAGAGACTCTGTCCTTGTTACGGATGGACGACCAACCAAATCCAACAGGTGTTAAAACTCAGATTTATTCTTCAGCAAAAGTTAGTTAGAAGTCCGGTAACATCTTATAAAACCACAGGCTCAATGACGTAAAGAGAATTAGTACTACACAGCCGACTTAAGAATTCCCAAGATTTAAAGTGATGGCTCAAAACGCGCGTATCACTCACCTAAAAGCTGAGGGCTCTCTCCCTCGAGGAGTTACCTCGGGCTGTGCCCTGGCCCGAGGGGAAGTCCCCGACTGCTGACCTGCTGCTCCGAGGAGGACTGCCAACGTGTCCTCCGGCGTGACCCCGTTTATACCCCGGTCGAATCTGACCTGTGGTCATTTAATTCTATTGGCTAGGAGGGTCACCTCTATGTACCTGGCTCATCTTGATTGGCCAGTTCAAATTTCAACCTGCAGCCTCCAGAGTTTTCTTCCCCTTCTCCCTTCCTGGAGAAGTTTTGATGCTGCTGGCAGGATGGGGGGGGGGGATGTACTGCCACATAGGGCTGCGCTGCGCTGCACCTTGCTGCGTGTACAGCACGACCATCAAACCTGTGTTATGCTGCACAGATCCCTTGGCCACAGGACAACCTCAGCAGCATGTTATCACACAAGAGCCTGCAGGCAGGTCCCACTCTGTACTGGACATCATGCCTCCTGCGTGGCCTTGCCTGTATCTAACAGTGCAGCAAAACAGTCTCATGAAAACACTATTTCTGTTTGACTGTTGAGATGATGAGTAGAATTGATCCTTGTATGAAAATCCTACAGTAGCCTGAATGACCAAAACAGGAGACAGAGTTCTATGGATGGGGTCTGCATGGTTTGCTGCAGTCAGGTAGAAGGCCCATTCAATGCTACACCACCTGGGGTTCCCACCATCTAAAGGGGCCTAAGATGATCTGCATCACACACTCTCAGCACCCTTGGATGCAGCCCCTATGGTTCCCAGGGACTGGTAAGGGTGTAGTTTGCTTGAGTAACCCCGAGCTTGATCCCCATCCACTGCTGGTTGTTCTCCTCCAGAGTCCTGCCTCACAGCTCAAAGGCCTGGGAGACCTTGCTGCTATTAACCGAGGCTGTGACGTAGAGTACCTCAGATCTATCTAGAGCTACTCTTCCTCATTTCAGCAGTGGTCCTACCTTATCTCTTTTTCTTCTGTAACAGTTCCCGAAGTATCAAAAGTTCATCTTGGTGCCCTTGAAATCCTTTTTGAGCTTCCACTGAGTTTTGATATGGACCATTGCTGTGCTGGGAGGATGATGTCCTTGAAGACAAGATATATCCAGGAACACTCTGAAAATTCTTGGTCTTTTCATTGATTGGATCATCAAGGGAGTGAGTAAAAACCCCTGTGTGACATGCTTCATGTTCATGCAATGCCTGCAGCTCTAGCGTGGAGAAGGAGCAGACCTTGCGTCCCTGATGGCATCTGATGACTGATGCCTCTGACTGATGGCTTTAGTGTACAGCAAACAGGCACCAAATCACAGTCTCTGTGATGCCATCAGGGAAGTCTATGACGCACCCAACCCTGAATGGGAATTGCTTTCCTGCAGCTCCTGTGAAGTCCCTGCCAGCCTTGGCATCTCGTGTAGCTCTGTGGCCCTGGATCTGGACATTAAACAGAGGACATGCCCTGAATTCTGTTAGGCAGTGTGAGGACGAACATGGGACACATGCCATTACAGTCAGTGGAGGTATAGTAAATTCAGCTGATGGAAAAGAGAGAGACCCAGCTGTCGCTATGGTATATGACTGCAGTCATTCACATGAATACCTGTACCAAGTGCCATGAAGATAAGGAGTAGGAAAAGGTTCTTTTGGCCTTTAGTTGGGCATAAGCTGTCATGTCACTTGGCCAAAGGAATTTCCCACCAGGCTCATACATGTTTCCTAAGATGTTGCCCTGTCTCTGTGAACTTCTCCATTACAATTTGCTGTTACCTACATGTATCTTGGACCACCTCTGGCAGTTCAAATGTCACCAGGGATTTGCATCTGAACACCTGACTCCTGCCTTTCGTCTCCATTAATTCAGATGGGAGCTGAGACAAGGAGCTCACATGCAGGTGTCTATTTTGCTCACACCTGAACTGAGGCAAGAGGAATCCCACCTCCTGTGGCTTTGTGGTGTGCATGGGAGGGAGCTGAGCCTCCTTCAAATGCCATGAGTAGAAACGCAGGATGAGATGCCTCCATTGACCCATGGATCCCTTCCCTCAGCAGGAGTAAAGGAGATCCCTGCCTGCCTCTCTCTGGGTATCCTGTCTAACAATACGACCAAAAAATGTGGCATGTAGATGTAACTTTGTCTCTGAGAGGAGAATTTTATTTCAGGAAAGAAGTGTCTCTCCCCAGCTGAGGGAGGCAACACCAGTGATTGCTTCAGCCTGTTTCCCAGCAGGTTCCCCTGGAGCCCCAGGGACACCTGGAGGGAGCCCAGAGGGGGCAGAGAAAGTGCTGCCTTGGGCTGGTCCTCTGCTGCTGAGCTGGGCTGGGCTCCTGGCATTGAGGGAGCTCATTACAAGCAGGCAGTACTGCAGAGAGACAGCTCTGCCCAGGAGCAGCTCCTCTGCAAAGCGCAGCAGCTAAGCACCACACAGCCTTTCACTCACTTCCCCCCTCCCAGTGGGATCGGGAGAGAGAATTGGCAAAAAAAGTAAAACTTGTGGGTTGAGATAAGAACAGTTTAATAGGAAAGAAAAGAAGAAACTAATAATGATAATGATGACACTAATAAAAGGATTGGAATATACAGATGGTTCACAATGCAATTGCTCACCACCCTGCCAATCGACGCCCAGTTAGTCCCGGAGCGGCGATCCCCCCACCCCTGTTCCCCCTAGTTTATGTACTAGATGTGACGTCACATGGTATGGAATACCCCGTTGGCCACTTTGGGTCAGCTGCCCTTGCTGTGTCTTCTCCCAATTTCTTGTGCCCCTCCAGCTTTCTCGCTGGCTGGGCATGAGAAGCTGAAAAATCCTTGACTTGAGACTAAACATTAATGAGCAACAACTGAAAACATCAGTGTGTTATCAACATTCTTCTCATACCAAAATCAAAAACATAGCACTGTACCAGCTACTAGGAAGACAGTTAACTCTATCCCAGCTGAAACCAGGACAACACCTCAGCCTGGCTTTGGGTCCCTCGCCCAGCCCAGCTCTGCTGCCCAAAGTTTCCCCTGAGCCTCCCATTTCAGAGTGGCTACAGGACAATACTGTGGCTGCTCCTTATCTCATCACCAAGGGAAACCACTCCCTGACAGGGAGTCCTTCTCTCTCTGGCATTCCTGCTTCCAGCCAGTTTAACCCCTTCTGCTGTTGGGACTTCTTGCCCTCCATGCCAGATAAATG
The DNA here is from genome assembly GCF_026419915.1 of Harpia harpyja. Taxonomy (NCBI): domain Eukaryota; kingdom Metazoa; phylum Chordata; class Aves; order Accipitriformes; family Accipitridae; genus Harpia; species Harpia harpyja. The sequence continues at coordinate 148,796 of NW_026293192.1, read as the reverse complement.
CTTGGTCACAAATTACCACTGCTGAGCAGTCATTATCTGAATTTTCACTTTAGGTTTCCCAGAAATGGCACACCTTGCTGCAGTGTCTAGGATGTGGCAGGACAGCTCTCAGGGTTTCTTTAGTGTGGAGGAGGACATGCTCCAGAGAAGAGCTTCCCTGCTGCACCATCAGAGGTTCAGGGCATGAGGCTGCCTTCTCCTGGGGATGGCTGCGGAGTGTGAAGCTGGGTGTGCAGCCAGGGGTGCCCAGGGCTGTCCTTCTGAGCAGGGTCCCTGCACCCCAGGGGGCTGTGTGCTGGGGCAGGGACTCTGCCGCCTGCCAGGGTCAGCACTCAGCCTGCCCAGGGATCTCTCCATGGCCCTGCGGGGATAAGCTGTGGGTGGATGGAGCAACCTGCCAGCAGAGCAAGGCAGGGTCTTTCTGCTGCTGAGAAGGTGCTGCATAGGTCAGGGCTGCTCGCAGCTCCAGATCACCCCAGGGGGACTTTTCCAGAAGCACGTCAAGGCAGGGGCTACTTGGGAGGAAAGGTGCTTTCCAGGGTCTGTGCTCTCAGTTTCCAGCTGTGGTTGTGGGGGAAAATAGGAGATGTCGGTGTGTATGTCAGTGGGTGAAACCACTAGCAAATATTAAACCAAAGCAGCCAGCAAGTATAAAAAGAGGCCTGAGAGCCAGTTATTTTAGAGACCATAAGCCTGGACTGCATATTGGAGAGCCCTGAGAGTCTGTGAGTTGGCTACTGGATGGATAATGTGGCCCAAAACACCTCCTGGAGAAACTGAGGGGTTTGGGGGGGTCAGGTGCTGATAAAGCCATCGGTCTGGACCTGGAAGGGAAGTTGCCCTTTATGTGAGAGAGCAGCAGGAATGCACGGAGCACTGCTGGATACGGACAGTTGGACAGTCTGCATGAGAGGCCAGAAGAACATAAGCAACATTGTGGTGGGTGGCTGTGTGCTGTAGACCTGATCAGGAAGAAAAAGCAGGTGAGGCCTTCTCCAGACAACTGGAAGAAGCCTCCTGTTTGCAGCCCCTGGTCCTCATGGCAGACCAAAACTGCCCTGAAATTTGCTGAAGGGGCAACACAGCGAGGTGAAAGCCATCCAGGAGGTTTTTGGAGTTCATTGACAGCATCTTCGTGGCAAGGGTGCCTGAGGAGCCAGTGAAGGGGAGTTTCCTGCAGGACGTCATCCTTGGAAACAAGGAAGAGCTGGTCAGGGGTGAGAAAGTAGAGTTGAGGCTCCTGAGAGAAGGGAACAAGGCAAAGAGCAGCACTTTGGGAGAGCAGGCTTTGGTCTGCCAAGGGACATCCTTGACAGAATCCCATGGGATATGGTCCTGCAGAGAAGAGGGGAGAGCTCTTTGATGGTCAAGGCTTTCTTCTTCAAGCACCAGAACAGTACACCCAGACAGGCAGGAAGTCAAGCAAGCTGGTATGGATGAGAAAGGACCTCCTGACAAAAATCAATATTCCTAGGCTGGATATTAGGAAAAATTTCTTCACCAAAAGGGTCATCAAGCATTGGAACAGGCTGCCCGGGGAACTGGTTGACTCACCATCCTTGGAGTTATTTAAAAAATGTCTAGATGTGGCACTTAGGGCCGCGGTTTAGTGGTGGACTCGGCAGTGTTAGGTTAATGGTTGGACTCGATGATCTTAAAGGTCTTTTACAACCTTGCTCCAGCGCAGTTTGTGCAAAATAGGTGCCCGCAGGCCAGCCCCTGCCCTGAGCTCCCACTGGGATCCATGGGGATGCAGGGTGGTTGTCAGCTGCTCACACAGAAACAGCCAGTGGCGTTTGAGGTGCCAGGGGTGGTCAAAAACTTGTGTACGTGTCTGCAAGCTCTGGTGGAACATAGCTGGGACACCCACAACTGCCTAAGCATCAGCTGTGGGGTTGTGGAGAGGGGTCCCTTGGTGACCTCAGATTACACCCAATGTTTAGGGCACCTGAATGTCAGTTAGACTCACATTTCCATGGCAGCTGCTGGTCTTTCAGATGACCAAAAGGAGGCATGCACCAGAAGGATGGTCAGATCTCTGTCTAGGCACCCTCCACTGCACTCACTAGAGCTCAGCTCACTGCAAAACTCAGACATGAGCATATCCCTGCATGGCAGGCACTGATATTATGTCAAGGCTCTCTTTTAAATGGCATAAGAATGGCCTCTAGTGCCATGGCAAGTGCCTGGGCTACCTAGTACAGTGGCATGTGCCTGGCAAATATGGCACAGGACCTCCAGGAAAGCCATGTTCCACCGGAGAGGGAACTGGAGAAAAACACCAGGGCCTCCCAAAGGGTCTTGTGTCTTTTTGCCAGCACCTGAATGCCAGCATCGTGGCAAGGTCCATCTTGTCTACACCAAGGGGCCCTGCATGATTGGGAGGCACATCACACCAGGGTCTCCACTTATGTCCCTGTACTCTCAACCCCCGACAATTCTCTTCTCCCTTGTCCTCTACACACCTAATGATGCTATGAAGAAAACACATGCCACTGATGTCCAGGGCCTGGCTGGATTGCAGGCTTATCTCACCCAGGGACATTCTCAGGGGAACCTTGTGTTCCTGGAGATTGGCACAAGGTCCTGCAGAGTCACCTCAGGCAGCAAACTCCTCTCTTGCAAGCCTGGCATGGCCCTGGCCTGTTTTTCTCTGGCACTGGAACTGCCCGGCTTGTTGTCTTTGTAAGCATCTCATTTCATCACTACATTGCCACCTGCCATCCTTCCCAGCAAGTGTTTGCTCTGAAGCAAGGCCTTTGCATACGTGGGGCCCCGGGGTGCTTGGTTCCAGTTTCCCCCATGAGAGAAGTCTTTGGTGAGTGGCTGCAAACCAAATGTGCATCTAGGCCCTCAGTTTGAGACACAGGGGGGAGGATCTGGAGCCCCTTATTCCATCACAGAGCTTCTGAGGGAACCCCTGTGGTGACGTGGTGGGGCAGGTTGCACAATTTTGGGTGCTGTGAGGGATAGAGACAGGCTCTTTAGGAGACACCGGGGGATGGTTGGTAAAGGTGGGAGAATGAGGCTGGGGCATGGCCTCTGTAAAGGATGGGGCAACTCGAATATGTATGGTGGGGTAGACAACAGGTTGTGCAATCATTACTGGGTTAGGAACAGATGACGCACCACTGATGGTGACATGAAGGTGGGAGTTAGAACCACTCAGTCAGGGTGAGGAAGTGGACAAAGTCTTCTGTAGGTAATCTGAGGAAGTCTCCAGATCAGCAAACCTTGCCCTCACTGGACAGGCAAAGTGACTGGGTGCAAACAGCCCTATTGGGTTCTGGAGAGTCTCAGGGTCGAATTCTTATCACAGCAGCCGGGTAGGCCAAGAGGCTGAGTCAGGGACGTTAAAGTGTCAGCCTTGGCTGCAGTGACAATGAAATCACTTGGTCCCAGTTCTGAAGGGAACTGAAGCTGGAGAGTAGCAGAGCTCAGGTTTGGGATCCCAGAGAAGCAGACCTTGGCCTGCTCAGGGCTCTGGTGGTAGTGGGAGACCCCATGGGAAGGCAGCTCTGAAAGGTAAAAGTCTAAACTCGCTGAGAGGCCTTTAAGGACATCTTCCCCCCAAGCACAGGAGGGATCTGTCCTGATACTCAGGAAAACAACCATGTCCAGAAACCAGCTGGGCTAAACAGGAACCTCAACGCCAAGCTCCAGTGCCAAAAGGCAGCACACAGGAGGTGGAAGCAGGGACAGGCTACAAAGGAGGAGTTTAGAAACGTTGTCTGGGGAAACAGGGATTGTGTTAGGAGACTCAAAGCTCCCCCAAAGTTCAAGCTAGCAAGGGATGTCAAGGGCAACAAGATGAGCCACTACTGCTTCCTTAACAGTTGAAAAACAAAGAAAAGTAAATTGGGCCACTACTGAATTTAGAAAGAGTAAATGCAGGTAGGTCTGACGTACACTATGACTTCTTTTCCTCTGTCTTCCCCTGCAAGGTCTCCCACGTTTCTGTTGCCCTCAGGCAGGACTCAAAGAGGAGGAGAACAGCCAGCAGTGGATGAGGACCAAGTCAGGGGCTACTTGAGCAAACGCACCCCTTTAGACAGCCTGCATCCAAGGGTGCTGAGAGAGCCAGCCAATGCCATTGTAAGGACACTCTGCATCATCTTGGAACAGTCATGAAGACCAGGGGAGGTCCCAGATGACTTGCAAAGAACAAGAGATGCATGCATCTTCCAGCAAGGTCCAAAGGACCAGCTGGGGAACTAAAGGCTGTTTCACCTCACTTTGGTGAGGGGTGTGTTACAGCCTTTGTCCTTCTGAATCCCATTTCTGGGAACATGAAAGGGAAAGTGATTTGAATTACCACGGGTAGGTCATGCCTGAGCATCCTAGCATCTTTCTGTGATGAAGAGGACTGCTTTTCTGGATGAGAGGAGAGCAGTAGCCATCATTTCCCTGGATTTCAGCAAGGCTTTCAACACTATTCCCCAGTATATGCTTGCCTATTCTGGTATTCAAGTAAAGACATTACAGTCTGGATGGCTGGTTGGATGGTGGGGTTTGGAGGGTTGAGGTGAATGAGTGGTTCTCTGCCTGCTGACCAGTAACACCTGGAGAACTGTAAGTGTGCGTCCTGGCATCTGTCCTGGTTAATGTCTTTACCAATGCCCTGGAGCAACTGATGGAGTGCACTCCTGTCAGGTTTGCAGATGCCACTAAACCATGGAAGAACGAGTCAATATGCTGGAGGGCACTACTGCAATCCAGAGAGACCTAGAGAGGCTGGAGTGTTGTGGTTAATCATAGTAGGCAGCTCAGCCCCACAGAGCCACTTGCTTACTCGACGCCAGTGGGATGGGGGAGACAATCAGAAGGGTAAAAGTGAGAAAACTCATGGGCTCAGATAAGGACAGTTTAATAGGTAAAGCAAAGCTGTGCATGAGCACCAAGCAAAACAAGGAATTAATCCACTCCTTCCCATCTGCAGGCAGATGTTCAGCCTTCTCAAGGAAAGCAGGGCTCCATCAGGTGTAACGGTTACTTAGGAAGGCAGACACTGTAACTCTGAATGTTCCCCCTTCCTCCTTCTTTCTCCAGTTTTTATTGCTGAGCGTGACATCTAATGGACTAGAATATCCCTTTGGTTAGCTGGGGTCAGCTGTCCCAGCTGTGTCCCCTGCCAAATTCTTGTGCACCCCCAGCCACCTCAATGGTGGGGTGGTGTTAGAAGCTGAAAAGCCCTCGATGGTGTGCAAGCACTGCTCAGCAGTAACTAACACATCCCTGTGTTATCAACACTGTTTTGGTCACAAATCCAAAACACGCAGCCCCATATGAGTTGCTATGAAGAAAATTAACTCCATCCCAGCCAAAACCAGGACAAGCTTCCCCTCTTATTCCATACCGCTTACAGCATGCTCAGGTCTCACACTATCCAATACAAACTCAGTAACCATCACTCCCCCTTCCCAGCCTTTCATTTAAACACACATATCATTCCCTTACTCTATGGACCACCCCTGTAAAATGGCCACAAAAAGTCCATCGAGTTCATTTAGTCCATGACTTGGGTTCTGTCTGTTATGGTGCTCTGTTGGGAAAGTGTTGGTCTGACTTCTGATCTTGACCCATGAGCTCACAGAAGGCCCATCACCTGTCCCAAGGCAGAGATCCATGCATTCCCACTGCTCTCTCTATCGTAAAGGGCATCTCCCCCCTCTCCCCCTCCTTGCCTTACAAACCTGTCCATCCCTGGCTGCACTCCTGCTGTGTGCTCTCTCACACCGTCTCTGCTATCCACATGAGACTGTCGCTCACTGTAACCACACACAGACAACTAATTCCTCCCTTCTGTTGAGCACGCTGCGCACATCAGAGCACTGACAATTCAGAGAGGTGTCCGGTAGCGCAGATTTCCCTGAAGGATATCACAGGACCACAAAATTACAGTAGAGGTTTGAAGGGACAGGACTGGACCCAGTATTGACCCCTGCAGTGCACCACTGGTGACCTGCCTCCAGGGAGACCTTGTGCCACTGATCACCATTCTGTGGGGCCGGCCATTCAGCCGGTTTTTCAATCCACCTCACTGTCTGCTCATCCAGCCTCTGCTTCAGCAGCTTCCCTATGAGGATTTTATGGGAGACAGTGTCAAAAGCCTTACTTATCTACCAAGGCAGCCATTGCATTGGAGAAGTTTATCAGGTTATCAGACAGGAATACCATTTCCTTTCATCGGCTGTGCTCTGGGCCTCTGTGGTGTATCGGTTGGGGTCTGGCACTTGGATGGCCATGATGTTATGCCATTGTATAGCCCATAAAGATTTGGACACCTCAAAAAAGGGATGATAAGTGGGAAGTGCTACCAATTTTGGACATTGCTTGATAGCAAAGAAATAATAGTGGGCTCTATCTAAGCTCTCCAACCCCCACTGCTCTCAGCTCTGTTTAGATATGAAATGCAGATGTCAAATGTTTTAATATCAACATGTCCTGAGAACAGGTTCTCCATTTAAAGTCTTCATAGGTAATGCATTTTAGAAATGACTGTATAAATCTAGATTTACATAGAGGGAGAGAAAGGGTAATCAACTTGCTGTTCCATGTCAATGGCCAATAGAGAAAGCAATCATGAGGATTTATAGAAAACCCTCAAAACTCTGGAAATGAAGACTTCTTACACACTTATTACACCAAGCTCTTTTCTGCATATGTTTCAACTTATACCTATCATCTCCACTTACGGGTTGATGCAGTTGTCCACACAGAGGTGGCCACCACCTCCAAGATACCCTGAGGTAGCTGAAGACCTCATGTGGGACATAGAAATGTGATGCACACTGATGGCAGAACTTCTGGAGCATGAGCTGGTGGACAGGCAGGGTGCATCAAAGCCTCTTGGCTGAGACAAGTGATTTCTCTCCCTTGACTAGCAAGGGAAGCCTGGGCAATTGCACCCAAGGTGTCTAGTGTTAGAGGTGATCACTCTCATCCCTGCCTTCACCTACAATGGCATCACCTGTAATTTTCCATGCAGTGAATGAAAAACAAGTCTGTCTTTATGATGCGGAGTCTGCTTGAAGATGTGTCTATAACCCAGATATGTTGGGGTTAGTGCAGATTTGGCTATTCGGAAGGGAACATTTCATTCCCTTTGTCTCTTTGCTTCCCTCTGCGAATTGAGGGAGCTCCTGACTTCAGTGTGTGACACGCTGTCTGCAAAAGAGCAAATATAGACAAACAAATAAAGTCAAGGACAGGGAATGTTTGGGGAGGTATTGGAACCTCAGACTAAACACAAAATGTGTTTTCTGTTGGTTTAAGGTTATCCTCTGTGGGAAGCAGGTTTCAGTGGAGGTAATGTGGACTTAATACTTAGTTTAAGAATGTCTTTTATTTTTTATTGAACTCTGCCTTCCTTTGTTTTTGCTTGTTGGCAATTAAACACCCTTCTGTGTCTGTGTGCCTCTCATTCTCCAAGTAAAACAGGTGAGAATTGGTGCCAACAGGCTGAAACATGCAGCTACAGCCTTCAGTGGAGAACACCCAGACTGGAACAGGGCTGCTCCAAGTCCCAGGTGGCTGATGAGAGACATGGTAGGTTGGGGGTAGGGATGAAGACTGACCATAGGTTGCAGAACATGAAGGCTCTGGATTTTCATATCTATTTAGACTGCATTAGGAGACACACAGGATCAATATCAATTAGAGATTGATAATATCAATTCAGGTATAAGCAGAAAAATAGCGTGGAGAAAAAGAAACCCTTTCTTTTTGGTGGTGTTTAGTGTTCATATCATTTCACTTTGATTACACTCCTGAAACTGCTCTCATTAACTACATCAGAATTGAAGGCTTAAAGGAAAATGATGCACAGAAACTTGACTTGTCAGGGTGCTTTGCATGTTAATGAGCCCTCTGGTGCTGACTTCCTGAACTGTAGATCCTGAAAGATTGAAGAAGCCCCTAGAGACTTCAAAGTCAGCAGCAATCCTCCAAGTTTCCGAGCGTGTTAGTGGGCTCCAGTGAGGGCCATCCCTGAAAAGGCCATGGAGGGAATGACCAGAAAAGGGACCATCCCTGGGGGCTGGTGAAGCAGGAAGGCAAAGGCACTGCTTAGAGGTGGAAAATCATGCGTGGAATGTGGCTGTGAAAACCTTGTTGTGTTTCACCAAGCAGGACAGCCAAGCCCTGACCCCTATCCTCTGGGAAAGGGGACCCGTTACCTCACGGGATGCTTGCGGCTCGTCCAGGGAGCAGTGGGATGTGGCGGTGTGCATTGCTGAGTGCAGGACAGGATCGGCTGGACAGAGAGTGAGTGAGAAGGCAACAATGCCCTGGGGCTGTAAGAACCTGGTGTCTTCTCATGGGCCTCAGTGGAAGAGACAGCAGCCAGGGTGGAGAGGATTAGGATCTCACTTGTGTTGGCTGGTGGTGATCTCACCTGCTGCAATGCCCTTGATCATCCCCATTGCAGGCTGTCCTACACTGTCCTATGCCTGTGCTGGTTTCCCGGCAGACTTTTGCTACGTCCCCATTTCCCCACCGCACTCGGACCCTGGGATCTCCCAAGCCATACTGATGCCTTTCTGTCCTTACTGGCTGTTGCTTCAAACACAAAGCTGTGGTTAAGCAAGGATTGGTCGATGCCTGTGAGTTGCCCACAACCTGTCTGCCTTCTTCCAATACCCTGATCATGCTCTTCTCGCACCCAAACTGCCACAGCCCCACACTTGCTTGAATCTTCTATTTCTCTCTGTATGCCGGCCCTGAAATACATGTCCTCTTTCTGCCACCTTAAAATCGAAATGTAACTTATTTCACTTCAGCAGGATGCCCCACTACCCCTTCCACTACTTCAAGTCTGCTACCATAGATGCAGAATGCTGTGTTGCATATATTTATGTTTTGGAAGATGAATGACTTGGTTTTCTTTTTTTTTTTTTTTTTTTTTCTTAAAAGATACTGATAGTCCTGAGGAAATCACACAAGCACCTATTGAAGGATTCTTGATATGGTCAGAGCTGTATGTATGGGGACACATATAAATCAGCCCTGCACCTGATGTGAATTATTTCTGTGGCCAGGGAGATCCTAAGAGCTTTCCCTCATTTGAAAACATGAAGGGGAAGGAAGAACAGCATCTTTCAGGCTGGAAGGGACCTCAGGAACTTTCTGGAAAAAACCTCCTGCTCAAAGCAGGGCTAGACCAGATTACTCAGGGCTTTATCCAAAGACGCCTTGGTCACTGTCTGGGATAGAGCTGGCACAAACTCCCTGGGAAACAGCTTCCAGCCTTTGGCTATCCTCATGTTGGAAAAGTATTTCTCTATATGTGCACTAACCCCCTTGTTTCAGCCCATTGCCTCTTGTCCTTGTGTCTTGTACCATGGACACGAGCCTGACTCAGTCTTCCTGGGAACACTGCAATGCTGCTACATACTTCACCCAAGATCTTCCTTTCTCCAGGCTGGACAAGCCCAGCTCCCTCAGCCTCTCCTCACAAGTAAAGTCTTCCTCCCTCGGACCATTATGGGGGCTCTTTGCTAAACTGGCTCCAGCTTGCCAACATCTTTCCTATATAGGGATCTGAAATCTGGACACAGTGTTTTCTATAATCCCTTCCCACGCTGGGGGTGACAAAAAACCTGAGGCACCTTCCCTGTCTGACCACACCACCAAGGGCACAGACAGGCCTCCTGTCCTCTGCACCAGCATGTCTTCCATGCTTGCCACAAGCCCTGCCTGTGCACCAGAAACCCCCGGTGTCAGTCCTCACCCTGCATGGTCACACACTGCAAGCTATACACTGATATTTTTCTCTCCGGGGCACTTTCCAGCTCAGACCAGCTCCCCCTAAACTCTCCCCACCTCCCCTGACCTCCCTCCACCCCTTCTGCCGTCTCCCCAGTGCAGCCCAGTCTGGCATGGCCCCACAGCAGTGCCCACCACAGGGTGCTGCAGAGCTCTGGGCACTCACCCCACAGCCCCAGACCCTCTGAAGGGCACAGCAGCTCCTCGGGGGTGGAGAAGGGTGAGCCCCAGGGGTGGGGGGGCATCCGTGGCAAAAGGCCTGAGGAGATCCCCTTGCATGATGGAAATGCTGCTATGGAGGCCAGCTCTGTCACACAAGTGCCCACTGCCTGTCCTTGCCTGCGGCCACAGACCTGCCACACAGCAGGACTGTAACCATGCTGGAAGAGCACTCAGGCCTTCCACCAACCAAAGGGTTCAGAAGGAAAGCATGGAAGTGGGAAGAGAGCAGCTCGGGAAAGACCAAGCACTGGTGCTCCCTGGCAGTGCTACTGTGGCGGAACTCTTTTCATCTTCCCCTCTGCACACAGGCACTGCTCCCTGCAGCTGCAGAGAAGGTCTTGGAGGAAGGATCTCAGAAAAACAAGTTACTGAAGGGCCCTTTATTTTGGTTAAACTCACATAGGGTATGGGTCCTCATTTGCACAGCTTGCGGTGCACACAAAATCTGGATAGAATGTGAATTAGAAACCAGAGGAAGAAACATTTCTTTGTGGAAAGCATTCAGATAAGTAAAACAAAGCAAAAAGAGCAATCAAAAACCACACTCAAAACAAAAAATCAGCCTAAAAAACCCACCAGAAGACAGGCTGAGCTTGTAATGATGTATGAGTCCTATGCAAAAGACTACAGGCAGTTTATTCCTTCTGAAAAGCATCCAGTGATTAGTTTTCTCAGGGCATCCTTGATCTCATGGTTTCTCATGCTGTAGATGAGGGGGTTCAAGGCTGGAGGCACCACTGAGTACAGGACTGCCACCAGCAGGTCCAGGGATGGGGAGGAGATGGAGGGGGGCTTCAGGTAGGCAAACATGGCAGTGCTTACAAACAAGGAGACCACAGCCAGGTGAGGGAGGCAGGTGGAAAAGGCTTTGTGCTGTCCCTGCTCAGAGGGGATCCTCAGCACAGCCCTGAAGATCTGCCCATAGGACAGCACAATGAAAACAAAACACCCAAATACAAAACAGACAGCAACTACAAGTACCCCAACTTCCCTGAGGTAGGCATCTGAGCAGGCGAGCTTGAGGATCTGGGGGATTTCGCAGAAGAACTGCTCCACAGCATTGCCTTGGCAGAGGGGTAGTGAAAATGTATTGGCAGTGTGCAGCACAGCAGTGAGGAAACCAGTGCCCCAGGCAGCTGCTGCCATGTGGACACAAGCTCTGCTGCCCAGGAGGGTCCCGTAGTGCAGGGGTTTGCAGATGGCAACGTAGCGGTCATAGGCCATGACGGTGAGAAGAAAATACTCTGCTGACATCAAAAAGATGAACAGAAAGACCTGTGCAGCACATCCTACATAGGAGATGGCCCTGGTGTCCCAGAGGGAGTTGGCCATAGCTTTGGGGACAGTGGTGGAGATGGATCCCAGGTCAAGGAAGGAGAGATTGAGGAGGAAGAAGTACATGGGTGTGTGGAGGCGGTGGTCACAGGCTACGGCGGTGATGATGAGGCCATTGCCCAAGAGGGCAGCCAGGTAGATGCCCAGGAAGAGCCAGAAGTGCAAGAGCTGCAGCTCCCGCGTGTCTGCAAATGCCAGGAGGAGGAACTCAGTGATGGAGCTGCTGTTGGACATCTGCTGCCTCTGGGTGTGGAGGACAGAACAGGGAGGCAAGGACAGTGACAAGTTAGGGCATTATTCTCTGAGTAATATCAAAGACATTTCTCACACTACATACTCACTGCATCTTTTTCATTTCAACGAGATCTATTTTGAGCACCATTGCTGGAGCTCTGGTTGGTGCTTTGCTGAGTGTGCCGTGAGGATCAGGACCTGTGCCTACTGGCTGCCAAGGAATCAGCCCTGCTCTGCAGCAGTGGATTTCTGGGAATGGTGTCAGTCAGGGGGGTCAGTTCTGCTGTTTGAATTGCTCAGATGAAAACACTCCTAATGTAAAAGTGTTTGTCAACATCTACACTCCCAGTGCTAAGAAACCACAATCAAAGCATTGTCTGAGAAGGGTTTTTTTACAACTCTCCCCCATCTCACCTGGTAATATTCTTGGATTTCAGAAACCCTCATCATTTCTGCTGCACTCAGAGAAAATAAAGCGGTTCCTGCGAGGAAAGAGTAGTGCCTGCACCGCAGTGCAGAGCGAGGGGAGCTGGTCTGTCACTCTGTCTTGTTGCCAGCTACCCTGGGCTTGCTTCTTTCTGAGACGGGGGGTAATCACACACCCATGTTAACCTGAAAAGACTCCAGGCACTACTGAAAGCAGAGACACCCACTGTCCAACAGCAAGTGACTCCCCCTTTCTCAAGGTCTCTGCACCCCACTTCTTGCCAAGGACACACATGGTTCATTTCAAAAACCCAGCAGCATTTCCTCAGTCATGGTGAATCTGTGCTTTTGCATTGGGCATTCAGGTAACACCAAGATGCTATGGGACAGACCTGCATCCTGGAGGGCAGCTCACAGCTTGGAAGGTCACCCTAAGGAGGTAGCCAAGTGTCCTGATGATGGTATCTCAGGAAGGAAGAGTCAGCTCATTTCCTAGGGAATGACAGAGGCTGCATTGCCCACAGCTTGGAGGAGAGCTTGGACACCTGTAACCTTGTTCCCATGGGCACAGCTGCATGGGAGGACCCACAAGATCAGTGTGTGACTCCGCAGCTGAAACTCCCACCCCCAGAGAGCCTGACAGCAGGAACAAGGTAACAGTAGCAATAACACAGACTAGTGGAGAAACAAGGAAAAAAAGAGTGAGGATCTGCCTCAGAGAGACAAGGGAAGAGGCAGATGGGCACTCAGGAAAGAGTTACCCTTACCCAGCTGTGCCTGCCGCCTCCCAGACACCAACACAGCCAGGCAGTTGTTCTCAGTCCCTGTGCTCTACTTCAGGAGGTTCCTATCAGACTTACTGATCCCTCAGAGTTACAGCTCAGGAGTCTCAGTGACTTGTTCAAGCATGACAGCTCCTTGTCCATTTCTCCTGAAAATTCCCCAAGAGTAGGAAACACAAAGCTCAACCTCAGGAAATCTCCTTATGTTTATAGTAATCCCTGCTTTGACCTTGCCCTTGAAAAGTGCCCTTGGAGATGTCTTGGGGATGATCTGGAGCTGTGAGCAGCCCTGATCCACACAGCGCTCTCTTGTCAGCAGAAGGACCCTGCCCTGCTGCAAGTTGTTTTTCCACCCACAGCTTCTCCCCACTCTGCTGTTAGAGATCCCCAGGCAGGCAGAGTACTTACCCTGACCAGCAGCAGAGTCCCTGCCCCAGCACACAGCCCCCTGGGGTGCAGGGACCCTGCTCAGAAGGACAGCCCTGGGCACCCCTGGCTGCACACCCAGCTTCACACTCCGCAGCCATCCCCGGGTGAAGGCAGCTGACATGCCCTGTCCCTCTGAGGGTGCAGCAGGGAAGCTGTGCTCCAAAGCGCGTCCTTTTTCTCTACGCTGCACAAAGTGTGAGAGTTTTCCTGAAAGATCCGTTAGTCTGTGGGATGTGCCAGCTTCAGGAGATCATTCCAGGAACCACAGCTGTATTGCCCTGCAGCAAGACACTTACCCTGTCAAGGGCTGTGAAAAATTGTCTCCAAGTCAGCTCTTCTCTGTCCTCCCACCCCAGACTGCCTTTAACATCTCTCTCTGCCTCACTTCTCTCCCCTCGGTGCCTGCAGGCAGTGCCTTCAGCCCTGCGGCGCTTTGCAGAGGAGCTGCTCCTGGGCAGAGCTGCCTCTCTGCAGTGCTGCCTGCTTGCCATGAGCTCCCTCCATCCCAGGAGCCCAGCCCAGCTCAGCAGCAGAGGACCAGCCCAAGGCAGCACTTGCTCTGCCCCCTCTGGGCTCCCTCCAGGTGTCCCTGGGGCTCCAGGGGAACCTGCTGGGAAACAGGCTGAAGCAATCACTGGTGTTGCCTCCCTCAGCTGGGGAGAGACACTTCTTTCCTGAAATAAAATTCTCCTCTCAGAGACAAAATTACATATACATGCCACATTTTTTGGTCGTATTGTTAGACAGGATACCCAGAGAGAGGCAGACAGGGATCTCCTTTACTCCTGCTGAGGGAAGGGATCCATGGGTCAATGGAGGCATCTCATCCTGTGTTTCTACTCATGGCATTTGAAGGAGGCTCAGCTCCCTCCCATGCACACCACAAAGCCACAGGAGGTGGGATTCCTCTTGCCTCAGTTCAAGTGTGAGCAAAATAGACACCTGCATGTGAGCTCCTTGTCTCAGCTCCCATCTGAATTAATGGAGAGGAAAGGCAGGAGTCAGGTGTTCAGATGCAAATCCCTGGTGACATTTGAACTGCCAGAGGTGGTCCAAGATACATGTAGGTAACAGCAAAGTTCATAGAGACAGGGCAACATCTTGGGAATCATGTATGAGCCTGGTGGGAAATTCCTTTGGCCAAGTGACATGACAGCTTATGCCCAACTAAAGGCCAAAAGGACCTTTTCCTACTCCTTAGCTTCATGGCACTTGATACAGGTATTCATATGAACAACTGCAGTCATGTACCATAGCGAGAGCTGAGTCTCTCTCTTTTCCATCAGCTGAATTTACTATGCCTCCACTGACTGTAATGGCATGTGTCCCATGTTCGTCCCCACACTGCCTAACAGAATTCAGGGCAGGTACTCTGTTTAATGTCCAGATCCAGGGCCACAGAGCTACACGAGATGCCAAGGCTGGCAGGGACCTCACAGGAGCTGCAGGAAAGCAATTCCCATTCAGGGTTGGGTGCATCATGGTGGGTGCAACTGTGTTTAGTTTTTGGCCCCTCACTACAGGAAAGACATTGAGCTGCTAGAGCGTGTCCAGAGGAGAGCAACAAAGTTGGTGAGGGGTCTTGAGCACAAGACTTACGAGGAGCGGCTGAAGGATCTGGGGTTGTTCAGTCTAGAAAAGAGGAGGCTGAGGGGAGATCTTATCGCTCTCTACAACTACCTGAAAGGGGGTTGTAGAGAGGTGGGTGTTGGTCTCTTCTGTCAGGTGTCTGGAGATAGGACAAGAGGAAATGGCCTCAAGTTGAGGCAAGGGAGATTTAGGTTAGATATTAGGAAAAATTTTTTTACTGAGAGGGTTGTCAGACATTGTAATAGGTTGCCCAGGGAAGTGGTTGAGTCACCATCCCTGGAGATATTCAAAAAGCGAGTGGACAGGGTACTCCAGGGCATGGTTTAGGGGGCATGGTTAATGGTTGGACTCGATGATCTTGAAGGTCTTTTCCAACCGAAATGATTCTATGATTCTATGATTCTATCATAGACGTCCCAGACGGCATCACAGAGAGTGCGATTTGGTGCCTGTTTGCCATACACTAAAGCCATCAGTCAGAGGCATCAGTCATCAGACGCCGTCAGAGAGGCAAGGTCTGCTCCTTCTCCACCCAAGAGCTGCAGGCGTTGCATGAACATGAAGCATGTCACACAGGGGTTTTCACTCACTGCCTTGATGATCCAACCAATGAAAAGACCAAGAATTTTCAGAGTGTTCCTGGATACATGTTGTCTTCAAGGACATCATCCTCCCAGCACAGCAATGGTCCATTTCAAAACTTAGTGGAAACTCAAAAAAGATTTCAAGGGCACCAAGATGAACTTTTGATACTTCGGGAACTGTTACAGAAGAAAAAGAGATAAGATAGGACCACTGCTGAAATGAGGAAATGTAGCTCTAGATAGGTCTGAGGTACTCTACGTCACAGCCTTGGTTAATACCAGCAAGGTCTCCCAGGCCTTTGAGCTGTGAGGCAGGACTCTGGAGGAGAACAACCAGCAGTGGATGGGGATCAAGCGCGGGGTTACTCAAGCAAACTGCACCCTTACCAGTCCCTGGGAACCATAGGGGCTGCATCCAAGGGTGCTGAGAGAGCGTTTTTTTCTCGAGGAGGTGCTGGTCTCTTATGACCCCAGTAAGAAAGGAACTCGGATACTGTGAGCTGCATTTTAAAATTATGTTCATCATCGTTAACACTATAAGGAGAGAACGATGCAGATCATCTTAGGCCCCTTTAGATGGTGGAACCCCAGGTGGTGTAGCATTGAACGGGCCTTCTACCTGAATGCAGCAATCCATGCAGACCCCATCCATAGAAGGCAGTCTCCTGTTTTGGTCATTCAAGCTACTGTAGGATTTTCTTACAAGGAACAACTCTACTCATCGTCTCAACAGTCAAACAGAAATGATGTGAGAAGTCTGTGGTCCAGTACGCTGCCACAGCTGAGATGCTGTGGCCCAAATGTGCACTGCCAGGAGGAGCTGGAGACCCATGGCTTGTCACAGAACTATGATGGTTTTGGATTAAATGAGACGTGGTGGGACAGCTTGCTGAGCTGTGGTGCTGCAAAGGAGGGCTACAGGCTCTGCCCAGGGAGCAGCAGGGAGGAAAAGGACTATGTCCCTGTATGAAGGGGAAGCCTGTTTTTGTGGGGGTCCTCTCTGTGACAGACAACAGGTTGGACTAGCTTTTGTCATTTAGGATCGGAGCAGGAGTCAGCAGGAGTGACCTCGTGTTTGCAGTTACAAACTGCTTCCTCAGGAAGAGGAAACAGAAAAGGTCTTTTGTCTGCAACCCCAGGAAGTCTCCAGGTTCATGAGCAGATTCCTGTGGTGAACAACTTTAAGTACCCTGGCATGCCCTGGCAAGGCAAAGCAGCAGGGTGCCAACAGCCTGAAGTTGGCTATTGGGACAACTTCTTCAGGCAGCTGCCAGGTGGGCCACCAAGGGTGATTCTCACCTAGACCTGATCCTGGCCAACAAGGAACAGCTGGTTAGGGATGTGATGATATTTAGCATCAGTCTTGGCTGTCATGGCCATGAATTAGTGGGGGATCAGACACCAAAGGTCAGTGAGTAAGGCCAGCAGCAGAGCACAGACCTGGGACTCCAGAGGAGAAGACTTGGACACACTCAGGAGACTGAGACAAGTGGTGCCATGGGAAGCAGCTCTGAAGGGTGAAGGAGCATGGGAAATCTGATAGGCCATACAGGACAGCCTCCTTCAAGCACAAGAAGGATCTCCCCAAATACCCTTGAAGAGAAGCAACCATCTCCGGAGGCTGCTTGTGTGAACTGACTCAGCTCCAGGGTAAAAAACCAGCAGGCAGGAGGTGGAAGCAGGGAAATCTGCAGAGACAATGTAGAAACCTTGTCCAAGGATGTAGGGATGATGCCAAAGCCAAAAGGTCCCATTGTCTTGAGAGATGCAGGGCAAGATAGAGGCAGCAAGGTGAGCTGATACTAGTTCATTAACAGTAAAAGAATAGACAGGGATCATGTGGGCCTGCTGCCGAACTTCCTAAGTCTAGGAGCAGGTAAGGCTGAGGAACTTAATGACTTCTTTGGCTGTGACTTCTGCCAGGCCTTTGTGACTGGCGGCAGGACCCTGGAGGAAAACAACCAGCAGTAAGTGGGGATCAAGTCAGAGGTTACCTGAGCAACCTCAGCCTTGAGCAGCCCCTGGGAGCAGAGGGGAAACATCCAAGGCTGGGGAGGGAGGAAGCCAGTTTTGCAGCGAGGCTCACTCTGCATCACTTTTGACAGATCATGGAGATCAGGACAAGTCCCTGATGGCTTCCAAAAAAGTTGACAGCTCTCTTCCAACACAGGCCAGAGGATTACCAGGGGAACAACAGGCTGTTTAACCTCATATTGGAGAGCAGTGTGTCCCTGAGCATGTCCTCCTGGATGATATTTCTGGGAAAATGAAGAGGAAGGCAACTGGGCATGGCCAGCATGGATTTACACAGGGTGGATCATGGTAGACCAACGTCATTGCTTTCTAGGGTGAAAGGGCTAGATTTCTGGATGAGGGGAGATCAGTGGGTGTCTTTATTATTGTGTCCAGGAGATTTAGAGGGAGGGAGGGATGGGCGTATGGATGGATGGATGGGCAGATGGATGGATGGATAGATATAGAGATGGGCAGGAACTGGGATTGATAGTCAGGGTCAGAGGGTCATGAAAAATGGGTGACACACTGCCTGGAAGCCAGTAACAAGCAGGCACTGCAGATGTTTGCATCTTGACCGCATGTCTCAGCCTGGGAGATGGGGATTCCCCCTGCTGCGGGTGGCTTTGCCAGTCGAGTCACATGGGTCTAGCTGGTGCAGAATCTACTTGAAGACATGCCTGTAAGCCAAATCTGTTGGGATTTGTGGCAGTACATTCCCGCCCCAACCCCATCTTGCCAGCAGGAAACAAAACTTCTCCAGGAAGGGAGAAGGGGAAGGAAACCCTGGAGGCTGCAGGTTGAAATTTGAACTGGCCAATCGAGATGCACCAGGTACACAGAGGTGACCCTCCTAGCCAATAGAATTAAATGACCACAAGTCAGATTCGACAGGGGTATAAACGGGGTCCCGCCGGAGGACATGTTGGCAGTCCTCCTCGGAGCAGCGGGTCAGCAGTCGGGGACTCCCCCTCGGGTCGGGGCACAACCCGAGGTAACTCCTCAAGGGAGAGAGCCCTCAGCTTTTAGGTGAGTGATACGCGCATTTTGAGCCATCACTTTAAATCGTGGGGATTCTTAAGTCGGCCGTGTAGTACTAATTCTCTTTACATCATTGAGCCTGTGGTTTTATAAAATGTTACCAGACTTCTAACTAACTTTTGGTGAAGAATAAATCTGAGTTTTAACACCTGTTGGATTTGGTTAGTTGTGCATCTGTAACAAGGACAGAGTCTGTCTCACTGGAATGAATACCCCTGGAATGGGGTGGGTGACCCTTGACTTCACATCCCTAGTTATCTCCTGAAGCTGGAGTGGGACCTGGTGGGGATCAGCACGGCGGTTATAGACACAGGTTTAAGCCCTCAAGTCCAACACCCTCCAACTGCTGGAAATGGGGAGTCTGCTGAAGACCGGTCGATATCATTGGGCCAAAGAGAAGGATGTCAGAAATTCAAGGCTGGCCTAGGGGAGATACTGTCATTGTCTACAGCTAGCTTATGGGATAGTGCAGAGGAGAATGAGTCAGACTCTTCCCAGGTGTGCACAGTGGAAAGATGAGAAGCCATGGGAAAAAGTTGGGCCATGGGAAATTCTGACTAGGCTTAAGAGAAAGGCATCTGCACTATAAGGTCTGTCAGGCACTGGGAACATGCACCCAGAAAGGCTGTGGGATGTCCACAATGGAGATAGTCAAGCCTCAGCTAGACGTAGTGCCATGGGGGTTTTTGGATCGTAATGGATGACTACCTAATACGGGTAGAAAAGGAAGCCTGGGCAACAGCACCCGAGGTGTCCAACATTAGAAGGGATCACTCTCATTTCTGCCTTTGCTGACAATGGAGTCACAGGTACTTTACCCTGCAGGGACTGAAAAATGAGTGGGTCTAGGTATAGCAGAGTCTGCTTGAAGACGCTCCTGTGTCCCAGATACATTGGGCTTAGTGCCCGTTTGCCTATTCAAAAGAGAGCATTTCATTCACTTTGTCTCTTTTTTCCCCCTCTGTGAATCAGGGGAGCTCGTGACTTCAATGTGTGACTTGCTGTGTGCAAAGAGCGGATATGGACAGATAGAGTCCAGGGCAGGGAGTGTTTTGGGGGGTCCTGGGATCTCAGCTTACACAAAAATGTGGTTTTTGTTCATCTAAGGCTATCCGCTGTGGGAAGTGGACTTCAGAGGAGGTAACGTGGACTTAATATACAGCCGTTGAGTGTATTACATCACTGCTTGTCTGTGTACAGCTCGTTCTCCAAGCAGGAGGGAGTTGGTGCCCACGGGCTGAAACATGCAGCTGCAGACTTCAGTGAAGAAAGCTCAGATTTGAACAAGGCTGCTGTAAGTGCCAGGTGGTTGAGAGGAAAGGTGGGGCTGGGGGTAGGGATGAAGAATGACCATAGATTGTTAAGACGTAAAGGGTCTTGATTTTTGTATACATTCAAACTCCATTAGGAGGATCAATATGAATTGAGGATTTCCGATATCACATGGTGCATGAGCAGAAAAATAAAGAAAAGTGGGGGAAAAAAAAGAATTCTTTCTTATTGTTTAGTATTGAAATCTTTCCACTTTGACTACACTCCTGAAATCTAATTAACCACATAAGAATTGAAGACCTAAAGGAAAATTATGCACAGAGCCTTGGCTCGTTAGGGAGTTTTCATGTTAATGAGCCCTCTGGTGCCAAGTTCCTGAACTGCAGATCCTGAAAGATTGAACAAGCCTCTCAAGAAGTAAAAGTCAGCATCAAACTTGCAAGTTTCTGAGGGTGTTAGTGGGCTCCACTGAGGAACACCACTGAAGAGACCGTGGAGGGAATGACCAGACAAGGAGGTTTCACCTGGGGGCTGGCGAAACAGGAAGTCAGAGACACTGGTTACAGGTGGCAGATCAATTGTGGAGGTGGCTGTGAAAGCCCTAAATGTGTTTCAGCAAGCAGGATGGCCCAGCCCTGAGCCCCAACCCCCTGGGAAGGGGGACTCTTTCCTTCATGGGATGCTTACAGCTCTTCCCGGGAGCAGTTTGATGTGGGGGGGTGTGATGCCGAGTGAAGGACAGTGGTAAGACACCTCCCAGGCTCTTTTGGGGGTCAGTGAGGAGGGAACAAGGGCCTAGGGCTGTAAGGAACTGGTGTCCTCGCAAGGGCTTCAGTGGAAGAGACAGCAGCACCGTGGAGATGACAAGGACTTCAGTTCTGTTGGCAGGGAGGAGGGGGGCAGCGCACAGGGGCCCTGTTTGCACCACAGACAGTCCTACACTGTCCTATGCCTGTGCCAGTTTCCCTGCAGACTTTAGCTGCCTCCCCCTGTTTCCCCACCTCACCCTGACCTTGCGATCTCCCAAGCTTTACTGATGCCTGTGAAAGGCAAGACGCTAGCTGCAGTACAACTTGCTTAGGAGAATGAACACTATCTGACACTATGAGCTTTTACCTCAGGGTCAATGTGACCTGAAGACCCAACCTAAGCCAGCTCTTCATGACTGAGAACACCCCATAACGACAATAAAAGCATGGAAGATTTACCTTTCAAAAAACCAGGCATGTAGCCATGAACCAGGCATGAACTACAATCGACCAGAATCCAGGATAAACATCCCCCACCTGCACCGGCCATCAGTTTAGAACAATGACGATTAACACACCACTGACCATACCTCTGCATCACCTGCACAGGTCAAGCGTGTACTGATCCCGTGTGGGACAAGCACACACCGATTACGCGAGCACTAATAAATGATGGGGTCATCCCTTAACATGAATAATTGGATTGGTCTCTACAACTGTATTGGAACAGATGCAGACCCTGCTTTCCTCTGTATTGGGGTCCTCCATGCATTAGGCTGGGGCACCACTATATGCACAGCTAAAATGAGAGAATAAATTACCTTGGTAATTCTCTGCTAAGCATCCTTGTCTGCCTCCTAAGCCAGCGAATAAGTGACTTTTACATGCTAATTTGTCCTCACTGGCTGTCCCATCAAACACAAAGCTGTGGTTACCTGAGGATTTGACAATGCCTGGGAGGTCCCCACAACCTGTCTGAATTCTTCCAATACCCTGCTAATGCTCCTCTCACACCCAAAACACCCCAGTCCCTGACTTGCTTTGCTCCTGTACTTGGCTCTGTATCCCAGCACTGAAATGCACGTCCTCCTCCTTCTGCTGTCTCAAAATCACTACTTCAGGTCCTCTCCCTGCCTTTACCACACTCGCTGCTATGCACACACCGCTCTCTCCCTGCACTGCCATGTGTCTCACAAATCCAGACTTCCCGCCTCCCCTGCAGTTATGGCACTGCAAGAGGGTTCTGCCTTTTCCAGGATCATGGATGTTTCTTGTGGTCCATCCAAGTCTGGGGAGTGAAGAAGGGGAAGAGAGCAAGGTCAGCTCATGAGGCATGACTGAGCACAGCCACCCCTAGCAGCAGGCATTCCCTATCTGCCAGGTAGAGGCATGCACACAAGACGGAAATATCTCCATTATCCTTGACGTGCACAAGAGGGGAATTGCTTCCTGCCATCTTCCCAGGACAAACCTCCTCCTCCTCCTCCACTCACACGGATCAACTGCTTTCCATTTCTGGGCTCAGGTGTGGTTGTAAGGATTTGCTAAAGCCATCAGCCATTACCTTGTTTCTGACAGACATGCCCTGAGTCTCTCTCCCAGGTGTGCACATGGCCAGTCACTGCTGCTCGGGGCCCCACTCACTCTTCAGAAGAAGCTGGGCAGAGCTGGCCATTTTCCCCATTGCAGGCACTGAGCCCAGCCAGAGGATGGAGATAGCCTCACAGCCAGACTTAGCATAAACCGGGTGAACAGCCAGTGCTAGAAATGGCTGGTGAGGGAGGCTGGGGGGTGACAAAGGCCCTGGGCCACCTTCCTGGTCCGTCCATGACACCAAGGGCACAGACAGGCCTCCTCTCTCCTGCACCTGCATGTCTCAGCCCCCATCCAGGAGCCCTGTCTCTGCACCACAAACCCCCTGATGCGAGGCCTCACCCTGCACGGTCACGCAGTACAAGCTTTACACAGATGTTTTTCCCTCCCCGGAAGCTTCCAGCTCAGCCCAGCTCCCTCCAAGACCTCCCCCTCCCTTGCCCTCTCTCCATCCCAGACCAGTCTGGTCTGGCCCCACAGCACTACTTGCCACAGGGTGCTGCAGAGCTCTGGGCACTCACCCCAGAGCCCCAGCACCTCTGTAGGGCAGAAGGAGTCAGCCCAGAGATGGGTGGGCAGAAGGAAAAGGAGGTCAATGGCACCCTGTGCCCCCTGTTCTCCTCTCCAGGATATCCTGAGAGGTCTGCAGCCTCTTTGTGCCATCCCATCTCCCCAGGCTAGCACAAGAGCCCTAGTCCTTGCGGTCCTCAAGAGCTCCTAATCCCCCAGGGACAAAGCAGCCTGCCCCAAGCCCGTGCAGCCAGAAAGGTGTTTTTATTTCCCATTCATTCCTGCTAAGCAGAGGATGGATCTTAGACAAAGAAGTTGCTACAGGTCCATGTATTTTGCTTAAATAACATGCTTTCCCATTTCTACAAAGGCTCAGTGTCACACAAGGAGGGTGGATATTTAAGGGGATAAAATTTATATTTATTTGAAGAAAACATCATCAAAAGTGGAAAAAGGGAAAAACAAGTAAAGAAGGAAAGGCAGACTTGGCCTGTCATGACATACACTGGGAGTCACTTGCACAGGAACGTAGGCAGTCTATGGCTGCTGAAAACCATTCAGTTGCCAGTTTCCTCAGGGCATCCTTGAGCTCCTGGTTCCTCATGCTGTAGATGAGGGGGTTCACTGCTGGAGGCACTACTGAGTACAGAACTGCCAGCACCAGATCCAGGGATGGGGAGGAGGTGGATGGAGGCTTCAGGTAGGAAAACACTCCAGTGCTGATAACCAGGGAGACCACAGCCAGGTGAGGGAGGCACATGGAAAAGGCTTTGTGCCGTCCCTGCTCCGAGGGGATCCTCAGCACAGCCCTGAAGATCTGAACATAGGACAGCACAATGAAAACAAAACATACAAAAGCTAAAAAAGAACTTAAAATAAGAAGCCCAGCTTCCCTGAGGAAGGACTCTGAGCAGGAGAGCTTGAGGATCCGGGGGATTTCACAGAAGAACTGCTCCACAGCATTGCCCTTGCAGAGTAGTACTGAAAACGTATTGGCAGTGTGCAGCACAGCAGTGAGGAAACCAGTGCCCCAGGCAGCTGCTGCCATGTGGACACAAGCTCTGCTGCCCAGGAGGGTGCCGTAGTGCAGGGGTTTGCAGATGGCAACATAGCGGTCATAGGCCATGACAGTGAGAAGAAAATACTCTGCTGACATCAAAAAGACAAACAGAAAGAGCTGTGCAGCACATCCTGGGTAGGAGATGACCCTGGTGTCCCAGAGGGAATTGGCCATGGCTTTGGGGACAGTGGTGGAGATGGATCCCAGGTCAAGGAGGGAGAGGTAGAGGAGGAAGAAGTACATGGGTGTGTGGAGGCGGTGGTCACAGGCTACGGCGGTGATGATGAGGCCATTGCCCAAGAGGGCAGCCAGGTAGATGCCCAGGAAGAGCCAGAAGTGCAAGAGCTGCAGCTCCCGCGTGTCTGCAAATGCCAGGAGGAGGAACTGGGTGATGGAGCTGCCGTTGGACATCTGCTTCATCTGGGCATAGGGACCTGTCCAAGGAGGAAAACACAATAAGGTAGGGGAGACTTCTCAGAGAAGAATCCAAGCTAATTCCCATAGATATTCCTCCTGCTACACACCCCCCCTTTTCTTTTTCCAGGAGACCTTCCTCGTCTCCCTGGCTGGAGCCCTGGTTGATGCTGGCTGAGTGTGCAGTGAGGAGAAGGGCCTCTGCCCACAGGATGCCGAGGAGACAGTCCTGCTCTGCAGCAGTGGGTTCATGGGAACCGTGGGGGCAGGGGCCAGTCCTGCTGTTCAACTTTGTCAGATGAAACTGCTCCTAACGCAGGTGGTCTTGTTCAGCATCTGACCTCCCAGTACTAAGGAATGGGGAGGGCAAAGGCAGGGTTTTTTACAGTTACCCCATGTCACCCGGGAAGTGTTCTTGGACATCAGAAACCCTCAGCATTTCTGCGGCACTCAGGGAGAACAGAGTGAGTGCTGCAAAGCAAGAGGATTGTCTGCATCTTAGAGCAGAAGGAGGGGAGCTGGTCTGTCCCTCTGTCTTGTTCCCAGCTGCCCTGAGATTACACCTGTCTGAGATGGAGGCTCCCCATGTTACCCTGAAAAGCCACCAGACACTACTGAAAGGAGAGGGACCCACTGCAGACCACTAAATGTCTCACCCTTTCTCAAGGTCTCAGCACCCTGTTTCTAGCCAAGGAAACACACGGCTCATTTCATCAACCCAACAGCATTTCCTCAGTCATAGCATCTCCGCACCTCTCTTTGTGGGCTTTCAGATAACAGAAAGATGCTATGTGAAAGATTTCCATGCTTAAGGACAGCTCACAGCTTGGAAAGCCACCCCAAAGACATGAAGCCAATGTCCTAATGATTACATCTAATCCAGAGAAAATCAGTTCATTCCCCAGCCCCTCAGACTGCATTGCCCACAGCCCCACAGGTGAAAGCTGGGACACCTCATTTCCATGGACACACCTGCATAGGAGGACCCACAAGGTCAGTGTGTGACTCTGCAGCTGAAACTCCCATTCCCAGAGAGCCTGACAGCAAGAATGAAATAACCATAGAAACAACACAGACAACTGGAGAAACATGGGAAAATACAGTGAGGGTCTGGCTGAGAGAGGCAAGCAGAGAGGCAGCTGGGCACTCAGGAAAGTTACCCTTACTCAGCTGTTCAGACCTCCTCCCAGACACCAACATTGCCAGGCAGATGTTCTCAGTCCCTGAGCTCTGCAGTGGGAAATGGGCACGTGGCTGGAGAGCTGCACCCACGGCTCTGCTGGAGCTCTGGCTGCTGAGGAGATGGTTCATGCCTTGGACCCCCCAGCTCTGAGGGCAGAGGCTTTGCTGGGAGGGAGAGAAGCCAAGGGGGCTTGCTCAGAGGAAGTGGTCTGCACTGGAGGGGATTATACGGAGTTTTCTGTATTCTCTCTCCCACAATGTTTCTGGGTTTTGTTTCCTCTCATTCCCTGATCATATTCTTGCTGGCTGGAGATTTTCCTCCTGGGAGGTGTTTCCCTGTGCCACTTCTTTTCCCTGTCAGCACTTGCAGATCACATCCCAATCTGTGTGCACTCCCCCTGGCCCTACAGAAACCTGCCTGTTTGCAGGACACTGGCCAGGCACAGGCTCCTTTTTGCAGCTGGAAGAGGGCAGATCATAACAACACTGGGAGGTCCAGCAAGAGGTGATTCTGGTGTTCTCCATGGGCGGAGGAGTGGCTGAAGGCATTTTAGGAAGCTCTTGGCAGACCTACTGATCATTCAAAGTTGCAGTTCAGGAGTGTCAGGGACTTGTTAAAACTTGAGTGCTCCTTTTCCACTTCTCCTTTTCCCTCCTCCCTCCCTACCCCTCTGGAATAGGAAACTGAGAAGACAGACTCAGGAAAGCTCCTTATCTTTATAATTCCTGCCTTGATCTTCCCTTGAAACATCCTGCCTGAAATATTCTGGGGGTGATTGGGAGCTGTGAGCATCCCTGACCCACGCAGCACCTTCTCGGCAGCAGAAGGACTCTGCCCTACCCTGCCCCACCAAGGGTTGCTCCTTCCACCCACAGCTCCTCCCCACAGCCCTGTGGGGAGTCCCTGGGCAGGCTGAGTGCTGACCCTGGCAGGTGGCAGAGTCCCTGCCCCAGCACACAGCCCCCCGGGCTGCAGGGACCCTGCTCTGAAGGACAGCCCTGGGCACCCCTGGCTGCACCCCTGGCTTCACACCCCTGCAGCCATCCCTGGGAGAAGGCAGCCATCATGTTCTTTATCTTCCCTCTGATGGTGCAGTGGAATGTCCCTGTTCTGCAGCACATCCTGCTCCTCTACAATAGACGAACTGGGAGAGTTGTACTTACAGATCCCATAAGCTGTGGTATGTGCCACCCTTAATAGATCCCTCCAGGAAACACAGCTGCTTTTCCCTGCAGCCAGAGACTTACTGCGCAGAAGGCTGTGAAGAATTCTCTTTGAATCAGCTCTCTGCATCCTCCCACCCCAGACCGCCTATAAACTCTCTCTGTGTCACTCCTCTCCCCTCAGTGCCTGCAGGCAGTGCCCTCAGCCCTGCTGTGCTTTGCAGAGGAGCTGCTCCTGGGCAGAGCTGTCTCTCTGCAGTGCTGCCTGCTTGCCAGGAGCTCCCTCCACCCCAGGAGCCCAGCCCAGCTCAGCAGCAGAGGACCAGCCCAAGGCAGCACTTTCTCTGCCCCCTCTGGGCTCCCTCCAGGAGTCCCTGGGGCTCCAGGGGAACCTGCTGGGAAACAGGCTGAAGCAAACACTGATGTTCCGTCTCTCAGCTGGGGAGACACACTTATTCCCAGCACTGTAATTTCTCCCATGAGGAGAAACTCCTCTCTATGAGGAAAAGATTTGGACATGAGAATCACCTTTTCTTGTTCCATCGTTACACAGGACACCCAGACAGTGACAGGCAGGGAGCTCCTTTGCCCCTCTGAGCAAAGGGATTCAGCTGAGTCAATGGAGGCATCTCATCCTGGGTATGTAGTCCTGGTGCTGGAAGTGGACTCGGCTCCCTCCTATGCCTGCCACAAACCCTCAGGAGGTGGGATTCCTCTTGCCTCAGTTCAGGCATGCAACAGATAGGCACCTGCATGTGAGCTCCTCATCTCAGTTCCCTCGCTCATCAATGGAGATGGATGCTAGGAGTGAGATGCAAATGTCTGGTTACATTTGAGGTGTTGGAGGTGGTAAAAGGTATGTGCAGGCACCTGCAAACTCAAATGGAGCAGTTCATAGAGACAGGGCAGCAACTGGAGGCATCCTCTTGGAGGCTCTTGGGAATTTCCTTTGGCCATCTGAAATGACAGCTGATGCCCAAATGTAGGGCAGCCGAACTTATTATGTTCAGGGCAGCTCATAGAGTTAGTCATCAGAACAATTGGAGCCCTGTGCCATAGGGAGAGCTCAGCCTCTCTCTTTCCCGTTCGCCATCAGCCGTTTACCAGATCTCCACTGACTACACTGGCAGTTGTCTCATTTTCAACACCACAATGCCTACAGAATTCAGGGCAGCTACTCAATTTAGTGTTCAAATCCAGGCCCAGAGAGCAACCTGAGATGCCAGGGCTTGCAGGAACAGCAGAGGACTTACAGGAAAGCCATTGCCACTCCGAGTGGGTGCATGACAGACACCTCAGCCAGCACTGCAGGCAGTGCAATTTGCTGCCTGCGTGCCATTGACTGCTACCTCCAGTCAGAGGCATCAGTCATCAGATGCTGTCAAAGAGGTCCTCCTCTACCCAATAGCTGCAGGCACTGCATGAACACGAAGCACGCCACACTGGGGTCTTTGCTTACACCCATGCTGATACAGTCAAGGAACACACCAATCATTTTCACAATGTGCCTGAATACATCTTGTCTTCAAGGACAGCATCCTCCAAGCACAGCAATGATGCTTATAAGAACTCAATTGAAACTGAAAAGGGAATGCAACAGGAACCAAGATGAGCTGTTGCTACATCAGGAACAGCTAAAGATGAAACAGAGAGCATGTGGGATTGCTGCTGAATTTAGTAAGAGTAGGTGTAGACAGATCTGAGATAGTCAATGACCTCTTTGCCTCAGGTACTGCCATTAAGGTCTCCCGGGCCTTTGAGATTTGAGGCAGGACTCTGGAAAGGAACAATCAGCGGTGGATGGGGATCGACCCAGGGGTTACTTGGGCAAACTACATCCTTACCAGTCCATGCGACTGGAGAGGTTGCATCCAAGGGTGCTGGTCAACAAGGTCAGCTCACGCGGATGACAGAGCACAACCACCCCCAGCAGCAGGCATTCCCCATCTGCCAGGCTGAGGCATGCGCACAAGGTAGAAACGTCTGTATCATCCGTCATTGGCACAGGAGGGACATTCCTTCCTGCTCTATTCTCAGGACAACCCTCTTCCTCCTCCTCTGCCTGCAGATATCCATTGCTTTCCATTTCTGGGCTCAAACATGGTTGTAGGGATTTGCTAAAGCCATCAGCTTGTTTCTCACTGACATCCCTGACCCTCTCTCCCAGGCCCACGTGTGGCCAATCACTGCTGCTCAGGGCCACTCGCTCTTTGGAGGAGGATTTCCTGGTGATTATTACAATCCTACTTGCTCCCTCCAGAGCTCATGGTGAGCTTTCTTGGCCATAACAAGGTCTTTATGACCATCTCTTAGGAAATGGTTGTCTTTCTATGATCATCTGTGCAGAAAGTGTAGTCAGAGAAAAGCACCAAATGTATCAGAAGAGATGCTGAGTGAATTGCCAGTAAGAACCAGGTGAGCTACCCTCACAGCTGTGTCTTTCTGGCAATGAGTCTGTCCTGAGAAGAGATGTTTGGCTTAGCTGCCTAACATGAGATGCCAGCTCTAGTGCAATGCCCAAATGCCTCTTTTACATTGCAAATGTCCCATGGTCATACCAAGCACCTCCTATGGCCACAGACCCATCAGGAAGCAGAACATGGGAAGGGGCTCAGGAGAAATCATCTGGCCAGCACAGCAAGTTTGGGGTCACCCTGTGGTCCCAGGGCACAACAGCCCCCTTACTCTGCAGAGCAGCACCTCCAGCTCGGGGCGCTGCAGGGACCACGGGAAGGGAGCCAGGAACAGCCAGCTGGG
Source organism: Harpia harpyja (assembly GCF_026419915.1). NCBI lineage: Eukaryota > Metazoa > Chordata > Aves > Accipitriformes > Accipitridae > Harpia > Harpia harpyja. Next base: position 119,674 of record NW_026293192.1, on the reverse strand, counting down.
ACAGCACAGACCTGCTCACCTGGGAAAAGGCTCTCTGGAGAGCAGGGATGTCTCTGGAGAAGAGCAGGACTCCATGTGCCTGTGAGAAACAAGATATGAGAAGGACAATCAGTTCTTTCTGTGCACCAGCTTGGGACAGCTCCTATGTCACAGAGGAACGGTGGGGCGGTGTGGAGGGACAGGATTGGGCGCAGGCTTCTTGGGGGCTGTCCTGGACAGGAGGGCAAGAAACACCAAGAGTGACTGACCCGATTGCTCAGGCCATTGCCAGCCTCCAGACCTGGGGCTGATGGGGAGGCTGAGCCCCCTCTCTAGCATCTGCCATCTGTGACCCCCTGCACTATGGCCTCCTCATGAGTGGGGGGTTCTGCGTCACACTGGTAGTGAGGTCACGGGTGGCTGCCATACTAATACAAGTAGGGCAGACCTATCAGGTATTCACTTTGCCCTTCTGGGCTTCCCCTGACCTTCATCACTTCTTCTCTGACACTCCCTCTGCTGGAACTGGTCTCTGCAGACACTTCCTGGAACCAAGTGACACTGCACACCACCATCCTGGTATTCGCAGTCCTTCCCTTTTCCTTGGTAGTCATTTCTTACAGTGCAATTATCAGGGCTATTCTGAAAATGCCTTCATCTCTGAGCAGACACAAAGCCTTTTCTACTTGCTCCTCATACCTCAGGTTAGTGACTGTCTTCTTTGGCCTGGTCATGGTTGCTTACTTTATACACTAGTCAAGGCACTCTGCAGGCACCGACAAACCACAGAGTCATAGAATCACAGAATGGTTTGGGTTGGAAGGGACCTTTTGAGGTCATCTAGTCCAAACCCCCTGTCACAGGCAGGGACATCTTTCACTAGATCAGGTTGCTCAACATCCCATCCAGCCTGACTTTCAACGCTTCCAGGGATGGGGCATCTATAACATCTCTGGGTAACCTGTTCCGGTGTCTCACCAACCTCGAATGTGTAGGAAAGGATCAAGGGCAGCGAGAGGGAGGGATCATGGTGGTTTGGGGAGGAACAAGTGTGGGAAAATTGACAGAAAAGGGGATAAGAGGAGCTGATGACATGTAAAGAGGTGGCCAGTCAGTAAACTTGTCTGGCCATGCCCTGCAACTGGTCACCCCAGTCTGTCTTGTGTTCTTATTAAACTCCAATTTCCCACAATTTTCTGGGGTGAGCAGTATCTCTGGTTTTGTGTATGGATGGAGGTCCAATGGCCAGCCACCAGAGTGGGAACCATAAGTCATACAGGCTCCTGTTCTTCGGGAGCCCAGAAACTACAGCGATTGGAGAGCATCCATATAACATTGCTGTGTACGTCAGTGGGCATAACCACTAGCAAACATCAAACCAGAGCATCCAGTGAGTAGAAGCAGCAGCCTGGGAGCCCAGTATTTAGAGACCCTAAGTCTGGACTGGACACTGGAGAACCCAGAGGGTCTGCAACTTGGCTACTGGAAGGACAAGGTGGCCCAAACCACCTCATGGGAAAACTGTAGGGTATTAGGTGTCTGGTACTGGTAAGGCCATAGTTCTGGACCTGGAGGGGAAGTTGCCCTTTACATGAGAGAGCAGCAGCAATGCGTGGAGCTCTGCCTGGGGACAAACAATGGGTCAGCTGAGAGCTGAAGGGTCAGTGTGAGAGGGCAGAACAACATGGGCAATGCTGTGGTGGGTGGATGTCTGCTCCAGACCTCCTGATCAGGAAGAGGAAGTAAATGAGGCCTTCTTCAGGAAGAAGTCTCATGTTTGTAGCCCTGGTCCTCATGGGGGGCTTGTACTATCCCTACCACCTCTGCTGAAGGGGCAACATAGCGAGATGAAAGCCATCCAGGAGGTTTTTGGAGCTCGTTGATGATGTCTTCCTGACTAGGGTGACAGAGGAGGCGATGAGGTGAGGTGGCCTGCGGGACTTCATACTTTCAAAATGGAAGAACTGGTCAGGGATGTAAAAGGCAGATAGATGGAGTGTCTAAGTGGCTAGACAGCATGTCTAAGACCAGCCTTGGAGGGATCCATATTGTCTGTGTGTGGGATACTTGGAAAGGAATGGGCACATAGTGAACAATCCAGACACGATGGAATTGATCAATTTGTGAGCTAAGGATGTTTTGTAGGCAGCAGGCTTCAAGGATGCTTTGCTTGTGGACACATATTTAGCTAAGGGTCGCAAGAGCATTCCAGACGCCTTTAGAAGGCCTTGAACAGAATAAACAAGAAGACAAAAAAAGAAAGATGCCAATTAGAAGAACACAGGTGAGCATTCAATGATAAAGGGAACTTGGCACAAAGAACCTCAATTTGGCAGCTTATCTTGACCAATTAGCCTGAGACAAGTTTTGCATGTTTTAGTTAATACAACCAATTATGCCTTATGTTTATGCGCATGTACAGTGTTGATATAACCAATCATTAGGTGTAACTAGGCGCGTGGACAGCACATGCTAACCAATCTCTAATTTGCTTATGCGTGAACAATAACTAGAATGAGCATATAAACTGAGCTATCTTGGCAATAAAGTGGCATCTGCTTGATCATATTGATTGTGTGCAGTGTCTGTGACTTCCGCGTCAACATCTGTGTGTCTAAAAAGGTATTCATTTTACACTAAACAGCCTAGCATGCAGACAGCCCAACTCTCATTTACCATTTCTCCATTGGCCCTAGCTTTGCTTGCTTTGTGTCCCCCTTTGCTGTTTCGGAGATGGTTGTCACAGTAGTTCTCACGTGGGTTAGAAATTCCATTGAGCTAGTACCTCCTTTAATTGTCTGTAATGCCCTGCAATTCCTTATGCTGTTATCTTGTGTGAGACACCTCCATCAGGGTGCTCCATCTGCACACAAACGTTAACAGCTGACAAAACAGAGCTTCGCTCAAGGGGAACCTTGAGAAACTCTGGGATTTGGCCAATAGAATCCTCTTGAAGTTTTAAAAGAAGTGGCCAGTCCTGCAGTGGGGGGAGAATCAGCCCATACACCAGGGCCAGCAAGGACCTGACCAGGTGTGGGACACCATAGGACTTCCTGTGTGGAGACAGCTGAGGGCTCTGGCAAGGCTGAAAGCCCTCAACATAGAATCATAGATCCATAGAATCATTTAGGTTGGAAAAGACCTTCAAGATCATCGAGTCCAACCATCATCCATGCCCACTAAACCATGTTCTGGAGTACCCCGTCTACGTGCTCTTTGAATACCTCCAGGGATCGTAACTCAACCACTTCCCTGGGCAGCCTATTCCAATGTCTGACAACCTTCTCAGTAAAGAAATTTTTCCTAATATCCAACCTAAACCTCCCTTGCCACAACTTGAGGCCATTTCCTCTCGTCCTATCTCCAGCCACCTGACAGAAGAGACCAGTACCCACCTCACTACAACCCCCCTTCAGGTAGTTGTAGAGAGCTATAAGGTCTCCCCTCAGCCTCCTCTTCTCCACACTAAACAGCCCCAGCTCCCTCAGCCGCTCCTCATAAGATATATGCTCCAGGCCTCTCACCAATATCTTTGCCCTTCTCTGGACACGCTCCAGCAACTCAATGTCTTTCTTGTAGTGAGGGGCCCAAAACTGAACACAGGACTCGAGGTGCGGCCTCACCAGTGCCCAGTACAGGGGAACAATCACCTCCCTGCTCCTGCTGGCCACACTATTTCTGATACAGGCCAGGATGCCATTGGCCTTCTTGGCCACCTGGGCACACTGCTGGCTCATATTCAGCTGGCTGTCAACCAGCACGCCCAGGTCTTTCTCTGCCGGGCAGCTTTCCAGCCACTCTTCCCCAAGCCTGTAGCGCTGCATGGAGTTGCTGTGACCGAAGTGCAGGACCCAGCACTTGGCCTTGTTGAACTTCATACGATTGGCCTCAGCCCATCGATCCAGCCTGTCCAGATCGCTCTGTAGAGCCTCCCTACCCTCAAGCAGATTGACCCTGCCTCCCAAATTGGTATCATCTGCAAACTTGCTGAGGGTGCACTCAATCCCCTCATCCAAATCATTGATAAAGATATTAAAGAGAACGGGGCCTAACACCAAGCCCTGGGGACACCACTCGTGACCTGCCGCCAGCTGAATTTCACCCCATTCACCACAACCCTCTGGGCTCGTCCATCCAGCCAGTTTTTCACCCAGTGAAGAGTACACTTGTCCAAGCCATGAGACGCCAGCTTCTCAAGGAGTATGCCATGAGAGACAGTGTCAAAGGCCTTGCTGAAGTCAAGGTAGATAACATCCACAGCCTTTCCCTCATCCACTAGGTGGGTCACCTGGTCATAGAAGGAGATCAGGTTGGTCAAGCAGGACCTGCCTTTTGTAAACCCATGCTGACTGGGCCCGATGCCCTGCTTGTCCCGGACTTGCCATGTGAGTGCTCTCAAGACAAACCGTTCCATAATCTTCCCCGGTACCGAGGTCAGGCTGACAGGCCTGTAGTTCCCCAGATCCTCCCTCCGACCCTTCTTGTAAATGGGAGTCACACTGGCAAGCCTCCAGTCCTCTGGGACCTGCCCCGTTGACCAGGAACGCTGATAGATGATAGAGAGTGGCTTGGCAAGGACCTCCGCCAGTTCCCTCAGTACTCTTGGATGGATCCCATCAGGTTCCATAGATCTCTGAGTGTCCAGATGGCATAGTAGGTCACTAACTATCTCCTCCTGGATTAAGGGGGGTATATTCTGCTCTTCATCCTCACTTTCCAGCTCAGGGGGCGGAGTAGACTGAGGATAACTGGTCTCCCTATTAAAGACTGAGGCAAAGAAGGCATTAAGTACCTCGGCCTTTTCCACATCTTTGGTGGCTACGTTCCCTTCTGTGTCCATTAAAGATAGATCTTCTCCTTGGGATTCTTTTTACTGTTAACATATTTGTAAAACCTTTTTTTTGTTGTCCCTTACAATAGTGGCCAGATTTAGTTCTAGCTGAGCTTTTGCCTTTCTAATTTTCCCCCTGTATGATCTAACAAGATCCCTGTACTCTTGCCAAGTTGCCCGCCCTTTCTTCCAGAAATGATAAACTCTCCTTTTTTTCTTGACTCCTAGCAAAAGCTCCCTGTTCAGCCAGGCCGGTCATTTTCCTCGGCGGTTCAGCTTGCGGCACATGGGAATAGTCTGGTCCTGAGCCATTAAGATTTCCCTCTTAAAGAATGTCCATCCCTGCTGGACCCCTTTGCCCTTCAGGACCGTCTCCCAAGGGACTCTCTCAACCAATGCCTTGAAGAGGCCAAAGTTTGCCTTCCGGAAGTCCATAGTGGTGGTTTGCTGACCACCTTCGTTGCCCCACCAAGAATTGAGAATTCTATCATTTCATGGTCGCTAAGCCCAAGATGGCCTCTGACCATCACACCTCCCACTACTCCTTCCCTGTTCGTAAACAATAGATCTAGCAAGGATCCTCCCCTGGTTGGCTCACCTACCAGCTGTGTCAGGAAGTTATCTTCCACACACTCCAGGAACCTCCTAGATTGTTTACTCACTGCTGTGGCGTATTTCCAGCAGATGTCTGGAAAGTTAAAGTCCCCCACGAGGGCAAGGGCACACGATTCTGAGATTACTGCCAGCCGCTTGTAGAACGATTCATCCGTCTCTTCAACCTGGTCGGGTGGTCTATAACAGACTCCCAGCACAACATCTGCCTTATTGGCTTTCCCTCTCATCCTCACCCATAAGCACTCCACCTTGTCATCACAATCGTGTAGCTCTGTACAGTCCAAACATTCCCTAACATAGAGAGCCACCCCACCACCTCTTCTACCTTGCCTATCCCTTCTGAAGAGCTTGTAGTCAGCCCTTGCAGCACTCCAGTCATGGGAGTCATCCCACCATGTTTCCGTGATGGCGACTAAGTCATATCTATCCTGCTGCACCATGGCTTCCAGCTCCTCCTGTTTATCGCCCATGCTGCGTGCGTTGGCATAGATGCATTTGAGCTGGCCTCTCGAATCCACCCCTAACATCGGCATGCTGCCCCCAGGCTCATCTCTGGTGCACCTAGTTTTATCCCTTACCCCCTTCAAACCTAGTTTAAAGCCCTCTCTATGAGTCCTGCCATCTCATGAGCGAGGATTCTTTTACCCGGTTGAGATAGCTGGAAACCATCTGTCGCTTGCAAGCCCGGTGCCGTGTAAACCTCCCCATGGTCAAAAAACTCAAAATTCCACCCATGGCACCAGCCTCTGAGCCACGTATTAACCGGGTGTGTTTTTCTGTTCCTTTCAGTGTATTTCCCTGCCCCCGAAGGGATTGAGGAAAACACTACCCGTGCTCCCGATCCTTCCACTAATCGCCCCAGTGCCCTCAAGTCCCTTTTGATTGCCTTTGGATTTCTCTCTGCAGTCTCATCACTGCCAACCTGCACAACCAGCAATGGGTAATAATCAGAGGTCCGAACCAGACCAGGGAGTTCCCTGGTAATGTCTTTTACCCGGGCCCCAGGGAGGCAGCAGACTTCCCTGTGGGATGGGTCAAGTCTGCATAATGGGCCCTCTGTCCCCCTCAGAAGGGAGTCGCCTACGGCAATTACCCTCCTTTTTCTTTTTTCAGAGGATGTGAGAATGCGTGGGGCTGCCCGACTGAACCTAGGCACCACTCTTCATCTACACCCTCATCTTCATTGACCTGGTCCTCAAGTTCCAGAGCCCCATACCTGTTGAGTAGGGGCAACTGGGAAGGTGAGGGAGACTGGGAGGGGACTCGCCTGCCTCCCTGACCAGGGACCTGTATCCATTCCCCTCCAACTCTTAGGTGCCCTCCTGCCTGGTGGCAAGGGGGCAGGGGAACCTCCGCTTCTTGCGGAGCCTCCATCTGCTGCCCCTGCCTCAGGGATGGTAGGGTGTGGGCCCACCAATCTATCTCCCTCTCACACTCCCTGATACTCCTCAACCTTTCCACTTCCTCCTTCAGCTCTACCACCAGGCTGAGCAGATCATTCACCTGGTCACACCTCACACGAGAGGTGCCCCCGCTGCCCTCCGTCATCAGGGACAGACTCAGGCACTCCCTGCAGCCAGAGACCTGGACAGCTGCACGTTTGCATGGGAGCTCTGCCTGCGTCGCCACATTTTTCCTAGCAATGGCTTTCACCTGAGTGGCAACCATCCCTGGGTCTCCCTCTGGGCCGATACCCACCGCTTGAGTAGCCTTCTCGAGCTGGGAAGAGGGGGGGGCTGCGCCCTGCCTGCGCGAACAGACGCACAAACTGCAGCGCCACGCCCTTTCTGCCGCGCCACGCCCTGTTTGCCCACCCGGTTCGCCACGCTCCTGGTCACTGGCGCTCCTCAGGGCCGTTCAAATCTCCCGCAGTTCCCCCTGGCAACACCCCCGCCGTGTCAGCCTCTCTCGCGAGAGCTGCCGGCTCTGGATGGGTCCCTCTGCTCTTCCCTGGGGGTCCTGGGCCTCGTGAACCTCCCAGTCTGCCTCAATCTAGTGCTTAGCCGCAGATTTACCGTTGCCTCTGGTGACCTCGCCGCTGACTGAATGCTGCTGACAGTTACGCCGGTATCCTGTGAACCGGCCTGTGAGGCCCCCACATCCCAGCCCAGCCCAGCAGGATGGCCATGCAGGGTTACTGGGGAAGACTCTGAGCTTTCCTCGGAGATGCAAGACACAGGCAACGCCATCTGCAAACATGGAAAAGCAGGACAAAATGCCAACTTCAGAAGAATACGTGCATGGGGACAATATGGAAAAGACCCAAAGAGGATCTCCAAAAAGACCATGTGGATGAGAGGAACTAGCCAGTGAGCCCAGGAACTGCAAAGCGGCTTTCGAGGTTCCAAGCAGAGAGGGAGGGTGGTAGTGGGGAACTCCCTTTCCCCATGGGGTTGTGGGGGATCTCACAGCTACCTGTAAGACCACTGTGGGGTGCAGACTAGTGCTATACACATTTCCTTGTCCTTAGGTTGACAACCTGATTGAATGTTTCAAACAGCTCTGTCTGACTGAGAGAGGGGAGAGGTCAGGAGTGTGCTGGCACTTGTCCAGGTCCACCTGAGCCACACCAGCCAAATCCACTCTGCTGTGTGTACGTCATGTCATAGGCTGGGGAAGGGGGTGGTGACGGTGGATGTAAAAGTATTGAATCCTGTAGGACCTGAGCAGGATGTAAACCGGAGGGAATAAGGTGTGAAGATTGTACTGGGTTTGGCTGGGATGGCGTTAGTTTTCTTGTTAGCAGCCCCTATGGTGCCGAGTTTTGCCTTGGTGGTCAAAAGAGTGTCGACTGATATCACACTGACATTGTAGCTACTGCTGAGCAGCGCTTGCACAGCATCAAGGCCTTCTCTGTTTCTCACTCTGCCCCGACAGTGAGGAGGCTGGGGGTGGCAAGAAGCTGGGAGGGGACAAAGTCAGGACAGCTGACCCCAACGGACCAAAGGGATATGCACACCATATGACGTCATGGTCAGCAATAGAACTAGGGGAGTGCTTGGCGTTCTTCAAAGTAGAAGAAGTAATCCACTTACTAAACTGTCTTTATCTCAACCCATGAGATTTTTTTCTCACTTTTGTCCTTCCACTTTCTTCCCCCAACCCCCTGGTGGGAGTGAGCAAGTGACTGGGTGGGGGCTGCCACATGGGGTCACCCCACCAGACGAGCACATAGAAAATAGGCTGGTATGTGCTTGTGAGGTCTCTGGTGCCTGAGTAGATCATAGGCTGGGAGCTGGCACATGCCTTGTCTAAGTGGTTGTGAGATTACTGATACCTGAGTAGCTGATAGGCCAAGAGTAGGGGCGTGGCTTGTGTCAGAGCTTGTGAGGTCACTTGTGCCTTTGCCTCTCACAGGCAAGCAGATAGCAAGTAGGTGGCTATGTGGTGGCCAGCTCACTGGTGCCTGAGTAGCTGATAGGCAAGAGGGAGACACGTGGCTTGGGTATGTACTTGTGTTGTCACTCTGGGCTGAAGAGCTGATAGGCCAGGACCATGTGCATGGCCCTTATAGGTTCTTGTAAGGTCACCAGAGGCAGACTACTGCAACAGCAAGTACCTGGCAAATGGGTGTACACGTACGTGTGAGGTCACTGGTGCCTGAGTAACTGCTAGGGCAGGAGCAGGCCCCTAGTTTGTGTCAGTGGTTTTGAGGTCATTGGTGTCTGAATAGCCAATAGGCCAGGAGCAGGCCCATGTCAGATGCAAATACCATGACGTCACCTGTGACTGAGTAGCAGATAGGCTAGGAGTATGCACATGGCTGTGTATGATGAACTTGTGATGTCACTGGTGCCTGGAGAGCTGATAGGCCAGGAGCTGGCACACAGCTTGGGTAGGTGCTTCTGGTGTCACCAAAATAATATTCAGACCACGACCAAACACGGCTTTTTGGCAGAACCATCGTTAGCAGAAGTCCATACACCGCGCACACACGCGTGGCACTGTAACTCAGGCACACGCAGTGGTGGCAGTAGGAGGGGTGTGAGGTCACTGTCACTATAAATCATGAGCACACAGCAGTGGCCGTGGGAGGATGGCAGTGTTCACGTCACAGATGGCACCCCATGGCTGCGGGACTCGGCGCAGATCGGCCGTGTGCTGTCACAAGGGCATCAGAGGGGACGGGATCCGCCCGGCCCCGTGTCTGCGAGGCCGAAGGAGCAGCCCCTGCAGCCCTGGCTGGAGCAGTCGGGGTAGGGGTGGCTCGGGGGCACCGCAGGGATGTGCCTGGGCACGGCGCCAGGAGGAAACCACAGACTTCCTCCGGAGCGCGGGGAGCGCTGCGAGGTCACGTGGGCTGTGGTTTGTGCACCTGCAGGCTGCAGGTCCCGAGCCATCTGCGGGGAATAACGGCCCCTCGGTGACATGCCAAGAGTCAGGGATGTGTCTGAGCCTCTGGGCTGCATGTCTGCTGCCGGGACAGAGACGTGTCCCAGCTCCAGCTCATTGGAAGGGACCTTCCGTGGGGCTCTCCAGGGAGGGAGGGGCGAGCCAGCGCTGCTGGGATGGGGCTCTGGCCTGGGCTAAGGCCCTTTCCCAGCTGCTGCTCCCAGCAGAGCGGGGTCTGAAGCAGGGGCAGGGGCTGTTTCCTTCCCTTCCTGACACAGCCCCTGGTGCAGTCTCAGCCCTGTGATTCCCATGGCACAGGGGTGGCTGGACACTCTCACCTGGGGCTCTTGGATGTGCCCGGTATAGGAGGTGCTCAGTGCTCCTAGTCCACATGGCACGGTTCAGGGGGTGAAAAACCTGTTCCCCCCCCACAACTGGCCCTGTCTTGTGACGGCCCTCCACCACAGTGACGTGACACCTGTAGCGGAGCCATCTCTCATATATGGTCATGAATGGCGCTGGAGAAGTTCATTGGAGGGCTGGGCTGTGTCGGAGGGGAGATCGCTCCCGATAATGTCTAAAAAGGTGCTGCTGCTTCGATTGGCTCCTCCTGTAGCTGGGCTGGCATCTGCGGAGATATATTGCCCTCCCGTCGTCACTGTCCCCATGAGTCCCCAGCAGCCGTGGCAGGGAGTGTGGCGCAGCAGGGATGTGCTGGCAGGGCAGGAGGCTCAGGATGGGCACCGAGGGACTCCTGTCCCCTCAGGTGCTGTGGCTGCTCCTCTGGGTACAGCTGTGCAGGGGTAAGTGCCGACTCCTTTGTCCCACAGCCCAGGGCCTGCAGGTACCAGTGTGGTCATTGGGATTTGTCTGGGAATGGGGTTTCTTTGCAGGTGCTCCTGAGATGAGGGGCAGAAGGTGCTCAGGTCCATGGACCCTGTGCCCATCTGGGTGGGCAAGAATATCTCCTTTTCCAGGGCTCCAGTGTTCAGGGCAGCCTGTGCCTGGCTGGATTCATAGACACCCTGTCCTGGGGTACCCCTTTGGGATCCCCTCTTCCCCAGCACTGTACCTCTGCAGCTGGTGGTGGCCTAGCTGGTGATGGCAGCACCCAGAGATGCCCAGGGCACTGCCGAGCCCTAGGATACCTCAGAGGGATTGTGTGCTGTTCACTGCCCCCTTGGTCCAGGGGCCCCCTGACTCCATGAGAGCAGTTTGGACCCCACAGAGAGAAGGGGACTGGGGCATCTACAGTAGAGAGACATCCTTCCTGGGGAGCTTGGCCCAGTGTAGGGACTGGGCTGACCCCAGGGGCGAGGAGGGGACATGGGTTGGGGGATCCTCAGAGTCATCTCAGTGCTCCCTGGGAACATGGAAAACCCTGGGGGTAGGGGTGGGTTTGGATGGTGCTGGGGCAGGTGGTTTTCATGGGAAGCTGCAGGCCTGGGTACACAGGGCTGTGCAGGGGTTGTCGGGCTGAGGAGTAGCGGGTGCCCAGCGCAGCACTGGGCAGTGTGTGGGTGGGGGCAGGTGGCTGATGGGGTGGAAAGAGCTGCCTTGTACAGTGGGATGGCGAGTGACCCAGCTGGGCTGGAACTGGGCACCCACAGCCTTGCACGGCCCCTGGGGATAGAAGGGACCCCTGCACTGCACTGGGGACAGCCTGGAGGGGAGAGGGCTCCTGCCCCAGTACCTTTGAATCGGCCCAGGTAGGGGGTTCCCCCAGACCTGCAGTGCTGGGGTTTGGCACTCTCCTCACCCATCCCATGTTGGTGTTTGAAGGGGCTGCGGAGGTGAGGCTGGTGAATGGCGGCAGGCGCTGTGCTGGAAGAGTGGAGGTGAAACACAACAGCAAGTGGGGGACGGTGTGTGGTGACTACTGGAGCATGACCGATGCGGCAGTGGTTTGTAAGCAGCTGGGCTGTGGGTCTGCTGTTGGAGCTCCTCAGTATGGACACTTTGGGCCAGGATCTGGCCCCATTTGGATGGATGATGTTGGCTGTAATGGCACCGAGTCTGCCCTGTCTGACTGCAAACATAGACCATGGGGTGAAAATGACTGTGATCACACTTACGATGCTGGAGTGACGTGTTCAGGTAAGTGGACAGCCTGTTCCTCACCTTTGGGTCTGGGATGGGCGAAGGGACCATGGCTGTGCCCTCAGGGAGCAACAAGTGGACACTGGAGTAGGGCCCAGTGATGCTAGTCTAACTGCCAGGCTGGGACTGTCATTGCTGATGTCCCCAGTCCTTGGGGAAGGCCCAGAGAGATCCTACCCCAGGGTGATCTGACCTTGCCAGAGTGTCTCAGTCACCCTCAGTCAGTGTCTTGGGCTGCAGATGAGTCCTCCATCCCTTCCCTGGGGTGTCCATTGGGCTTCATCAATCTCCACCCATTCTGCCAGTTTGCAGCCAACAATGCTGAGGGTGCCTGTGCTGGAAACACCCGGGGGCACTTGCTTGGCACGCCACGCTTTGGAGGAATGGCATGAGATGGCTGATCCTCCTGGGTCATTCCCCTTCACAGGAGTGATTACCTCAACTGAATCAAATGGGCTTTTCAGAGAGGATGAGTGCTGGGCCCTGGGGAATGGAGCAGGGTGGCCACAAAGCCCTTTGCTGCCTGTGCCCAGGGCTCGGCTGTGTGGACCAGCATTTTTGAGGGTTAGGAGCTTGGCAGCTGCTTGACTCTGGCTGCTTCCTCCTGCACCACTGCATGCACAGGCTGGTACTGAGACATCCCTGGGGCTGTGAATATTCCTGTGGGGACACAGCCCCACACAGGCAGCGCTGACCCACTGCCCAAGCCCTCCTGCCTGCCCATGGTTCCCCACACTGCCCCATGACACGTGGGCTTTGGCAGCACTTACTGGCTCCCATCTGTGCCTGCTGTTACTGTCTGTCCTGGTTTCAGCTGGGATAGAGTTAACTGTCTTCCTAGTAGCTGGTACAGTTCTGTGTTTTGAGTTCAGTATGTGAAGAATGTTGATAACACTGATGTTTTCAGTTGTTGCTCAGTAGTGTTTAGACTAATGTCAAGGATTTTTCAGCTTCTCATGCCCAGCCAGTGAGAAAGCTGGAGGGGCACAAGAAGCTGGCACAGGACACAGCCAGGGCACCTGACCCAAAGTGGCCAACGGTGTATTCCATACCATGTGACGTCCCATCCAGTATAGGAACGGGGAAGTGGGGGCAGGGATTCGCCGCTCGGGGACTGGCGGGGTGTCGGTCGGCGGGTGGTGAGCAATTGCACTGCGCATCATTTGTACATTCCAATCTTTTCATTACTTCTGTTGTCATTTTATTAGTGTTATCATCATCATTATTAGTTTCTTCTTTTTCTGTTCTATTAAACCGTTCTTATCTCAACCCACGGGTTTTGCTTCTTTTCCTGATTTTCTCCCCCATCCCACTGGGTGGGGGGGAGTGAGTGAGCGGCTGCGTGGTGTTTAGTTGCTGGCTGGGGTTAAACCACGACACTGTCTGAGCCAGTGTGAGGCCAGGTGGGCAGACAGGACTCCTGCCTCTCTACCTGGCTGTTGGCTTGGGACCAGTGCAGCTCCGGGCAGAGCGCTATGTCCCTGGCTGAGGATGCCAAGCAGGCATTGGAGGCGTCTGGACAGGCAGCAGGCATGATAGCAGCTGCAGCATTTCTGTGCTCTGTGACATCTTCTGCCTAAAATGAACCTCCAACACCCCAGGAACACCCCTGGGAGCAAGGTGCATTTCTGGCTGCATCAAGGTGATGGTCCTGCCTGGTCCCAAGCTCTGCAGAGGCTGAGCAGGCTGCAGCGGTCATTATCATCTGGGCCAGTGCTGGACCTGAACTGCTCACACTACTGCAGTGCTGGGGCGACCATGTCAGACAGTGCAGTGCAGCAGCAGTTTGTCTGAGTGGTGCCTGGTGCTGTGACAGACACATACCCTTGAGTTCTGTGATGGTGTAGACATGGGATGCGTGCGGGTCTGGATGTGCCTGTGTCACAAACACCCCCCAACAACTTCGTCTGGCATGGCCACTGGGCAGATTGGTCACGGCTTGCTTGGCGATGATGTAGGACGTGGGCATTTAACTGCCAGAGGTCTCTGGGAACTCCCAGTTGTTTTGGTTTTTTTCCAGAATTTGTCCGGCTGGTGGAAGGGAAGAGCCGCTGCTCAGGACGTGTGGAGATCCATGATGACAACCAGTGGAAAAGTGTCTGTGATTCACATTTTAGTCCCAAAGCTGCTGATGTGGTCTGCAGGGAGTTGCAGTGCGGCGTGGCCCTGCCTGTCGCTGGCCCAGCTCACTTTGGAGAAGGGGTCAGTCCCATCTGGGATGGAGAGCTGCAGTGTGTGGGGAATGAATCCCACCTCTTCTCCTGCCGCAGAGGGTCCTCCAGGGACCAGCCCTGTACCCACGCGAACAGCGCTGTTGTCACCTGCACACGTAAGGACTCAGGGAGGGGTGCTGAACGCTGGGGTGAGCTCCAGCCTGAGCGGGGACAGGTTGTGCCTGTTGAGACAAGAGAAGTGGGCTGTCTGTTCCCACAGGCTGGCAGAGAGGTGACCTTCCTGGGGGATCCTATACAGGGCAGGGCTGGGCTGCTGCCCAAGGACAAGGAGGGGTCATGGGTTGGGAGGGCTCACTGGGATCATCGTGTTGTTCCACAGGGGACACAGAAAGGCCTGAAGGCAGACTATAAGCTGGGAGGAGGGGAGGGTAGGTTGTGGTCCGGGGGAGCTGGGGGCTTTGTGGAGAAGCAGCAGTGTGTGCTTGGGGGAGCCTTGGTGGGGCAGGTCTCTTCTCAGGGTGCTGGCAGGGGAGGAGCAGGTGCCCTAGGTGGGCATGGGCCAGGGGCAGGTGGCAGCTGGCTGTTGGGGTAGAAGGAGGTGCCAAAGGCTGTGGGGCCACAAATGACCCAGCAGGGCCAGAACTGCAGCCCCCAGCCTTGCAGCACCCGTGAGGATAGAAGGGACCCCTGCACTGCCCTGGGGACAGACTTGGAGGCGAGTGGGCTCCCACCCTGGCACCTCTGATGCCACCCGGGCGGGGGTTCCCCGAGACGCACACTGCTGGGGCTTGGCGCTGTTCTAACTGGTCCTGTGTCAGTGTTTGAAGGTGCTGTGGAGGTGAGGCTGGCAGATGGTGGCAGGCGCTGTGCTGGGAGAGTGGAGGTGAAACAACAGGGCCAGTGGGGGACGGTGTGTGGTGACGAATGGAGCATGACCGATGTGGCAGTGGTTTGTAAGCAGCTGGGCTGTGGGTCTGCTGTTGGAGCTCCTCAGTATGGACACTTTGGGCCAGGATCTGGCCCCATTTGGATGGATGATGTTGGCTGTAATGGCACCGAGTCTGCCCTGTCTGACTGCAAACACAAAGGATGGGGTGAAAATAACTGTGAACACACTCTCGATGCTGGAGTGACGTGTTCAGGTAAGTGGACAGCCTGTTCCTCACCTTTGGCTCTGGGATGGGCGAAGGGACCATGGCTGTGCCCTCAGGGAGCAGCAAGTGGACACTGGAGTAGGGCCCAGTGATGCTGGTCTAACTGCCAGGCTGGGACTGTCATTGCTGATGTCCCCAGTCCTTGGGGAAGGCCCAGAGGGAGCCTACCCACTGCATGCACAGGCTGGTACTGAGACATCCCTGGGGCTATGAGTAGTCCTGTGGGGACATGACCCTGTGCAGGCAGCACTGATGAACTGCCCAAGCCCTCCTGCCTGCCCATGGTTCCCCGTGCTGCCTCATGTCATGGGGGCTTTGGCAGCAGTTACTGATCCTCATCTGTGCCTGCTGGTCTCTGAGAGCTGGCATGGACCCAGTGGGAGTCTCCTGCCCCTCTGTCCGGCCATCCATCTGGGTTGTGGACACCTCCAGGCAGAGCACTGTGTCCCTGACTGAGGACACCCTCCCCCCGAGCAGACATCAAAGGGATCTGGACAGGCACCAGGCATGATGGCAGCTGCACCATTTCTGTGCTCTGTGACATCTTCTGCCTAAAATGATCGTTCCAACACCCCAGGAACACCCCTGGGATCAGGGGGTGCTTCCGGTTGCATCAGGGTGATGGTCCTGCCTGGTCCCAATCTCTGCAGAGGCTGAGCAGGCTGCAGCAGTCATTATCATCTGGGCCAGTTCTCCTGGATCCAAACTGCTGACACTACTGCAGTGCTGGGGAGACCACACCAGGCAACGCAGGGGACCTTGAGTGGAAGCAGTTTGTCTGAGGAGTGCCTGTGGCTGTGAGTCTGCGACAGACACATGCCCATGAGTGCTGTGATTGTGTAGAGATGGGGTGCGTGGGGGTCTGGATGTGCCTATGTCACAAACACTCCCCCAACAACTTTCTCTGCAATGTGCAATGGGCAGTTTGGTCATAGGTTGCTTGGCGGTGATGTGAGACTTGGGCATTTAACTGCCAGAGGGCTCTGGGAACTCCCAGTTGTTTTGGTTTTTTTCCAGAATTTGTCCGGCTGGTGGAAGGGAAGAGCCGCTGCTCAGGACGTGTGGAGATCCAAGACAGGGACCAGTGGAAAAGTGTCTGTGATTCACATTTTAGTCCCAAAGCTGCTGATGTGGTCTGCAGGGAGTTGCAGTGCGGCGTGGCCCTGCCTGTCGCTGGCCCAGCTCACTTTGGAGAAGGGGTCAGTCCCATCTGGGATGGAGAGCTGCAGTGTGTGGGGAATGAATCCCGCCTCTTCTCCTGCCGCAGAGGGTCCTCCAGGGACCAGCCCTGCACCCACGCGAACAGCGCTGTTGTCACCTGCACACGTAAGGACTCAGGGAGGGGTGCTGAACACTAGGGCTGTGCCAGGGGTTGGGGAACAGATCAAGGACCGTGCTGGGCCAGGTGTGAGGACAGGAGGGATGATGGGATTGTCTGCAGCATGAAAATAGTGCAGAAGAAGAAAGGCATGCTGTCCATCTAGCCTCTCCGCCAGCTACTGAGGGTACAGGAGCACCAATCCACCCTCTCTCCTCCTCCTCTGTCCCCAGAATACACAGGGTTCAGGCTGGTGAACAGCAGCACAGCGTGTGCAGGGAGGGTAGAGGTCCAGGTGCTGGGGACCTGGGGGACCCTCTGTGCCTCCCACTGGGATCTCTCGGATGCCCACGTTCTCTGTCGTCAACTCAACTGTGGGTTTGCTGAGTCCGTTCCTGGAGGAGAGCATTTTGGGAGAGGGACTGGCCCTGTCTGGAGAGACTCATTCCACTGTGACGGTACAGAAGCCCATCTGGGACAATGCCCAGTGATCACCCTGGGGGCCTCACCATGCTCCCACGGGAACAACGCTGCTGTCGTTTGCGCAGGTGAGTGCTGGAAAAATGCTGCATAACACCATTTGCCCTTTGTGTGTGACGTGGCCACCCAAAGCAGGGGTCCCACAGCAGTGCAAGGCTGAATTTCTCCTGGAGAAACCCTGGCTTCCCCAGGAGCCATCTGGAGGGCTTTGCCTGCTCAGAGTGACCGCTCTACTTTGGGAGAGCTGAGGGCTGAACGGAGGCAGGCATCTGCCCCCAGGGCAGTGGCTTAGGCCCCGGCACTCCACCAGGCCTGGGCTCCTCCATTCTCCTACTGTGGGACAAGGCCAGAGCAGGGCTGCAGGGCTGTGCTCCATCCCTCTGGCTGCAGACAACTGCATCCCATCCCCAGAGAGAGCTCTGCAGAGCCTCATCCCACCAGCCAGGCAGCAGGTGCCTGGGTGCCCCCAGCAGCAGCAGACCTGGCTGTGAGCTGCAGAGGGGACCCAGGTTTTGCCCTCGCTTCTCATCAGCAAAAGGCTCAATCTTGTTGTGTTTGGTGGGAAAATCCCCCCTCGCCCCGCTCCCTGAAGGATGCCATGCTCCCCAGTGCCACCAATGGCCGTGGCATCTCTGCTCTCCCCAGGCTCAGCCGGCTTTGCATCCCTGCGGCTGGTGGGTGGAGGGAGCCGGTGCGATGGACGAGTGGAGATCTTCCAGAACGGGACATGGGGCAGAGTCCTGGATGACCAGTGGGACATGCAGGAGGCCAGCGTGGTGTGCCGGCAGCTGCGGTGCGGAGAGGCAGGGACAGCCTACAACCCCCCAAAGCCTGAGCGAGGGACCGGCCCTGTGGGGCTGCGAGGGGTCCGGTGCACAGGGCACGAGGCCAGCCTGGCCCTCTGCAACACCTCCCTGCCCGAGAGTGCACTGGCGGCAGGGGTTGTGGAGGACGTGGGAGTCATCTGCTGGGGTGAGCGGCGCTGCACGGGCCCCCCAGGTGATGGGGTGGGTGGGCAGCCGGCCCCTGACAGCAACTGGGGTTTCTGCCCACTACAGGGAGCCGGAGGGTCCGGCTGGTGAACGGGTCCAGGTGCTGTGCTGGGAGAGTGGAGATCTACTACCAGGGCATCTGGGGGACTGTCTGTGACGATGGCTGGGACCTGTCTGATGCCGCCGTCGTTTGCCACCAGCTGGGCTGTGGAGGGGCAGTGGAGGCAGCCGGCTCCGCTCAGTTCGGGGAAGGCTCCGGGCAGATCTGGCTGGATGGCGTGAACTGCTCTGGGGCCGAAGCTGCTCTCTGGGACTGCCCTGCCAGGCCCTGGGGGCAGCACGACTGCGGGCACAAAGAGGATGCGGGAGTCATCTGCTCAGGTCTGTGGTGGGAGCTGTAGTGGGAGCCTGGCTCTCACGGAGGCCAGGACACAAGGAGAGACGGGCATGGCCAAGGCTGTCCCTGGCTGCCTCTCAGCTCCTGCCAGAGCATGTCCTGTGGTCACCCATGCACGGGTACCCTCGGTCCTACTGAGGGTCCCTGGGGAGCTCAGCCATCCCTGAGGGTTAGCAGGAAGGGCAGGGTGTCTGTCCATCAGGGGCTTCTCTCTACCCTTGGGTGCAAGGGGGACGTACTGGCCATGGCCCTACCCAGCTGTGGGCCTGGGGGGTGCAGAGGTGTCCTGGCTCCCACAGCCCCAGACCAGCCTGTTCCCTCTTGGTGCCTTTCCTCCCAGAGTTCGTGGCCCTGAGGCTGGAGAACAGTGATGGCTGCTCCGGGCGCCTGCAGGTTTTCTACAACGGGACGTGGGGCAGCATTTGCTCCAACTTGATGACTCTCGACACGGTGTCGCTGGCATGCAAGGAGCTGGGCTGTGGGGACGGAGGATCCCTGGAAACACAGCTGCCTTATAGAAGGGTGTCTGGCCCTACGTGGCTGGATAACATGCAGTGTGGGGAGAAAACCAGCTCCTTCTGGCAGTGTCCCTCTGCTCCCTGGAACCCACAGTCATGTGAAGACCCACGAGAGGAGATCCACATCACCTGCAATGGTAACTCTGAGCCACCTGGGCACCCCAGTGTCACTCCAGCTCCTGTTCCCTGTTGAGCACAGGCAAATGCAGAGAAAGAGCTTGGAGGGGCTTTTCCTTTCCATGTCAGTCCCTTCTGCTGCTGGTGGCAGAAAAGCCATCACAGCCACACACGTCCAGCAGCAGTTGCCACCCAGGTTGCCAGCAGCGCCTGGGGGAGGCAGAGGCATCTGCAGGTGAGGTCTCAGAAAAGACCAGACAGGGTTCAGAAGAGCCTCCCCTTCACACACACGCTCCTGCTGCTCTGTTAAACAGGGACCTTTTGGGGCTGAGCAGTTGGGGTCCCCCCACAGTCCTGTGCATGTCCCCTCAATGAGCAGGGTTCAGTTGCTGCCGTGATCGAGATGGCAGAGGGAGGCACAAGCAGAGATCAGTCCTGCTCTCTTCTGCACCATCTCCCGAACCAGCCCTTTCACCACAGTGTTTCCTTCTTCAGGGAGACGCCCAGAAATGCCCTCGATCCCGCTGGCCCCGTGCCCCAACTCCACGAGGTGCACAGGTAGGGAGCTGCTCCTCTGTGGATGCTCCTTGTCTGGCAGGGCTCTGCCTGCTGTCTCAGTGCCATGGGAGGTCTTTGCCTTCTCCAGACAGGGAGAAGATTCGTGCTGTGGGAGGTGAGGACAGGTGCTCAGGCAGAGTGGAGGTCTGGCACCGTGGCTCTTGGGGGACGGTGTGCGACGACTCCTGGGACATGCGGGATGCTGAGGTGGCGTGCAGGCAGCTGGGCTGCGGCCCCGCGGTGTCTGCCCTGCATGAGGCTGCATTTGGGATGGGGACGGGCCCCATCTGGCTGGAGCAGGTGGAGTGCCGGGGGACAGAGCTGTCTCTGCAGGACTGCTGGGCCCGGCCTGGGGATGGTGGTGCTTGCCGGCATAAGGAAGATGCTGCGGTGAACTGCTCAGGTGAGTGGCAGGACTGGGACCCCTTGCTCGGGTATTGGCAGGGTGCTGGGGAAGACCTTTTGCCCCTTTGGTCCTGGCATGGCCTCTGACCTCCCAAGAGCAAGAATGTTCCTGCAGAGTGCAGGAGCCTGGTGCCAAGTGGGAGCAGCCTCGGTGGAACTGGATGTGTTCTGGCCATTGTCCGTGGGACCCTGCAGCCCCAGGGTTATCCCCTGGGCTGCCTGTGCCCTCCTGCCTGCCACCCGGAGCAGAGGCACTGAGCCCTTTCCTGGCCTCTCTTTCTAGCACTACAGGAGGGGCAATTTGGGTGGGATGTGTCAGGGACATCCACAGACACACACACAGTGTGTTGGGGAGGAGGCTCCCCGGTACTCGCACACCCACCTTCTCAGCCCAGCTCTCCTTTTCCTCTTCTTCAGCTACACCCAGGACAGCAGCATCCCCAACCCAAGCAGGTAACTTGATGTCCCCCTGCGGCTGGGTATCCCCAGGGCCAGACTGTGACCCACAGCTGGGTGGATGGGGCTCCTTGCTGAGGTGTGAAACTCCCAGGAGAAGGCACTGGTCTGGTGGTGAGGGGGCTAGGGAAGGTTGTAATTTACTCATCAGGGTAGAAGCTTCTCCATCGCTCATCCCTGGGGCCATCCACCCCCTGCTGCCTTGTGTGATGGGCGTCAGGAATGGTGCTTTTTCCACCTCACCCAGGCCTGGTGCTGGCCTTTCCGTATTCTTGCCCACACAGATTCCCCCCGGGGCCGTCTAACTGGCAGCAGGAGAGTCTCAGTGCCTGTCATCATCTGCATCATCCTGGGGGCCCTTCTCTGCCTGCTCCTGGCCCTCCTGGCTGGGCAAGCACTAAGCACCAGGGCTGGGCGCAGAGGTTGGTCTTTCCACAGCGGTCCCAGGGGGAGATACCTCCTGGAAGGGCTGCAGGGTGTCAGTGAGGGGCACAGGCAGAGCTGGGGGGATGAGACCGTGTGCTGCCACCTGTCCCATGCACCACCCCATTGACTGCCTGGCCATGGGGCACCAGCAGCAAGGGGTGGAGAGAGCCCAGAGGTGGGGGGATGTAATGATAGGACGAGGAGAAAAATGTCAGAGCGGGGCTGGGGGACATGTGAGCAGAGAGGAGATGGCCAAGGCTGGCAGTGGTCTGGGTAGTGCTGGGGGGGGGCTCTGGGACAAGGGAGATGATGGGAGGAGTGCAGGGCAGCAGGGTCCATCCCCTCGGTGTCAGGCCCCCAGGCTGTCCCCTCTGCCCACCCCCTGGCAGGACATGCGCCCTACTCTAGACCCGTGGGGCAGATAGGGGAAAGCTCCAGGTGGAGGAAACATGGGAGCTGCTCCAGGGTCAGACAAGGGGTGCATGACCCTGGGGCCAGAGGGGCATGAGCACTGTCTCTGAAGGGACGATGGGAGGGGGACGCTGCCCCAGACAATCTCCACAGAGATGTTGCCCTCACTGGGGATGTGGCAGATGTGCCTGGACAGTGCAGTGGGGCTGTGCTGTCAGACCAGTCCTGGGCTGGCCCAAGGAACAGGTTTGGGGGAGCGCAGTGTGATTCCATTACCCTTCTGCCTGTCCCTCTGCCAGCCCTGCCTCTGTCCCCAGGCTCCAGGAGTGCTCAGGAGATGTTCCCTGAGGCTGTGTACGAGGAGATTGGTTACAGCCCAGTGTGGGAGAAGCAGGCGAGGTTTGGTCACTCAGGTGGGTGAGGGTCCTCCCTGGAGGCACACGTGCAGGACCCTTTTCCCTGGCCCCAACCCAGGGCTGATTCCCTGAATTCCCCCGACCCGTGGTCCTTGTGACGCTGGGGCCATGTGGTCTGTGGGGAGACGATCCAGGTCCTGGGCCTGGGAGGGGACCTTTCTCCCCACCAGCTTTTCCTGTCCCGCTGGACATCCCCTCTCTTCCTGCCCCTGCACCCCATCTGACACCCGTGGAGTGAAGGAAGGGACTGTCCTAGGGCAGCTCTGGGAGCACCTTTGAGACAGGGTTTGCCCCAGGGAGGCAGGGTGATTTCCCAGCCCTCCTCCCCATGCAGCCCCACCTCTGTGGGTCCCCCTTCCTCAGTAGCACTGACCACGAGCCAGGTCAGTGGGGCTCACTTCATAATACCCACCGTGCATCTCTGCAGGCTCCTATTCAGAGGAGTCCCTGACCCAGCTGCAGCCCTACCCTGGGGTCAGCGAGGAGGAGGATGGTCTGGGATCAGCACCAGGTAACAGAGGCAAGAAGGAGTTGATCTCCCTGAAGACATGTGATGGACAGAAGTGTCACTCAGTGTCACTGCTGGAGATGGGGAGGACATGGGGGTCTCCTGTGGTGCTGCCAACACCAGTGTCCCAGACCTGTGTCCCTGCACATCTTCCCATCCTCTGCTGCGCAGGACGTATCTTCTCACTGTCACCAGCTCCCCTCTCCTTTCAGATGTTCTTGTCCCACCTGGAGGTGACCCAGCGGATGGCTATGATGATGCCAGGGAGGTTTCTCATCCGGAGGAGGATGCTGCCTCTGGGCAGGGAGACAGGGAAATGCCCAGGGAGCCAGAGGAGGGTGCAGAGCCCAGGGATGCCCCCAGAGGTGAGAGGCAAATTTAGCACTGCTGGTTCCTGGGGTGCCATCCCTGGTGCCATTCAACTCTCTGCTGTCCTGAGACCCCAGCCTCCTGGGAAGGGGGAACCTGTCCCGGGAGTTTTCCTTGGAGGGACTAGGGGTGGGAGAAGGAGCTGAATGTGGTGAGGAGCAGGGAGGAAGATGATGCATAGACCCCCTGGGGTGAACTGCATTGTCCTGCCTTGCTGCTTGCAGGGCCCAGCCTGCACTCCCAGAGAAGTGCTGGGGTCCCTGGAGCTGAAGGAGACACGTGGCCCCTGTCCCTGGGGAGCATGGGCTATGATGATGCTGAAGAGGTGTCTCTGGCACATCCCCCTGAGGACACAAGGGCTGTGACACCGGAGCTCTGTGCACAACAGTCCCAGAGCCCCAGGCCATGAGAGCCCCTCCCTGCTGTGCAGCTGGGTGCAGCCAGGAGGGAGAAGAGGTCTGTGGAGCTGGGAGAGCCGTGAGCAGCAGGGAACCATGTCCCTTGTCCCATTGGCAGCAGAAACCGCCTGGAGTTTCCTCTATTTTTATTCCCATTTTTATGCTGTGCATCATCTTTGTTCATAATACAACAGCTGTGTTCAGCTTTGACCCGGAGCTGGTGCTTGCCTGCCCAGGTGTCAGGGCATCTTCCTGAGGCTGAGAAGGAGGAGAAGAGAACAAAGTCACAGAGGTGGGGAAATGGGCATGTCTCAGGGACAGCAGGCTTGGGGTCAGGCTGTGGGGCTGCGAGAGCCCATGGTCGCTGGGGAATAATCCTGCTGACAGAGACATTTCCATCCTACTGGCCACAGGCAGTTTCTAGTCAAAATGGCTCTCTGATAGGTCCCGTGATGCACTGCAGTGGGAGCACCCATTTCCTCGCCCTAGGGTTTCCCAGCTGCTCTTTGCCCCAGGCTGGTCCCACAGTGCAGAGGCCATGACAGAGCTGCCGTGTCAGGGTAAGCCCTGTCCTGCGGCCCCACAGAAGTGAGCCCTGAGGTGGCCGCAGTGCCCTGAACACCCCAGCCAGCCCCAGGGGGGAACATGGCCCATGGATTACCTCCCACCATGGTTAGGAGGCAGCTCTGCTCCCCACTGCCCCAGCACAGGGTGCAGAGCCGC
This sequence comes from Harpia harpyja, assembly GCF_026419915.1. Classification (NCBI taxonomy): domain Eukaryota; kingdom Metazoa; phylum Chordata; class Aves; order Accipitriformes; family Accipitridae; genus Harpia; species Harpia harpyja. Next base: position 95,997 of record NW_026293192.1, on the reverse strand, counting down.
TTTCTGGGTCACACGGGGCTGGGATTCCCTCTCCTCATGCTCTGCCAGGACCCCAGTCTCCATGGGCTGCTCCTGCTGCCTTGGGCCCGTGCAGACCCTGAGCACTCTTGTCAAGGCACTGAGCTGCCATCTTCCTCAACAGAGGTTGTAAGGCCCCACGGCAGCCCTGGGACTCCCTCCTCCTGCTCTCCTCCAGCCCCCACCCCCACCCTCCTGCTGCCTCGCCAGGGATGTCAGTTTGGGTTTGTGTCAGCACGGTACTTGTGTGCAGGAAGAAGAGGGATGGGAGCAGGGGGGGACGGGGGCACCTTTCCCCCAGCACTGTTGGAGGGCCAGGGGGAGGAGAAAAGATCCCCCGGAGATGTGTGCTACAGCCAAAAGCTGTGGTCCAGTCCCTGGCCTGGAGAAGGGCTCATCTGGGAGGATGCTCACGTGGGCACGTTTCCATGGCAGAGGAGATTTTGTGTCCCTCCCCTAGAAGAGGCACTGCTGGGAGCTGAGCCAGGGTTCCTCTCCCTTGGCTGTGGCTTTCACCTGCCCAGTGGCCATGGGCAGAGAAACTTCTTATGTAGCAGCCAGTGACACCTGGGCAGGACCTGGCACCCAAACTGCCCTCCCTGCTCCTGCTGGTGGGTCTCCACACCCCTCCGGCACTTCCCCAAAAGGCTCCTCTGCTGTGGGCTGGAAGGTGCATTGGCTGTCTGTGGCAGGATTCCCTGTGGGGAGTTGCTGGAGCTCAGTACTGCTGCAAGCAGCAGGATCTGGCCCTAGAGGAGATGCGGGGAGGAGGTGCCTGTCGCCAACATCCTCTCCCACTTCAGCATTGCCCCATTCCCTGCTGGGAGCTCCTCCACCCCTGGAGTGATCCTGGGGGGATCTGGGAGAAGCCCAGGCACACGTATCCCTCTGCCCCATACCCCAGAGCTTTCCTGCTGGCAGACCCCATTGGAGAGCAGCATTCCCAGGGTGAGACCCCCATGATGATTCGTGACATACAGGGGCACTGCAAACACAGCCTCCAGCCCCTGGAAAACTCCCATGGGGGCAAGCTCCAGTCCTGCATCTCAGAGAAGGAAGGTATAAAAGTGAAGTAAAGAAGGGGGGGGTGTTATCGTCTGAACACAGGATGGTGGGGGCTATGGACATTATGGACACTGACGTGCAGACTCAAGGTGCTCCAAGTGGGGACTGGGGAGAGGAACCCAGTGCCTGTCCTGTGCCACCTTGCTGCCAGCTCTGCCCTCCCACAGGTGCAATATTTCTCCCTTACTCTGGCACCTGGCAGACATTTTCCTCTTCCTCCTTGGGGAGATGAGCCACAGGCCTGTGTGTGCTTGAGGGGGGCAGCAGGCCTGAGCAGGAAGAGCCTGTTTCATGGCATTTGGGGACCTGAACAGTCTGGCCCTGCAGGCTGGGTCCATTCTCTGCAGCAAAGCAAGATTGTCGCTGTAGCCCAGATCTGTGGTTGTTCCTGCAGCTCCCGAGGACCTGCCTGAGGGGGGTCACAGTGAGACCCCCAAGTCTCAGCACTGCAGGCCCCATGCTGGGCAGAGCTTGGCTGTTTAAAGCCCATAGGAGAGCAGCCTTATTTCTCTGAGTTTTGGCTCACCAGGGTGCTGGGCACGCTGCAGTGAAAGTCCATGTCTCATGCCCCATTTTGGTTGTGGGGGTTATTGCCAGGGAGCAGCCGAGGCACCATCTCCTGGCCCTCACTGCCTGTGCATGGCTGTGGACAGACCTGTGACTCCCTGATCCTACCAGCACAGGGTAGATGGAGTCGCCGAACACCACAGGAAGAAGAGGTGGGCAACAACCCCAGCAGTCCCACCTCTGCAGGGCTGTGCCTGACCTCAGCAGATCCAGGTTTCCTGAGCTGAGACTCTGCTCAAGCCAGTGGCGATGGTGGAAGGAAAACTCCAGCTGAGAGTCCCACAGCCCTGCCCAGCTCACAGCCAAGCCCTGGGTGGGCAGGGCAGGCCCACAGGGCCTGGAGAGGAGCAGTGCCCAAGCTCCAGCCCACACCTGCCTGGAGATGCCAGGGATTGAACCCAGGACCTCCCACACGTGAAGCGGGCGCTCTTCCACTGAGCTCCATCCCCTTGATGCCTGCCAGCAGGATAGACGCTCTTCTCCCGTGATGCATCTATGACAAGGGGAGCAGTCTGTGCACCATCGAGAATGACAAAGAGGAGAGAGACAGGGTCTTTGCAGAGACCCCGTGAAGGAGAGATGCCAAGTGCTGTGGAGCAGGGAAGGAGGGATGGCTGGAGACCACCCCAAAGAAGCACTGAATGGAGAGTCCTGTCCAGGGGAAGGCTGGGGGCTTGCAGTGCAAGAGGAAGGCTCGTTCTAACCTGCAGATCTGCAGCTACAGTGCATGGGCAGTGCTCTGGCAAGAGGTGAAGGAGCAAGGAGGGCCAGGGCAGGCTGGAAGAAGGCAGGCAGGCAGTGTCTGCAAAAATCTACAGGAGAAAATCATTGATGAAGCCCGGGGTTGAACCAGGGACCTTTAGATCTTCAGTCTAACGCTCTCCCAGCTGAGCTACTTCAGCCCTGCCCCAGCAGCCCTTGTTCCAGTTCCACCCCTGCCAGGCCACAGGCTGACACTCACATGAAGAGAGCTCCTTGGGGACATTCCCAGGGAAAAGCTGTGCCCAGCGCCGGGCAGAGGGGACCTGGCCTCTCCCTGCCTCCATGGCCAGGTAGACTCCAGGTGTGGGGTGGGTGCCAGCTTACAGTGGGAGTGCCAAGATATGTGTGGGGCCTCAGTTACAAAGGTGAGTGGTGAAGGCAAGTGGGCAGGCCAGACACACGCAGCTGCCAAAGCTGAAGGTGGAAGAAGGGTGGGGTTGGTGGAACTACTACCTCTCTCCACAAATGATTCACAAAGTGTCTGATTCCAGATTGGTTTGGGCTCTTTTTGTTTGTTTGTTTGTTTAGGGTGGGATTTCTTGGTTTGTTCTTTTTGTTTGTTTTGTTCTGTTGTTTTGTTTTTAATATCATTATTATTATCACTATGGCTGTTATTACTGTCATTCGTGGTTATTATGTTAATACACAAATGTTTGGATTTGTGTCACTTCAACGGAGGCATGAACCTACTTTGTCTCACCTGGTTCCCTCATAAAAGTGTCTAAGAGTGGCTCAGAGCTGGCCTCTTTCATAGCATCTCTGTAATTATATGGGATCCCCACGGTGCACTGCTTTCGGGCGAGGCTCGTTCCACAAAGATGCCTGAGGAACTGCACCTCTGAAGTTCCTCTTCCTCCATGTTTTCTGGAGTAAAAAGCTCCAGGTTTGAAGCCTTTTAAAGACATAGGACTGGATTTAGGAGTCACCATTCAGTGTCTGGTGACAGGTAAGGTGATGAGTATAATTGAGGGATGTACCCAGGGCTTTCCCACAGGTGATGTTGAAGACACCCATCCTCTAGGAGGGGCATCTGGAGCTGCCTGGAGAGCATGGTGATTGCCCAGTGTCAGCATGTTCCTGGGGTTGTGTGGAGATGGAAGTGGTCTTCAAAAGTGGGGTTCAGGACCTAAAGTGCAGGTGTGGTGGGTTGACCCTGGCTGGACACCAGGTGCCCACCAAAGCCGTTCTATCACTCCCCCTCCTCAGCTGGACAGGGGAGAGAAAATATAACAAAGGGGTTGTGGGTCGAGATAAGGACAGGAGAGATCACTCACCAATTACAGTCATGGGCAAAAACAGACTCAGCTTGGGGAAAATTAACTCAATTTATTACAAATCAACCAGAGTAGGGTAATAAGAAATGAAACTAAATCTCAGAACACCTTCCCTGCACCCCTCCCTTCTTCCCAGGCACAACTTCACTCCCGGATTCTCTACCAACCCCCGCAATGGCGCAGGGGGACGGGGAATGGGGTTAATGATCAGTTCATCATACGTTATTTTCTTCCACTTCATCATCCTCAGGGGCAGGACTCATCACACTCTTCCCCTGCTCCAGCGTGGGGTCCCTCCCACGGGAGACAGTCCTCCACAAACTTCTCCAATGTGGGTCCTTCCCACAGGCTGCAGTTCTTCACAAACTGCTCCAGCTCTTCACGAACTGCTCCAGCATGGGTCCTTTCCATGGTGTGCAGTCCTTCAGGAGCACACTGCTCCAGCGTGGGTCCCCCACGGAGTCACAAGTCCTGCCAGAAAAGCTGCTCCGTGGGCTCCTCTCTCCACAGATCCGCAGGTCCTGCCAGGGGCCTGCTCCAGCTCGGGGTTCCCACGGGGTCACAGCTTCCTTTGGGAAAACACCTGCTCCGGCGTGGGGTCCTCCACGGGCTGCAGGGGGATATCTGCTCCACCGTGGACCTCCATGGTCTGCAGGGGGACAATCTGCCTCACCATGGTCTTCACCACAGGCTGCAGGGGAATCTCTGCTCCGGTGCCTGGAGCATCTCCTCCCCCTCCTTCTTCACTGACCTTGGTGTCTGCAAGGTTGTTTCTCTTACATGTTCTCACTCCTCTCTCCGGCTGCCATTTCTGTCTGTCCCAACTTTTTTTCCTTCTTAAAAATGTTATCACAGAGGCATTACCGCTATCGCTGATTGGCTCGGCCTTGGCCGGCAGTGGGTCTGTCTTAGAGCCGGCTGGTATTGGCTCTGTCGGACACAGGGGAAGCTTCCAGCAGCTTCTCACAGAAGCCACCGCTGTAACGCCCCCTGTTACCAAAACCTTGCCACACAAAGCCAATACAGCAGGGCCTCCTGTCAGACCTCCTCTGGGCACACTTCTGTTCCATCCCCACCTGCCTACAGCAGGAATTCCCACGAAGGGACACACTAGTCCAGGTGTGGCCACACCAATGCTCCCTGGAGAGGGATGAAAACTCCAGATGTCTGGGTGGCCACGCTCATCCTACTACATTCACCTAACCAGCTGGCTTTGTTCACGGTGAGTGCTCACCACTAGCCTGTATGGTGTCCCTTCTAGTGCCCAGGCCATTCTCCTGAGGGTCACTGCTCACCCACTCAGGTTCCAGTTGCCTCTGGTTTATGGGGTTATGCTTCCCCCAGTGCAGGACCAGTCACTTCTTGTAAAACTTAAGAGGTTTCTGTTGGTTGACTCCCAGAGTTTGTTTCTCAAGGTGCCCCTGGACTGAAGTTCCATTTTATCCACTCTTAATGTTTGCATGGAGGTGGCTCACCCTGGTTGTGGTGAGCCATCACCACAAGAGAACGGCATGAGGAGTTGCAGGGCACTACAATAAAAAGAGTTACTGGTTTTGTACTGTGTGAGAGACTGAAAGAGTTAATGTCTCAAACATTGTGGTGGGGCAAGTTCTGCTCAAAGACAAAGCCTGCACAGCAAGGAAACAAGGTGAAAAGCCCATCAGCTCAGGCATCAGCAACAGGAGGGAGAGGGCCTGCTGGAGGGTGTTCAGCTCCCTGTTCTGATAAGCTGTTCTGATACAAAGATCAAACAATGGCCACATCTGCAGGGAAGGAGTAGTTACTCCACAAATGACCCCCAAGCCCAAAGGCTCAAAAACTGCTCATTAACCTGATGAGTTCTGGTGCCCGCCCGAAGGAGGGACAAGGATGATAAAAGGACAGAAACTGAAGCCCCGGGTGGGCAAGCCCACCGGGACGGGACCCCTCGGCTGACTGAACCAACGCTGGACCCAGGACGGGTGAAATCTTTCTCTCTTCCTTTTTCTCTCTCTGTCTTCTTCTCTCTTTCCTTTTCCACAATCCCTACATCTCATCCGTTTCAAGACATAAACCATTGACCAAGTCTGAGACTAAGAGTGGATCCAGCTGCCCCTGGGCCCTTCTCTGAGGAGGAGTCTAGAAAGCAAGGGGGTCTGCTCTGAACCTCAGGACTCAATGGGAGGGATCTCCTTATTCCCTCAATTGATGTATATGGTTACCCTGGGTTACATCGGTTTACAGAAATAGCCTTATGCCAATTCCTGTTGTGGGAAACCCGGCCACCTCCTACCATGCCTCCCCAGTTCAGTTTGCTTCTGTCAGGAATAAAATCTTTAACTGATCGTTTGGTGTCCTTTCACCTAAATTTAGCCCAAGGGAATTTTGACTCCCTGGTCTGTCCAGTCTGGGTGGTGACACAGGGGAACCTGCTGAGAAACAGGCTGAAGGTATCCCTGATGTTCCCTCCCTCAGCTGGGGAGAGACACTTCTTTCCAGAAATAAAATTCTGCTCTCAGAGACAATGTTACATCTATATGCCAACTTTTGGGTCTTATAATTAGACAGGATACCCTTAGAGTGAAAGGCAGGGATCTCCTTTACTCCTGCTGAGGGAAGGGATCCATGGGTCAATGGAGGGGGTCAAGGGATGTCAGGGAGACACAAGGGGATGACAGATAGCTTTAGCAAATCCTTACAATCATGTCTGAGCCCAGAAATGGAAAGGGTTGATGTCTGTGTGTGGATGAAGAAGAAGAGGAAGATTGTCCTGGGAAGATGGCAGGAAGGAAGGCCCTTCCTGTGCAAACAGGAATGATAGAGACTTTTCCATCTGGTGTGCATGGCTCAGCCTGGCAGAAGGGCAATGCCCACTGCTGGGGGTGAAAGTGCTCAGTAATGCCCCACGAGCTGACAGGATCTCTTTTCTTCCTTCACTTCCCACACTTGGATGGACCTCCAGAAAACATCCATGAGCCTGGAGAATGCACAGACCTCCTGGGCTGATGTCCCATCACTGCAGGGGAAGAGGAAGGGTTTCTGAGACACAAGGGCATGCAGGGAGAGAGTGGGGGGGTTGTGTGTTAAAGGCAGGAAGATGCCGTGAAAGAGCGGAGAATGGGAGGGTGTCATGCTGTAGTGAAATAGGTTGAGTTTTGATTTTGAGGCAGCAGAAGGAGGATGTGCAGTTTACTGACAGGATGTGGAAATAAATAGAGGATTCAACTGAGCTTGGGGGCTGGGACATCTTGAGTGACTGAGGAGCATTAGCAGGGCTCTGGAAGAAGCTGCACAGGTTATCAAGAATGCACAGCCTTTGGCAAAACCTCAGAAAACCACAGCTTTGTGTTTGAAGGAATAGTCAGTGAGGACAGAAAGTCATCCTTAAAGCTTGGGACATTATGGGGTCAGAGCGAGGTGAGGAAGCAGGAGTGGGGGTTAAAATCTGCAGCGAAAGAGGCACAGGCTTAGAACAGTGTAGGACAGGCTGTGGTGGGGATGGCCCCTTTGTGGGGTCAGGGATACCCCAGCAGAACGGAAATCCTTGTCCGTTTGCCTCTTGCTGCTGACTGTTCCACTGTAGCCCCTGAGAGGACACCAGTTCCTTACAACCCCCACGCTTTGTAGAGCCTGGGAGGAGTCCTATCGCTGTCCTGCACTTGGCATCATCGCACACCCCCACATCTCACTGCTCCCTGCAAGAGTCCTGAGCATACCGTGAGGGAAAGGATCCCCATTCCTAGGGTATGGGGGTCAGCGCTTGAACATCCTGCTTGATGAAACACATCAAGGCCATTCACAGCTGCCTGCACGGTTGATTTTCAACCTCTAACCAGTGCGTCTGCGTCCCTGCTTCACCAGCCCCCAGGGACAGTCACCTTGTCATCTCATTCCCTCCATGATCGCTTCACTATGGCCCTCAGTGGGACTAAATAACACCTTCAGGAACTTGGAGACGTGCTGCTGACTTGTGCTTCTCTAGAGGCCAGTGAAATCTTCTTTCAGTATCCGCAGTTCAGGAACTTGGCACCAGAGGGCTCATTAACATGCCAAATGCCCTAACAAGCCAAGCCTCTGGGTATAACTTTCCTTCCTTCCTCAGTTCTTACGGGGTTAGTTTAAGAGGTTTCTGGAGTGCAGTCCAAGTGAAAAGTTTCAATACCAAATATCAGTAAGAAACAATTTCATGTTTTTCCACTTCTTATTTTTCTGCTTACACATCAAGGGAAACCAGCAAACTCCAACTGATACTGACCCTCAGCATCTCCTAATGGACTCTGAATATGCAGAGAAGCCAAGACCCTGTATGTCAGACACTCTATGGGCAGTCTTTGTCCCTGCCTCCAACCCCAACACTTCTCTCATCAGCCACCTGGGACTTACAGCACCTTTGCTCAATTCTGAGCTTTCTCCACTACAGTCTGTAGCTGCATGTTTCAGCCCATTGACACCTGCTTCACTTGGAGAACAGGCTGCACACAGACACAGAAGGATGTTTCTTAATTGCCAAAAACCAAAACCAAAGGAAGGTTGGTTCAATAAAAAATAAACCACCCTCCTCTGCTGTGTATTAAGTCCACCTTACCTCATCTGAAGTCTGCTTTCCACAGTGGATGGTCTTAGAGCAATAGAAAACACATTTTTGTGTCAAGCACAGATCCCAAGAACCCCAAAAGACTTCCCTGCCCCAGGCTCTGTTTGTCCATATTCACTCACACTGAGTCACATGCTGAAGTCAGGAGCTCCCTCTATTCACAGAAGGAAGTAAAGAGACAAAGTGAACAAAATGTTATCTTTTGAATAGCCAAATCTGCAGTAAACACAACATATCTGGGTTACAAGAGCATCATCAAGTAGACTCTGCAGCATCTAGACCCACTCGTTTCTCATTCTTCTCCAGCACTGGACACATTGAGTGCAATTGTCCAGGCTTGCCTTTCTACTCAAGGGAGAAAAATCAGTTGTGTCAAGTGAGATGCTTTGGCCTACTCTGCCTGTCCCCCAGCTCCTGCTCCAGAAAGGTTCCTGACAGCCCTGGCTCACATTTCCCAGTGCCGTGTGGGGTCTTCAGCTACCCCTGGGAATCTTGGAGGCTGTGGCCATCTCTATGTGGGCAACTGCGTCAACCCCTGAAAGAAGATTTAGGCAGAATTTGAAACATGCAGAAAAGATGTCGTGTAATACGTGTGTAAGTATTCTTTTTGACAACCTTGACACTGACCTGTAAATTCTCATTATTTTTTCACAGGCCGTGGATATGGACCAGTAAGCTGATGACACATTCTCTCCCTCTATGTAAATACATACTAATACATCCAGTCTCTTTGGAATAGTATCATTTGAGTTTGCTCAAGTAGCCCCTGATTTGATTCCTATCCACCTTTGCCTGTTTTCCACCAGAGTCCTGCCTTGAGGCACCAAGGCCTGGGCGACCTTGCTGGTGATAAGAGCACATAAAATCTCTCAGATCTATCTATACATACTCTTACTAAACGTAGGAGTTATCCCATATAATCTTTACTTCTTCTTTATCTGTCCCTGAAGTAATAACAGCTCTTTATGGTGCCCTTGAATTTACTTTCAAGTTTCAACTCAGTGTCGATATAGGTTATTGCCATGCTTGGAGGATGCTGTCCTTGAGGAGCACTGTATGAAGCTCTGCTGCCCGTCAGTGCTGGTGGCCATGAGACCCCACTAAAACTCCCCAGAATAGGCCAAAGTCTGCTCTTCTACTGTCCGGCATCTGCAGTCTTCTATTTTCCTTCCTCAGTGCCCTCAGGAGCTCGGACCTCACTATTTCATTTTCATTACTGAAAAGGCTTTCACTGACCTTCAGTTCCCTGGCCAGCTCTGCCTTGCTGGCAAGTATCAGATCCGGGTTTGCATTACCCTTGTTGGCCCATCTGGCAGCTGTGTGAAGATGTTCCCCAAAGACACTCCAGAAACTGCCTGGACTGTTTGCATGCTGCTGTGTTCCCCTTCCAGAAAATGCCAGGGTCGTTAAAGTCCCCAGTGAGGCCCAGGCTTCTACATCCAGAGACTTCCTTTGGGTGCTTAGAAAAGACCGTGCCCACTTCCTCACCCTGACTGTGGGTTCCTCAACTCCAACCACAATGTCACCTTTACTGGCCCCTCCTCTGACCCTCACTCACAAGGGCTGACCCAACTTCTCACTGGCCCCAGTAAGGAGCTCCATACATCCAAGCAACTTCTTCACTTTGAGGGAACCCCACTCCTGATCCTTCCAGCCTGTCTCTCCTGAGAACTGGTACCCATCCATTGCAGCACCCCAAGCTGTGTCGCTTGTCCCACCATGCCTTGGCAGTTCCTTTATGGATGTCAAAAAGCACAGGCTCCAGCTCATCCTCGTTGCACCCCTGGCTGAGGGCATCATTGCACATTTGGGCTGTAGCACCTCAGCTGTAACACCAGGCCAGGCTCTGACTTGTCTTAGGGAAGCTGGTCCAAGCGTCTAAGACCCCGTGTGTGCAAAGGCTTGGCTTCAGAGCCATGCCGGAGTGTTTGGTGGATGGAAACATAAAGCTGAAACTGGATGCCAAGACAGTGAGCAAACTCTGCTATCCCCAAGGACAGAAAGAAGAAGGGCTGGGAAGGGCAGCCCTGCCAGGGAATGGGGTTTTTGTCAGCGGTGGCTCTGCTGCCCCTGAGGGCCGTAGGTGGAGCTGATGCTGATCTCTAGGAATGACAAGGTGCTACTGACAGGCCCCCTGTGAAAACTGTTGGTCATTTCCTTGACTATGTATTCAAGGGGGTGAGTAAATGTAGGAGGAGAGAAAAAACAGAAGTTTGAAAGTGCAGGCATATGCGTGGTGACCCCAGTGTGATGTTCTTCCTGTCTAAAGAAGGGAGAATTAAAAGGCGATTCTTGTACCACACTCTTTCAGAGAGGAGAAATGTCACTGCTGAAAGAAGCGTCTCTCCCCAGCTGAGGGAGGCAACACCAGTGATTGCTTCAGCCTGTTTTCCAGCAGGTTCCCCTGGCGCCCCAGGGACACTCAGAGGGAGCCCAGAGGGGGCAGAGCAAGTGCTGCCTTGGGCTGGTCCTCTGCTGCTGAGCTGGGCTGGGCTCCTGGGCTGGAGGGAGCTCATGGCAAGCAGGCAGCACTGCAGAGAGACAGCTCTGCCCAGGAGCAGCTCCTCTGCAAAGCGCAGCAGGGCTGAGGGCACTGCCTGCAGGCACCGAGGGGAGAGAAGTGAGGCAGAGAGAGATGTTAAAGGCAGTCTGGGGTGGGAGGACAGAGAAGAGCTCACTTGGAGACAATTTTTCACAGCCCTTGACAGGGTAAGCGTCTTGCTGCAGGGCAATGTAGCTGTGGTTCCTGGAATGATATCCTGAAGCTGGCACATCCCACAGCCTAGCAGATCTCTCAGGAGGACTCTCACAGTTTGTGCAGTGTAGAGAAAAAGGATTTGCTTTGGAGCACAGCTTCCCTGCTGCACCCTCAGAGGGACAGGGCATGTCAGCTGCCTTCACCCGGGGGTGGCTGCGGAGTGTGAAGCTGGGTGTGCAGCCAGGGGTGCCCAGGGCTGTCCTTCTGAGCAGGGTCCCTGCACCCCAGGGGCTGTGTGCTGGGGCAGGGACTCTGCCGCTGGTCAGGGTAAGTACTCTGCCTGCCTGGGGAGCTCTAACAGCAGACAGGGGAGAAGCTGTGGGTGGAAAAACAACTTGCAGCAGGGCAGGGTCTTCTGCTGACAAGAGGGTGCTGTGTGGGTCAAGGCTGCTCACAGCTCCAGATCATCCCCAAGACATCTCCAAGGGCACTTTTCAAGGGCAAGGTCAAAGGTAGGATTGCTATAATCATAAGGAGCTTTCCTGAGTTTGTACATTATGTTTCCTACTCTTGGGGAATTTTCAGGAGAAATGGAAAAGGAGCTGTCATGCTTGAACAAGTCACTGAGACTCCTGAGCTGTAACTCTGAGTGATCAGTAAGTCTGATAGGAACCTCCTGAAGTAGAGCACAGGGACTGAGAACAACTGCCTGGCTCTGTTGGTGTCTGAGAGGCGGCATGTACAGCTGGGTAAGGGTAACTCTTTCCTGAGTGCCCAGCTGCCTCTTCCCTTGTCTCTCTGAGGCAGATCCTTACTCTTTTTTTCCTTGTTTCTCCACTAGTCTGTGTTATTGCTACTGTTACCTTGTTCCTGCTGTCAGGCTCTCTGGGGGTGGGAGTTTCAGCTGCAGAGTCACACACTGATCTTGTGGGTCCTCCCATGCAGCTGTGTCCATGGGAACAAGGTTACAGGTGTCCAAGCTCTCATCCAAGCTGTGGGCAATGCAGCCTGTGTCATTCCCTAGGAAATGAGCTGACTCTCCCTTCCTGAGATACCGTCATCAGGACACTTGGCTACCTCCTTAGGGTGACCTTCCAAGCTGTGAGCTGCCCTCCAGGATGCAGGTCTGTCCCATAGCATCTTGCTGTTACCTGAATTCCCAATGCAAAAGCACAGAGTCACCATGACTGAGGAAATGCTCCTGGGTTTGTGAAATGAACCATGTGTGTCCTTGGCAAGAAGTGGGGTGCAGAGACCTTGAGAAAGGGGGAGTCACTTGCTGTTGGACAGTGGGTGTCTCTGCTCTCAGTAGTGCCTGGAGTCTTTTCATGTTAACATGGGGGTGTGATACCCGCCATCTCAGAAAGGTGTAAGCCCAGGGTAGCTGGCAACAAGACAGAGTGACAGAGCAGCTCCCTTCACTCTGCACTGCGGTGCAGGCAGTACTCTTTCCTCACAGGATCCACTTCATTTTCTCTGAGTGCAGCAGAAAAGATGAGGGTTTCTGAAATCCAAGACTATTACCAGGTGTGATGGGGGAGAGCTGTAGAAAAACCCTATCTCTCAAACAATGCTTTGATTGTGTTTTCTTAGCCCTGGGAGTGCAGATGTAGACAAGCACTTTTACATTAGGAGCAGTTTCATCTGACCAATTCAAACGCCACAACTGACTGACAACATTCCCAGAAAGACACTGCTGCAGAGCAGGACTGATTCCTTGGCAGCCAGTACACAGTGGTCCTGCTCCTCACGGCACACTCAGCCAGTGCTCCATGCACAGAGCTGAACAGAGATCTCATTGAAATGGAAAAAATGCGGTGAACATGTATTATCTGCTGGAAATACAACACAGCAGTGAGTAAACAATCTAGGAGGTTCCTGGAGTGTGTGGAAGATAACTTCTTGACACAGTGTCCTGGTTTCAGCTGGGATAGAGTTAACTGTCTTCCTAGTAGCTGGTACAGTGCTGTGTTTTGAGTTCAGTATGTGAAGAATATTGATAACACTGATGTTTTCAGTTGTTGCTCAGTAGTGTTTAGACTAATGTCAAGGATTTTTCAGCTTCTCATGCCCAGCCAGTGAGAAAGCTGGAGGGGCACAAGAAGTTGGCACAGGACACAGCCAGGGCACCTGACCCAAACTGGCCAACGGTGTATTTCATACCATGTGACGTCCCATCTAGTATAGGAACAGGGAAGTGGGGGCAGGGATTCGCCGTTCGGGGACTGGCGGGGTGTCGGTCGGCGGGTGGTGAGCAATTGCACTGCGCATCATTTGTACATTCCTATCCTTTCATTATTGCTGTTGTCATTTTATTAGTGTTATCATTATCATTATTAGTTTCTTCTTTTTCTGTTCTATTAAACCGTTCTTATCTCAACCCACGGGTTTTGCTTCTTTTCCTGATTTTCTCCCCCATCCCACTGGGTGGGGGGGAGTGAGTGAGCGGCTGCGTGGTGTTTAGTTGCTGGCTGGGGTTAAACCACGACACACAGCTGGTGGGTGAGCCAACCAGGGGAGGAGGCTTGCTAGACCTGTTGTTTACGAACAGGGAAGGACTGGTGGGAGGTGTGATGGTTGGAGGCCATCTTGGGCTTAGTGACCATGAAATGGTAGAATTTTCAATTCTTGATGAGGCAAAGAAGGTGGTCAGCAAAACCACCACTATGGACTTCCGGAGGGCAAACTTTGGCCTCTTCAAGGCACTGGTTGAGAGGGTCCCTTGGAACATGGTCCTGGAGGGCAAAGGGGTCCAGCAGGAATGGACATTCTTTAAGAAGGAAATCTTAATGGCTCAGGACCAGGCTATTCCCATGTGCCGCAAGTCAAACCGCCGAGGAAAATGACCGGCCTGGCTGAATGGGGAGCTTTTGCTAGGAGTCAAGAAAAAAAGGAGAGTTTATCATCTCTGGAGGAAAGGGCGGACAACTTGGGAAGAGTACAGGGATCTTGTTAGATCATACAGGGGGAAAATTAGAAAGGCAAAAGCTCAGCTAGAACTAAATCTGGCCACTATTGTAAGGGACAACAAAAAATATTTTTACAAATATGTTAAGAGTAAAAAGAATCCCAAGGAGAAGATCTATCCTTTAATGGATACAGAAGGGAACGTAGCAACCAGTGATGAGGAAAAGGCCGAGGTACTTAATGCCTTCTTTGCCTCAGTCTTTAATAGTGAGTCCAGTCATCCTCAGGGTACTCCACCCCCTGAGCTGGAAGGGAAGGATGAAGAGCCTAACATACCCCCCTTAATCCAGGAGGAATTAGTTAGGGACCTGATACGCCATCTGGACACTCACAAATCTATGGGACCTGATGGGATCCATCCAAGAGTACTGAGGGAACTGGCTGAGGTCCTTGCCAAGCCACTCCCTATCATCTATCAGTGTTCCTGGTCAACGGGGCAGGTCCCAGAGGACTGGAGGTTTGCCAATGTGACTCCCATTTATAAGAAGGGTCGGAGGGAGGATCCGGGGAACTACAGGCCTGTCAGCCTGACCTCGGTACTGGGGAAGATTATGGAAAGGTTTGTTTTGAAAGCACTCACATGGCAAGTCCAGGATAAGAGGGGGATCAGGCCCAGTCAGCATGGGTTTACGAAAGGCAGGTCCTGCTTGACCAACCTGATCTCCTTCTATGACCAGGTGACCCGCCTAGTGGATGAGGGAAAGGCTGTCATTGTTATTTTCCTAGACTTCAGCAAGGCCTTTGACACTGTCTCTCATGGCATACTCCTTGAGAACCTGGCGTCTCATGGCCTGGAGAAGTGCACTATTCACTGGGTGAAAAACTGGCTGGATGGACGAGCCCAGAGGGTAGTGGTGAATGGGGTGAAATACAGCTGGCGGCGGGTCACAAGTGGTGTCCCCAGGGCTTGGTGTTAGGACCCGTTCTCTTTAATATCTTTATCAATGATTTGGATGAGGGGATTGAGTGCACCCTCAGCAAGTTTGCAGATGATACCAATTTGGGAGGCAGGGTCAATCTGCTTGAGGGTAGGGAGGCTCTACAGAGAGATCTGGACAGGCTGGATCGATGGGCTGAGGCCAATCATATGAAGTTCAAGAAGGCCAAGTGCTGTGTCCTGCACTTCGGTCACAGCAACCCCATGCAGGGCTACAGGCTTGGGGAAGAGTGGCTGGAAAGCTGCCCGGCAGAGAAAGACCTGGGCGTGCTGGTTGACAGCCAGCTGAATATGAGCCAGCAGTGTGCCCAGGTGGCCAAGAAGGCCAATCGCATCCTAGCCTGTATCAGAAACAGTGTGGCCAGCAGGAGCAGGGAGGTGGTTGTTCCCCTGTACTGGGCACTGGTGAGGCCACACCTCGAGTCCTGTGTTCAGTTTTGGGCCCGTCACTACAGGAAAGACATTGAGTTGCCGCAGCGTGTCCAGAGAAGGGCAACCAAGTTGGTGAGGGGCCTTGAGCACAAGTCTTATGAGGAGCAGCTGAAGGATCTTGGGTTGTTCAGTCTAGAAAAGAGGAGGCTGAGGGGAGACCTTATCGCTCTCTACAACTACCTGAAAGGGGGTTGTAGTGAGGTGGGTGTTGGTCTCTTCTGTCAGGTGTCTGGAGAAAGGACAAGAGGAAATGGCCTCAAGTTGAGGCAAGGGAGATTTAGGTTAGATATTAGGAAAAATTTTTTTACTGAGAGGGTTGTCAAACATTGGAATGGGCTGCCCAGGGAAGTGGTTGAGTCACCATCCCTGGAGGTATTCAAAAAGCGAGTGGACAGGGTACTCCAGGGCATGGTTTAGGGGGCATGGTTAATGGTTGGACTTGATGATCTTGAAGGTCTTTTCCAACCTAAATGATTCTATGATTCTATGATTCTATTATGAGAAATGGCTTTGATTTTGGTCAGAGACTAATGCCCTAACTTGTCACTGCCCTTGCCTCCTTGTTCAGTCCTCCGCACCCAGAAGCAGCAGATGTCCAACAGCAGCTCCAACACCCAGTTCCTCCTCCTGGCATTTGCAGACACACGGGAGCTGCAGCTCTTGCACTTCTGGCTCTTCCTGGGCATCTACCTGGCTGCCCTCTTGGCCAACGGCCTCATCATCACCTCCGTAGCCTGTGACCACCACCTCCACACACCCATGTACTTCTTCCTCCTCAATCTCTCCCTCCTTGACCTGGGATCCATCTCCACCACTGTCCCCAAAGCCATGGCCAACTCCCTCCTGGACTCCAGGGCCATCTCCTATGCAGGATGTGCTGCACAGGTCTTTCTGTTTGTCTTTTTGATGTCAGCAGAGTATTTTCTTCTCACTGTCATGGCCTACGACTGCTACGTTGCCATCTGCAAACCCCTGCACTACGGGACCCTCCCGGGCAGCAGAGCTTGTGTCCACATGGCAGCAGCTGCCTGGGGCACTGGTTTCCTCTATGCTGTGCTGCACACTGCCAATACATTTTCAGTACCCCTCTGCCAAGGCAATGCTGTGGACCAGTTCTTCTGCAAAATCCCCCAGATCCTCAAGCTTGCCTGCTCAGATGCCTACCTCAGGGAAGTTGGGGTACTTGTAGTTGGTGTCTGCTTTGTATTTGGGTGTTTTGTTTTCATTGTGCTGTCCTATGGGCAGATCTTCAGAGCCGTGCTGAGGATCCCCTCTGAGCAGGGACAGCACAAAGCCTTTTCCACCTGCCTCCCTCACCTGGCCGTGGTCTCCTTGTTTGTAAGTACTGGCATGTTTGCCTACCTGAAGCCCCCCTCCATCTCCTCCCCATCCCTGGACCTGCTGGTGGCAGTTCTGTACTCAGTGGTGCCTCCAGCAGTGAACCCTCTCATCTACAGCATGAGAAACCATGCGATTAAGGATGCCCTGAGAAAACTAATCACTGGGTGCTTTTGAGAAGGAATAAACTGCATGTTGTCCTTTGCATAGGACTCATAATATATCTCATCACAGGCCCAGCCTCTTCTGGTGTTTCTTGTACGAAGATTTTGGGTTTCATGGCTTTTTTAATTGTTTTGGTTTGGGGTCTTTTTGCTGTTTTGTTTTATTTTACTTATCTGAATGCTTTCCACAAAGAAATGTCTTTATTCCTCTGGTTTCTAATTCACAATATATCCAGGTTTTTTGTGACCTGCAGGCTGTGCAAATGATGAGCCGTACCCTCTGTGAGTTTAAACAAAATAAAGGTCCCTGCAGTGACTTGTTTTTCCAAGTTTCTTCCTCCAAGACCTTCTCTGCAGCTGCAGGGAGCAGTGCCTGTGTGCAGAGGAGAAGAAGAAAAGAGTCCCGGCACAGCAGCACTGCCAGGGAGCACCAGCGCTTGGTCTTTCCCGAGCTGCTCTCTTCCCACTTCCATGCTTTCCTTCTGAACCCTTTGGTTGGTGGAAGGCCTGAGTGCTCTTCCAGCATGGTTACAGTCCTGCTGTGTGGCAGGCCTGTGGCCGCAGGCAAGGACAGGCAGTGGGCACTTGTGTGACAGAGCTGGCCTCCATTGCAGCATTTCCATCGTACAAGGGGATCTCCTCAGGCCTTGTGCCACGGATGCCCCCCACCCCTGGGGCTCACCCCTCTCCACCCCCGAGGAGCTGCTGTGCCCTTCAGAGGGTCTGGGGCTGTGGGGTGAGTGCCCAGAGCTCTGCTGCACCCTGTGGTGGGCACTGCTGTGGGGACATGCCAGACTGGGCTAAACTGGGGAGAGGTCAGGGGAGGTGGGAAGAGTTTAGGGGGAGCTGATCTGGGCTGGAAAGTGCCCAGGAGAGAACAATATCAGTGTATAGCTTGTAGTGTGTGACCATGCAGGGTGAGGACTGACACCAGAGGTTTGTGGTGCAGAGGCAGGGCTTGTGGCAAGCATGGAAGACATGCAGGTGCAGGAGAGAGGAGGAGGCTGGTCTGTGCCCTTGGTTGTGTGGACAGACTGCAAAGGTGGCTCGGGGCCTTTATCATCCCAATTTTTGTCCATTTCCAGCACTTGCCGGTCATCCCACTGAGACAAGGGGAGTCAAAAGACTCTCAGTAGACATAATAAAGGGGGATGAGAGATGATGTTTAGCGCTTACATTGTTGAAATTAGCTGCGGCAGGGACAGTCTTTGATAAGAAGAGCTGGTCCCAAGAACCAGCCAATGAGGCAGAGACAGTTCCTGATAAGAAGCAGGAGCAGGCCCCAAGAGCCAGCTAAGACTGGTCTTGCAGCTTGGGTAAATAGCAAGAAACCACTGAGCCTGAGCAAGAAAAAAGGTTACTAGCGGTGACGGAGTCATCTATCTTCATCTCTGAGACCACCAGACGACCACCATAAAGAGGCACTGCGCACGCGCAGTTGAGAGGAGACTATGGAAATGACCTCTCAGAGGTAATTTTATATATGAAGCGGGGAAAGGTCATGCATATGTATAGGCATATTGTGAATATGTAACACTTGACTGTATAAATTTGAAGTGAACTGCCGAGTCAGGCGCGCACGACTTTGGCAGGATTACCCCCCATGCTGCTCAGCGCTGAATGAACATACCTACTTTACAATCTCACTGATTGTGGAGTCTGTTTTCCGCACGTCACCAGGTTTACAGGTTTGCTGTGAGGCCACCTCCATCTTCCTGGTGCTCCAAAGGCTGGTGTGGGGGAATGGACAGCCCTGCCCAGCCTCTCTCCTTCCCCAGACCCTGGCAGACCCTGGAGCAGAGATTTCTGCAAAGCCCCACCTGGGACAAGGCTGGGGCAGGGGAGGGGTCGGGTGCAGGGGGAGGCTGCAAAAGTAGGAGGGTCATGGGGGAGCTATGATCTGAAGGCCACCACTGGGATCACAAATTGGGGAAATTTCCCCGCCCCCGACTCTCCCCTTGCCCATGCTGTGGCTGTAGAGTGGGGCTGTGGGACCATGCATGGGCAGTAGAGCTGGGACAGCACAAGGACAGGGTGCTGACAGGGGCCATGAAGCAGCTGCCAGGAGGTGCCATCATGGACACTTGTTCTAAGAATTGCATACCAGAGGCTCATCGCTGAGAACTTATAGCTATTCTGTCAAGTAAAAAGAAAATTAAAAAGCTTTAGTTCAACATTGAAAATACAAAGGATTTCCTTTCAGCACTGTCCTGTTACTGCTAGTAGTGATAGTTCCACTAATTCCAAAAGGTCCTTGAGAGCTTCTGTATTTTCCCATGGCTCCAAACCTTGGGCTGCTCAGACACGGAAAGTAATACCTCAAATCTCTGCAAACCTAATCTCTCCCACCTTCTCTCATCCACACTCTTTTATCCCAGGACACTTCTAACCATCATGTCAGCACTCTACTTGGTCTCTTTTTTATCTGGGTGAGGTCAGGGTGCTCCCTTGTAAAGCATTCCCTACAAAAGTCTTCTCTACCTGCTGATCCTGCTTGTATCCCCTCACACAACGTACAGCTCCAACTTCCTTCTGCAGAGCTCTGTGGGATGGACAGTTTTCCTGGTTCTTTCATGAGAAAAGGTGACAAACAGGAAAGACTCCTTGCCAGGAAGCCACAGCCTTGCGTGTTGCTCACTTGGTTCTTACTGGCACTTCACTCAGACTCTGTCTTTCTGTATTTGGTGCTTTTCTGTAACTACTCTTTCTGCAGAGAAGATCTTAAAAAGACAATCATTTCATAAAAGAGGGTCATAAAGGCCCTGTTGTAGACAACTACGTTTTGCCATGAGCTCTGGAGGGAGTCAGGAAGATAGTTAATGAGCACCAGGAATATGTGAGAATATCAAGGCCTCTTCTGAAGAGTGAGCGGCTCTGAGCAGCAGTGATTGGCCATGTGTAGGGCTCAGAGAGAGGGTCGAGGGATGTCAGTGAGAAACAAGGAGGTGGCCGATGGCTTTAGCAAATCCTTAAACCCTATCTGAGCCCAGAAATGGAAAGCAGTGGATGTCTGTGGATGGGGAAGAGGAGAAGGTGTGTCCTGGGAAGATGTCAGGAAGGAAGACCCCTCTTCTGCAAGTCAGGGATGAAAGAGATTTTTCCATGTTGTGTGCATGCCTAGGAGATGGAGAAAGCCTGCTGATTCACGGGCACTGACACCTCAGAGAAGTGCCCGGCAGCAGTGATTTTCCTGAAAGGGTATCATAGGATCACAAAATTACAGTAGAGTTGAGGTTTGAAGGGACAGGACTGGACCCAGTATTGACCCCTGCAGTGCACCACTGGTGACCTGCCTCCAGGGAGACCTTGTGCCACTGATCACTGTTCTGTGGGGCCGGCCATTCAGCCACTTTTTCAGTCCACCTCACTGTCTGCTCATCCAGCCTCTGCTTCAGCAGCTTCTCTGTGATTGTTTTATGGGAGACAGTGTCAGAAGCCTTACTCATCTACCAAGGCAGACATTGGATCGGAGAAGTTTATCAGGTTATCAGATAGGAATGGCATTTCCTTTCATCGGCTGTGCTCTGGGCCTCTGTGGTGTATCCGTTGGGGTCTGGCACTTGGACGGCCATGATGTTATGCCATTGCATAGCCCATAAAGATTTGGCCACTTCAAAAAAGGGATGATAGGTGGGAAGTGCTACCAATTTTGGACATTGCTTGATAGCAAAGAAATAATAGTGGGCTCTTCCCAACCTCCATTGCTCTCAGCTCTGTTTAGATATGAAATGCAGATGTCAAATGTTTTAATGTAAACATGTCCTGAGAAGAGTTTCTCCATTTAAAGTCTTCATAGGTAATGCATTTTAGAAATGACTGTATAAATCTAGATTTACGTAGAGGGAGAGAAAGGGTAAGCAGCTTGCTGTTCCATGTCAATGGCCAACAGGGAAAACAATCAGGAGGATTTATAGAAAACCCTCAAAACTCTGAAAATGAAGACTTCTTACACACTTATTACACCAAGCTCTTTTCTGCATATGTTTCAATTTATACCTATCATCTCCACTCACGGGTTGATGCAGTTGCTCACACAGGGGTGGACACCGCCTCCAAGATACCCTGAGGTAGCTGAAGACCTCATGTGGGACATAGAAATGTGATGCACACTGATGGCAGAACTTCTGGAGCATGAGCTGGTGGACAGGCAGGGTGCATCAAAGCCTCTTGGCTGAGACAAGTGATTTCTCTCCCTTGACTAGCAAGGGAAGCCTGGGCAATTGCACCCAAGGTGTCTAGTGTTAGAGGTGATTGCTCTCATCCCTGCCTTCACCTACAAGGGAGTCACCTGTAATTTTCCAAGCAGAGAATGAAAAATAACCATGTCTAGATGATGCAGAGTCTGCTTGAAGATGAGCCTGTAACCCAGATATGTTGGGGTTGTTTGGTGCAGATTTGGCTATTCAGAAGGGAGCATTTCATTCCCTTGGTCTCTTTGCTTCCCTCTGCGAGTCGAGGGAGCTCGTGACTTCAGTGTGTGACACGCTGTCTGCAAAAGAGCGAGTACGGACAAAAAAACAAAGTCAAGGAGAGGGAACTTTGGCGGGGGTCCTGGCATCTGTGACTAAACACAAAATGTGTTTTCTCTTGGTCTAAGGTTATCCTCTGTAGGAAGCAGGTTTCAGTGGAGGTAATGTGGACTTCATACTTAGCTGAGGAATGTCTTTTATTTTTTCTTGACCTATGGCTTCCTTTGTTTTTTGCTTGTTGGCAATTAAGAAACACCCTTCTGTGTCTGTGTGCCTCTCATTCTCCAAGTAAAACAGGTGGGAATTGGTGCCAACAGGCTGAAACATGCAGCTACAGCCTTCAGTGGTGAAAGCTCAGGTTGGAACAGGGCTGCTCCAAGTCCCAGGTGGCTGATGAGAGACATGGTAGGTTGGGGGTAGGGATGAAGAATGACCATAGGCTGCAGAACATAATGGCTCTGGATTTTCATATCTATTCAGACTGCATTAGGAGATGCACAGGATCAATATCAATTAGAAACTGATAATATCAATTCAGGTATAAGCAGAAAAATAACGTGGAGAAAAAGAAAGCCTTTCTTTTTGGTGTTGTTTAGTGTTCCTATCATTTCACTTTGATTACACTCCTGAAACTGCTCTAATTAACCCCATCAGAATTGAAGACTTAATGGAAAATGATGCACAGCGACTGGACTTGTTAGGGTTTTTGCATGTTAATGAGCCCTCTGGTGCTGACTTCCTGAACTGCAGATCCTGAAAGATTGAAAAAGCCCCTAGATACTTAAAAGTCAGCAGCAGGCCTCCAAGTTTCCGAGCGCGTTAGTGTGTTCCAGTGAGGGCCATCCCTGAAAAGGCCATGGAGGGAATGACCAGAAAAGGGACCATCCCTGGGGGCTGGTGAAGCAGGAAGTCAGAGGCACTGCTTGGAGGTGGAAAATGAAGCGTGGAATGCGACTGTGAAAACCCTTGTTGTGTTTCACCAAGCAGGATGGCCAAGCCCTGACCCCCATCCTCTGGGAAAGGGGATCTGTTACCTCACGGGATGCTCATGTTCCTGCTCATATAGCCCATGGTGCTCCTGTCCTTCCTTGCTTCCAAGACACACCGCTGCATCCTGTCCATCTTGCTGTCCACCAAGACCTTTCCAAAACGCCTCCTTCCAGCCAGGCAGCCCCCCACCTGTGCCATTGCCAGGGTTAGTTGCCTGCAGGGGCAGAAACTGGCATCAGTCCTTGTGGGATTTCCTGACTTTCCTGCCAATGCATGCTCTCCTCTCCCTTGAATCCTTTCCCTGAGCACAGGGGCCTGGACACCATTTCAGTAAAGACTCAGGCACAGCAGGCATTCATTCCTTCAGCCCCAGCTGTGTCTGCTCTTCTTAAATCACCTTCCCCATTCAGCAGCAGCCCTGCATTTCCCTTGTTCAGCCTTGGTCTCTCAGAAGTGACCAAAGCTCTTCTGTTTGATTCTGAATTCCCTTGCAACCAGCATCTCCAGGGGAGCTGTTCTTCTCCTACACACCTACCTCCACAACAAAGGCAATAGAAATTCCTGCTTTGTACCTGTCCTTGCTGACAGCGCCTGGCAGCTGCTTCGTGGCCCCTGTCAGTGCCCTGTCCCTGTGCTGGCCCAGCCCCACAGCCCATACACGGTCCCACAGCCCCAATGTGCAGGCACAGCACGGGAGAGGGTAGAGTCAGGGGTGGGAAACTTCCCCCCATTGTGAGCCCTATGACGGCCTTCAGATTACAATTCCCCCATGACCCTCCTACTTTTGCAGCTACCCAGCACCCGACCCCAGCCCTGCTGCAGCATTGTCCCATGTGGAGCTTTGCAGACAGCTCTGCTCCAGGGTCTGCCAGGGTCTGGGCAAGGAGCGGGACTGGGCAGGGCTGTCTGTTCCCACAAAGCAGCCCTTGGCCCACCAGGAAGATGGAGATGGCCTCACAGCAAAACTCACCTGTAAACTGGAGTGACCAGCAAGTGCTGGAAGTGGCCAAAAAGATATGCTGGGGGTGACAAAAACCCAGAGGCACCTTCCCTGTCTGTCCACACAACCAAGGGCACAGACAGGCCTCCTCTCCTCTGCACCAGCATGTCTTCCATGCTTGCCACAAGCCCTGCCTGTGCACCAGAAACCCCCGGTGTCAGTCCTCACCCTGCATGGTCACACACTGCAAGCTATACACTGATATTTTTCTCCCCGGGCACTTTCCAGCTCAGACCAGCTCCCCCTAAACTCTCCCCACCTCCCCTGACCTCCCTCCACCTCTCCTGCCCTCTCCCCAGCACAGCCCAGTCTGGCATAGCCCCACAGTAGTGCCCACCACAGGGTTCTGCAGAGCTCTGGGCACTCACCCCACAGCCCCAGACCCTCTGAAGGGCACAGCAGCTCCTCGGGGGTGGAGAGGGGTGAGCCCCAGGGCTGGGGGGGCATCCGTGGCACAAGGCCTGAGGACACCCCCTTGTATGATGGAAATGCTGCAATGGAGGCCAGCTCTGTCACACAAGTGCCCACTGCCTGTCCTTGCCTGCGGCCACAGGCCTGCCACACAGCAGGACTGTAACCATGCTTGAAGAGCACTCAGGCCTTCCACCAACCAAAGGGTTCAGAAGGAAAGCATGGAAGTGGGAAGAGAGCAGCTCGGGAAAGACCAAGCGCTGGTGCTCCCTGGCAGTGCTGCTGTGCCGGGACTCTGTTCTTCTTCCCCTCTGCACACAGGCACTGCTCCCTGCAGCTGCAGAGAAGGTCTAGGAGGAAGGATCTCAGAAAAGCAAGTCACTGCAGGGCCCTTTATTTTGGTTAAATACACAGAGGGTACGGCTCCTCATTTGCACAGCCTGCAGGTCACAGAAAATCTGGATAGAGTGTGAATTAGAAACCAGAGGAATAAAGACATTTCTTTGTGGAAAGCATTCAGATGAGTAAAACAAATGAAAAAAAAAAAACAAAACAAAACAAAACAAAACAAACGAAGAAAGCATGAAACCAAAAAACTTCAGAAAAGAAACACGAGAAGAGGCTGGGCCTGTAATGAGATATATTATGAGTCCTGTGCAAAGGACAACATGCAGTTTATTCCTTCTCAAAAGCATCCAGTGATTAGTTTTCTCAGGGCATCCTTGATCTCATGGTTTCTCATGCTGTAGATGAGGGGGTTCAAGGCTGGAGGCACCACCGAGTACAGAACTGCCACCAGCAGGTTCAGGGATGAGGAGGAGATGGAGGGGGGCTTCAGGTAGGCAAACATGGCAGTGCTTACAAACAAGGAGACCACGGCCAGGTGAGGGAGGCAGGTGGAAAAGGCTTTGTGCTGTCCCTGCTCAGAGGGGATCCTCAGCACGGCTCTGAAGATCTGCCCATAGGACAGCACAATGAAAGTAAAACACCCAACAGCTAAACAGACACCAACTACAAGTACCCCAACTTCCCTGAGGTAGGCATCTGAGCAGGCGAGCTTGAGGATCTGGGGGATTTCGCAGAAGAACTGGTCCACAGCATTACCTTGGCAGAGGGGTACTGAAAATGTATTGGCAGTGTGCAGCACAGCATAGAGGAAACCAGTGCCCCAGGCAGCTGCTGCCATGTGGACACAAGCTCTGCTGCCCAGGAGGGTGCCGTAGTGCAGGGGTTTGCAGATGGCAACGTAGCAGTCGTAGGCCATGACGGTGAGAAGAAAATACTCCGCTGAGATCAAAAAGATGAACAGAAAGACCTGTGCAGCACATCCTGGGTAGGAGATGGCCCTGTTGTCCAAGAGGGAATTGGCCATGGCTTTGGGGACAGTGGTGGAGATGGAGCCCAGGTCAAGGAAGGAGAGGTTAAAGAGGAAGAAGTACATGGGTGTGTGGAGGCGGTGGTCACAGGCTACGGCGGTGATGATGAGGCCATTGCCCAAGAGGGCAGCCAGGTAGATGCCCAGGAAGAGCCAGAAGTGCAAGAGCTGCAGCTCCCGCGTGTCTGCAAATGCCAGGAGGAGGAACTCAGTGATGGAGCTGCTGTTGGACATCTGCTGCCTGTGGGTGTGGAGCACTGAACAGGGAGGAAAGGGCAGTGACAAGTTAGGGCATTAGTCTCTAACCAAAATCAAAGCCATTTTCCATACTACACGTTCACAGCACCTTTACTATTGCAATAATATTTTCGTTCAGCTCCATTGCTGGAGCTGTGGTTGGTGCTGGCTGAGTGTGCCCTGAGGATCAGGACCTCTGCCTACTGGCTGCCAAGGAATCAGCCCTGCTCTGCAACAGTGGGTTTCTGGGAATGGTGTCAGTCAGGAGGGTCAGTCCTGGTGTTTGAATTCGTCAGATGAAAACAATCCTAATGTAAAAGTGTTTGTCAACATCTGCACTCCCAGGGCTATGAAAACACAATCAAAGCATTGTCTGAGAGGGGTTTTTTTACAACTCTCCCCCATCTCACCTGGTAATAGTCTTGGATTTCAGAAATCCTCATCATTTCTGCTGCACTCAGAGAAAATAAAGTGGGTCCTGCGAGGAAAGAGTAGTGCCTGCACCGCAGTGCAGAGCGAGGGGAGCTGGTCTGTCACTCTGTCTTGTTGCCAGCTACCCTGGGCTTGCACCTTTCTGAGATGGTGGGTATCACACCCCCATGTTAACATGAAAAGACTCCAGGCACTACTGAGTGCAGAGACCCACTGTCCAACAGCAAGTGACTCCCCCTTTCTCAAGGTCTCTGCACCCCACTTCTTGCCAAGGACACACATGGTTCATTTCACAATCCCAACTGCATTTCCTCAGTCATGGTGACTCTGTGCTTTTGCATTGGGAATTCAGGTAACAGCAAGATGCTATGGGACAGACCTGCATCCTGGAGGGCAGCTCACAGCTTGGAAGGTCACCCTAAGGAGGTAGCCAAATGTCCTGATGATGGTATCTCAGGAAGGGAGAGTCAGCTCATTACCTAGGGAATGACACAGGCTGCATTGCCCATAGCTTGGAGGAGAGCTTGGACACCTGTAACCTTGTTCCCATGGACACACCTGCATGGGAGGACACATAAGATCAGTGTGTGACTCTGCAGCTGAAACTCCCACTCCAGAGAAACAGACAGCCAGAAAAAGATAACAGTAGCAATAACACAGACTAGTGGAGAAACAAGGAAAAAAAGAGTGAGGATCTGGCTCAGAGAGACAAGGGAAGAGGCAGCCGGGCACTCAAGAAGGAGTTACCCTTACCCAGCTGTGCCTGCTGCCTCCCAGACACCAACACAGCCAGGCAGTTGTTCTCAGTCCCTGTGCTCTACTTCAGGAGGTTCCTATCAGACTTACTGATCCCTCAGAGTTACAGCTCAGGAGTCCCAGTGACTTGTTCAAGCATGACAGCTCCTTTTGCATTTCTCCTGAAAATTCCCTAAGAGTAGGAAACAGAAAGTACAAACTCAGGAAAGCTCCTTATGATTATAGCAATCCTACCTTTGACCTTGCCCTTGAAAAGTGCCCTTGGAGATGTCTTGGGGATGATCTGGAGCTGTGAGCAGCCCTGACCCACACAGCACCCTCTTGTCAGCAGAAGAACCCTGCCCTGCTGCAAGTTGTTTTTCCACCCACAGCTTTTCCTCTGTCTGCTGTTAGAGCTCCGCAGGCAGGCAGAATACTTACCCTGACCAGCGGCAGAGTCCCTGCCCCAGCACACAGCCCCCTGGGGTGCAGGGACCCTGCTCAGAAGGACAGCCCTGGGCACCCCTGGCTGCACACCCAGCTTCACACTCCGCAGCCATCCCCGGGTGAAGGCAGCTGACATGCCCTGTCCCTCTGAGGGTGCAGCAGGGAAGCTGTGCTCCAATGCACGTACTTTTTCTCTACACTGCACAAACTGTGAGAGTTTTCCTGAAAGATCCTGTAGGCTGTGGGATGTGCCAGCTTCAGGAGATCATTCCAGGAACCACAGCTGCATTGCCCTGCAGCAAGACACTTACCCTGTTAAGGGCTGTGAAAAATTGTCTCCAGGTGAGCTCTTCTCTGTCTTCCCACCCCAGACTCGCTTAACATCTCTCTCTGCCTCACTTCTCTCCCCTCGGTGCCTGCAGGCAGTACCCTCAGCCCTGCTGCGCTTTGCAGAGGAGCTGCTCCTGGGCAGAGCTGTCTCTCTGCAGTGCTGCCTGCTTGCCATGAGCTCCCTCCAGCCCAGGAGCCCAGCCCAGCTCAGCAGCAGAGGACCAGCCCAAGGCAGCACTTTCTCTGCCCCCTCTGGGCTCCCTCCGGGTGTCCCTGGGGCTCCAGGGGAACCTGCTGGGAAACAGGCTGAAGCAATCACTGGTGTTGCCTCCCTCAGCTGGGGAGAGACACTTCTTTCAGCAGTGACATTTCTCCTCTCTGAAAGAGTGAGGTGCAAGAATCGCCTTTTCATTGTCCCATCTTTAGACAGGAAGAACATCACACTGGGGTCACCACGCATATGCCTGCACTTTCAAACTTCTGTTTTTTCTCTCCTCCTACATTTACTCACCCCCTTGAATACATAGTCAAGGAAATGACCAACAGTTTTCACAGGGGGCCTGTCAGTAGCACCTTGTCATTCCTAGAGATCAGCTTCACCTCCACCTAAGTCCCTCAGGGGCAGTAGAGCCACCGCTGACAAAAACCCCATTCCCTGGCAGGGCTGCCCTTCCCAGCCCTTCTTCTTTCTGTCCTTGGGGATAGCAGAGTTTGCTCACTGTCTTGGCATCCAGTTTCAGCTTTATGTTTCCATCCACCAAACACTCCGGCATGGCTCTGAAGCCAAGCCTTTGCACACACGGGGTCTTAGACGCTTGGACCAGCTTCCCTAAGACAAGTCAGAGCCTGGCCTGGTGTTACAGCTGAGGTGCTACAGCCCAAATGTGCACTGATGCCCTCAGCCACGGATGCAACAAGGACGAGCTGGAGCCTGTGTTTTTTGACATCCATAAAGGAACTGCCAAGGCATGGTGGGACAAGCAACACAGCTTGGGGTGCTGCAATGGATGGGTACCAGTTCTCAGGAGAGACAGGCTGGAAGGATCAGGAGTGGGGTTCCCTCCAAGTGAAGAAGTTGCTTGGATGTATGGAGCTCCTTACTGGGGCCAGTGAGAAGTTGGGTCAGCCCTTGTGAGTGAGGGTCAGAGGAGGGGCCAGTAAAGGTGACATTGTGGTTGGAGTTGAGGAACCCACAGTCAGGGTGAGGAAGTGGGCACGGTCTTTTCTAAGCACCCAAAGGAAGTCTCTGGATGTAGAAGCCTGGGCCTCACTGGGGACTTTAACGACCCTGGCATTTTCTGGAAGGGGAACACAGCAGCATGCAAACAGTCCAGGCAGTTTCTGGAGTGTCTTCGGGGAACATCTTCACACAGCTGCCAGATGGGCCAACAAGGGTAATGCAAACCCGGATCTGATACTTGCCAGCAAGGCAGAGCTGGCCAGGGAACTGAAGGTCAGTGTAAGCCTTTTCAGTCATGAAAATGAAAGAGTGAGGTCCGAGCTCCTGAGGGCACTGAGGAAGGAAAATAGAAGACTGCAGATGCCGAACATTAGAAGAGCAGACTTTGGCCTATTCTGGGGAGTTTTAGTGGGGTCTCATGGCCACCAGCACTGACGGGCAGCAGAGCTTCATACAGTGCTCCTCAAGGACAGCATCCTCTAAGCATGGCAATGACCTATATCGAAACTGAGTTGAAACTTGAAAGGAAATTAAACGCCACCATAACGAGCTGTTATTACTTCAGGGACAGGCAAAGAAGAAGTAAAGATTATATGGGATCACTCCTAAGTTTAGTAAGAGTATGTATAGATAGATCTGAGAGATTTTATGTGCTCTTATCACCAGCAAGGTCACCCAGGCCTTGGTGCCTCAAGGCAGGACTCGGGTGGAAAACAGGCAACGGTGGATAGGAATCAAATCAGGGGCTACCTGATCAAACTCAAATGTTACTATTCCAAAGAGACTGGATGTATAAATATGTATATACATAGAGGGAGAGAATGTGTCATCAGCTTACTGGTCCATATCCATGGTCTGTGAAAAAATAATGAGAATTTACAGGTCAGTGTCAAGGTTGTCAAAAAGAATACTTACACACATATTACACGACATCTTTTCTGCATGTTTCAAATTCTGCCTAAATCTTCTTTCAGGGGTTGACGCAGTTGCCCACATAGAGATGGCCACAGCCTCCAAGATTCCCAGGGGTAGCTGAAGACCCCACACGGCACTGGGAAATGTGAGCCAGGGCTGTCAGGAACCTTTCTGGAGCAGGAGCTGGTGGACAGGCAGGGTAGGCCAAAGCATCTCAGTTGACACAACTGATTTTTCTCCCCTGAGTAGAAAGGCAAGCCTGGAGAATTGCACCCGACGTGTCCAGTGCTGGAGAAGAATGAGAAATGAGTGGGTCTAGATGCTGCAGACTCTACTTGATGATGCTCTTGTAACCCAGATATGTTGTGTTTACTGCAGATTTGGCTATTCAAAAGAAAACATTTTGTTCACTTTGTCTCTTTGCTTGCTTCTGTGAATGGAGGGAGCTCCTGACTTCAGCATGTGACTCAGTGTGAGTGAATATGGACGAACAGAGCCTGGGACAGGGAGGTCTTTTGGGGTTCTTGGGATCTGTGCTTGACACAAAAATGTGTTTTCTATTCCTCTAAGACCATCCACTATGGAAAGTAGACTTCAGATGAGGTAAGGTGGACTTAATATACAGCAGAGGAGGGTGGTTTATTTTTTATTGAAACATGCCTTCCTTTGGTTTTGGTTTTTGGCAATTAAGAAACATCCTTCTGTATCTGTGTGCAGCCTGTTCTCCAAGTGAAGCAGGTGTCAATGGGCTGAAACATGCAGCTACAGACTGTAGTGGAGAAAGCTCAGAATTGAGCAAAGGTGCTGTAAGTCCAGGTGGCTGAAGAGAGAAGTGTTGGGGTTGGAGGCAGGGACAAAGACTGCCCATAGAGTGTCTGACATACAGGGTCTTGGCTTCTCTGCATATTCAGAGTCCATTAGGAGATGCTGAGGGTCAGTATCAGTTGCAGTTTGCTGGTATCCCTTAATGTGTGAGCAGAAAAATAAGAAGCGGAAAAAGATTAAATTGTTTCTTACTGATATTTGGTACTGAAATCTTTTCACTTGGACTGCACTCTTGGACTGCACTCCAGAAACCTTTCAAACTAACCACCTAAGAACTGAGGAAGGAAGGAAAGTTATGCCCAGAGGCTTGGCTTGTTAGGGCATTTGGCATGTTAATGAGCCCTCTGGTGCCATGTTTCTGAACTGCAGATACTGAAAGAAAATTTCACTGGCGTCTAGAGAAGCACAAGTCAGCAGCACATCTCCAAGTTTCTGAAGGTGTTATTTAGTCCCACTGAGGGCCATAGTTGAAGCAATCATGGAGGGAATGAGATGACAAGGTGACTGTCCCTGGGGGCTGCAGAATTAGGGACGCAGAGGCACTGGTTAGAGGTTGAAAATCAACCGTGCAGGCAGCTGTGAATGGCCTTGATGTGTTTCATCAAGCAGGATGTTCAAGCGCTGACCCCCATACCCTAGGAATGGGGATCCTTTCCCTCACGGTATGCTCAGGACTCTTGCAGGGAGCAGTGAGATGTGGGGGTGTGCGATGATGCCAAGTGCAGGACAGCGATAGGACTCCTCCCAGGCTCTACGGACGGGGGGTGAGGAGGCAACAAAGCGCTGGGGTTGTAAGGAACTAGTGTCCTCTCAGGGGCTACAGTGGAAGAGACAGCAGCCAGAGGCAAACGGACAAGGATTTCAGTTCTGCTGGGGGATCCCTGACCTCGCAAAGGGGCCATCCCCAACACAGCCTGTCCTACACTATTCTATGCCCGTGACTCTTTCTCTGCAGATTTTAACCCCCACTCCTGCTTCCTCACCTCGCTCTGACCCCATGATTTCCCAAGCTTTACGGATGACTTTCTTTCCTCACTGACTATTTCTTCAAAACTCAAAGCTGTGGTTTTCTGAGGTTTTGCCAAAGGCTGTGCATTCTTGATAACCTGTGCAGCTTCTTCCAGAGCCCTGCTAATGCTCCTCAGTCACTCAAGATGTCCCAGCCCCCAAGCTCAGTTGAATCCTCTATTTATTTCCACATCCTAGCAGTAAACTGCACATCCTCCTTCTGCTGCCTCAAAATCAAAACTCAACCTATTTCACTACAGCATGACACCCTCCCACTCCCCACTCTTTCACGGCATCTTCCTGCCTTTAACACACAACCCCCCCACTCTCTCCCTGCATGCCCTTGTGTCTCAGAAACCCTTCCTCTTCCCCTGCAGTGATGGGACATCAGCCCAGGAGGTCTGTGCATTCTCCAGGCTCATGGATGTTTTCTGGAGGTCCATCCAAGTGTGGGAAGTGAAGGAAGAAAAAAGATCATGTCAGTTCGTGGGGCATTACTGAGCACTTTCACCCCCAGCAGTGGGCATTGCCCTTCTGCCAGGCTGAGCCATGCACACCAGATGGAAAAGTCTCTATCATTCCTGTTTGCACAGGAAGGGCCTTCCCTCCTGCCATCTTCCCAGGACAATCTTCCTCTTCTTCTTCCTCCTCCACACACAGAAATCAACCCTTTCCATTTCTGGGCTCAGACATGATTGTAAGGATTTGCTAAAGCTATCTGCCATCCCCTTGTGTCTCCCTGACATCCCTTGACCCCCTCCATTGACCCATGGATCCCTTCCCTCAGCAGGAGTAAAGGAGATCCCTGCCTTTCACTCTAAGGGTATCCTGTCTAATTATAAGACCCAAAAGTTGTCATGTAGATGTAACATTGTCTCTGAGAGCAGAATTTTATTTCTGGAAAGAAGTGTCTCTCCCCAGCTGAGGGAGGGAACATCAGGGATACCTTCAGCCTGTTTCTCAGCAGGTTCCCCTGTGTCACCACCCAGACTGGACAGACCAGGGAGTCGAAATTCCCTTCGGGCTAATTTAAGGTGAAAGGACACCAAATGATCAGTTAAAGATTTTATTCCTGACAGAAGCATACTGAACTGGGGAGGCATGGTAGGAGGTGGCCAGGTTTCCCACAACAGGAATTGGCATAAGGCTATTTCTGTAAACCGATGTAACCCAGGGTAACCATATACATCAATTGAGGGAATAAGGAGATCCCTCCCATTGAGTCCTGAGGTTCAGAGCAGACCCCCTTGCTTTCTAGACTCCTCCTCAGAGAAGGGTCCAGGGGCAGCTGGATGCACCCTTAGTCTCAGACTTGGTCAATGGTTTATGTCTTGAAATGGATGAGATGTAGGGATTGTGGAAAAGGAAAGAGAGAAGAAGACAGAGAGAGAAAAAGGAAGAGAGAAAGGTTTCACCGGCCCTGTGTCCAGCGTTGGTTCAGTCAGCCGAGGGGTCCCGTCCCGGTGGACTTGAGCACCTGGGGCTTCAGTTTGTGTCCTTTTGTCATCCTTGTCCCTCCTTCGGGTGGGCACTTGAACTTATTAGGCTAATGAGCAGTTTGTGAGCCTTTGGACTTGGGGGTCCTTTGGGGAGTAACTTCTCCTTCCCTGCAGATGTGGCCATTGTTTGATCTTTGTATCAGAACAGCTTATCAGAACAGGGAGCTGAACACCCTCCAGGAGGCCCTCCCCCTCCTGTTGCTGATGTCTGAGCTGATGGGCTTTTCACCTTGTTTCCTTGCTGTGCAGGCTTTGTCTTTAAGCAGAACTTGCCCCACCACAATGTTTGAGACATTAACTCTTTCAGTCTCTCACACAGTAAAAAACCAGTAACTCTTTTTATTGTAGTGCCCTGCAACTCCTCATGCCGTTCTCTTGTGGTGATGGCTCACCACAACCAGGGTGAGCCACCTCCATGCAAGCATTAAGAGTGGACCAAATGGAACTTCAGTCCAGGGAGACCTTGAGAAACAAACTCTGGGATTCAGCCAACAGAAACCTCTTAAGTTTTACAAGAAGTGACTGGTCCTGCACTGGGGGAAGCATAACCCCATAAACCAGAGCCAACTGGGACCTGATTGGATGAGCAGTGACCCTCAGGAGAATGGCCTGGGCACTAGAAGGGACACCATACAGGCTAGTGGTGAGCGCTCACCGTGAACAAGGCCAGCTGGTTAGGTGAATGTAGTAGGATGAGCGTGGCCACCCAGACATCTGGAGTTTTCATCCCTCTCCAGGGAGCATTGGTGTGGCCACACCTGGACTAGTGTGTCCCTTCGTGGGAATTCCTGCTGTAGGCAGGTGGGGAGGAAGACAAATGTGCCCAGAGGAGGTCTGAACATGCCCTGCTGTATTGGCTTTGTGTGGCAAGGTTTTGGTAATGTACAGGGGTGGCTTCTGTGAGAAGCTGCTGGAAGCTTCCCCTATGTCCGACAGAGCCAGTACCAGCCGGCTCTAAGACGGACCTGCTGCCAGCCAAGGCCGAGCCAATCAGCGATAGTGGTAATGCCTCTGTGATAACATTTTTAAGAAGGAAAAAAAAAGTTGGGACAGATGGAAAATGGCAGCCGGAGAGAGGAGTGAGAACATGTAAGAGAAACAACCCTGTGGACACCAAGGTCAGTGAAGAAGGAGGGGGAGGAGATGCTCTAGGCGCCGGAGCAGAGATTCCCCTGCAGCCTGTGGTGAAGACCATGGTGAGGCAGGCTGTCCCACTACAGCCCATGGAGGTCCACGGTGGAGCAGATCTCCACCTGCAGCACGTGGAGGACCCCACGCCGGAGCAGGTGGGTTCCCGAAGGAGGCTGTGACCCCATGGGAAGCCAGCGCTGGAGCAGGCTCCTGGCAGGACCTGCGGATCTGTGGAGAGAGGAGCCCAGGCTGGAGCAGGTTTTCTGGCAGGATTTGTGACCCCGTGGGGGACCCACACTGGAGCAGTGTGCTCCTGAAGGACTGCACACCGTGGAAAGGACCCATGCTGGAGCAGTTCATGAAGAACTGCAGCCCGTGGGAAGGACCCACGTTGGAGAAGTTTGAGAAGGACTGTCTCCCGTGGGAGGGACCCCATGCTGGAGCAGGGGAAGAGTGTGATGAGTCCTGCCCCTGAGGATGATGAAGCGGCAGAAAATAACGTATGATGAACTGACCGTAAACCCCAATCCCCATCCCCCTGCGCCGTTGTAGGGGGTTGGTAGAGTATCTGGGAGTGACGTTGTGCCTGGGAAGAAGGGAGGGG
Organism: Harpia harpyja; assembly: GCF_026419915.1. Classification (NCBI taxonomy): domain Eukaryota; kingdom Metazoa; phylum Chordata; class Aves; order Accipitriformes; family Accipitridae; genus Harpia; species Harpia harpyja. Next base: position 61,614 of record NW_026293192.1, on the reverse strand, counting down.
TGGAGGGAAGGTGTTCTGAGATTTGGTTTCATTTCTCATTACCCTACTCTGGTTGATTTGTAATAAATTGAGTTAATTTTCTCCAAGCTGAGTCTGGTTTTGCCCGTGACGGTAATTGGTGAGTTGATCTCTCCTGTCCTTATCTCAGCCCACAACCCCTTTGTTTTATTTTCTCTCCCCTGTCCAGCTGAGGAGGGGGAGTGATAGAACAGCTTTGGTGGGCACCTGGCATCCAGCCAGGGTCAACCCACCACACCTGCACTTTAGGTCCTGAACCCCACTTTTGAAGACCACTTCCATCTCCACACAACCCCAGGAACATGCTGACACTGGACAATCACCATGCTCTCCAGGCAGCTCCAGATGCCCCTCCTAGAGGATGGGTGTCTTCAACGGCACCTGTGGGAAAGCCCTGGGTACATTCCTCAATTACACTCATCACCTTACCTGTCACCAGACACTGAATGGTGACTCCTAAATCCAGTCCTATGTCTTTAAAAGGCTTCAAACCTTGAGCTTTTTACTCCACAAAACATGGAGGAAGAGGAACTTCAGAGGTGCAGTTCCTCAGGCCTCTTTGTGGAACGAGCCTCGCCCGAAAGCAGTGCACCGTGGGGATCCCATATAATTACAGAGATGCTATGAAAGAGGCCAGCTCTGAGCCACTCTTAGACACTTTTATAAGGGAACTAGGTGAGACAAAGTAGGTTCATGCCTCCGATGAAGTGACACAAATCCAAACATTTGTGTATTAACATAATAACCACGAATGACAGTAACAACAGCCATAACGATAATAATAATATTAAAAGCAAAACAACAGAACAAAACAAAAAGAACAAACCAAGAAATCCCACCCTAAACAAACAAACAAACAAAAAGAGCCCAAACCAATCTGGAATCAGACACTTTGTGAATCATTTGTGGAGAGAGGTAGTAGTTCCACCAACCCCACCCTTCTTCCACCTTCAGCTTTGGCAGCTGCGTGTGTCTGGCCTGCCCACTTGCCTTCACCACTCACCTTTGTAACTGAGGCCCCACACATATCTTGGCACTCCCACTGTAAGCTGGCACCCACCCCACACCTGGAGTCTACCTGGCCATGGAGGCAGGGAGAGGCCAGGTCCCCTCTGCCCGGCGCTGGGCACAGCTTTTCCCTGGGAATGTCCCCAAGGAGCTCTCTTCATGTGAGTGTCAGCCTGTGGCCTGGCAGGGGTGGAACTGGGACAAGGGCTGCTGGGGCAGGGCTGAAGTAGCTCAGCTGGGAGAGCGTTAGACTGAAGATCTAAAGGTCCCTGGTTCAACCCCGGGCTTCAGCAACGATTTCCTCCTGTAGATTTTTGCACAGACTGCATGCCTTCTTCCAGCCTGCCCTGGCCCTCCTCGCTCCTTCACCTCTTGCCAGAGCACTGCCCATGCACTGTAGCTGCAGATCTGCAGGTTAGAATGAGCCTTCCTCTTGCACTGCAAGCCCCCAGCCTTCCCCTGGACAGGACTCTCTATTCAGTGCTTCTTTGGGGTGATCTCCAGCCATCCCTCCTTCCCTGCTCCACAGCACATGGCATCTCTCCTTCGCGGGGTCTCTGCAAAGACCCTGTCTCTCTCCTCTTTGTCATTCTCGATGGTGCACAGACTGCTCCCCTTGTCATAGATGCATCACGGGAGAGGAGCTGGCAGGCATCAAGGGGATGGAGCTCAGTGGAAGAGCACCCGCTTCGTGTGAGGGAGGTCCTGGGTTCAATCCCTGGCATCTCCAGGGGTGGTGCTTTTGCCCAGACTGCCCAGCCTCAGGCAGGTGTGGGCTGGAGCTCGGGCACTGCTCCTCTCCAGGCCCTGTGGGCCTGCCCTGCCCACCCAGGGCTTGGCTGTGAGGTGGGGAGGGCTGTGGGAGGGCTGTGTGTGCTGCCTCTGCTGAGCCCCCTCTTGGAGGAGAAGCAGGCAGCTGTGCTGGACCTGAGCCCAGGTCACTGCCCTGCATCCACGACCCACTCCACCCACCACCCAGGGACAATGCTTGGCAGCAGACTGTGCCTGTGAGGAGACCTCAGGGAGGGGATAGACAGCAGCAGCACGCTAAAGAATCCTTTCTGCCTGCACTGAGACATGTGGTGTGAGTGTGCTGGTCCAGCCCAGTTGTCCTTTGCGACCAGAGCCACACTGCCTTGCTGGCTTTCCAGGGGTAAGGGTCTGAGATTGTAACGTCTCCAGTTGGAGATCCCACACCACAGGGGAAGCACTCTGTGCCAGCAGGTAAGGCTGTCTGGGCTGGACAAGCATGGGCAGGGCTGTTGGACTCTCAGCTGGAGTTTTCCTTCCACCATCGCCACTGGCTTGAGCAGAGCCTCAGCTCAGGGAACCTGGATCTGCTGAGGTCAGGCGCAGCCCTGCAGAGATGGGACTGCTGGGGCTGGTGCCCACCTCTTCTTCCTGGGGTGTTTGGTGACTCCATCCACCCTGTGCTGGTAGGATCAGGGAGTCACAGGTCTGTCCACAGCCATGCACAGGCAGTGAGGGCCAGGAGACGGTGCCTCGGCTGATCTCTGGCAATAACCCCCACAACCAAAATGGGGCATGAGACATGGACTTTCACTGCAGCATGCCCAGCACCCTGGTGAGCCAAAACTCAGAGAAATAAGGCTGCTCTCCTATGGGCTTTAAACAGCCAAGCTCTGCCCAGCATGGGGCCTGCAGTGCTGAGACTCGGGGGTCTCACTGTGACCCCCCTCAGGCAGGTCCTCGGGAGCTGCAGGAACAACCACAGATCTGGGCTACAGCGACAATCTTGCTTTGCTGCAGAGAATGGACCCAGCCTGCAGGGCCAGACTGTTCAGGTCCCCAAATGCCATGAAAGAGGCTCTTCCTGCTCAGGCCTGCTGCCCCCCTCAAGCACACACAGGCCTGTGGCTCATCTCCCTAAGGAGGAAGAGGAAAATGTCTGCCAGGTGCCAGAGTAAGGGAGAAATATTACACCTGTGGGAGGGCAGACCTGGCAGCAAGGTGGCACAGGACAGGCACTGGGTTCCTCTCCCCAGTCCCCACTTGGAGCACCTTGAGTCTGCACGTCAGTGTCCATACTGTCCCTAGCCCCCACCATCCTGTGTTCAGAAGATAACATTCCCCCCTTCTTTACTTCACTTTTGTACCTTCCTTCTCTGAGATGCAGGACTGGAGCTTGACCCCATGGGAGTTTTCCAGGGGATGGAGTCTGTGTTTGCAGTGCCCCTGTATGTCACCCATCACCGTGGGGGTCTCACCCTGGGAATGCTGCTCTCCCATGGGGTTTGCCAGCAGGTGAGCTCTGGGGTATGGGGCAGAGAGATATGTGTGCCTGGGCTTCTCCCAGATCCCCCCAGGATCACCCCAGGGGTGGAGGAGCTCCCAGCAGGGAATGGGGCAATGCTGAAGTGGGAAAGGATGTTGGCGACAGGCACCTCCTCCCTGCTTCTCCTCTAGGGCCAGATCCTGCTGCTTGCAGCAGTACTGAGCTCCAGCAACTCCCCACAGGGAACCCTACCACAGACAGCCAATGCACCTTCCAGCCCGCAGCAGAGAAGCCTTTTGGGGAAGTGTCGGAGGGGTGTGGAGACCCACCAGCAGGAGCAGGGAGGGCAGTTTGGGTGCCAGGTCCTGCCCAGGTGTCACTGGCTGCTACATAAGAAGTTTCTGTGCCCATGGGCGCTGGGCAGGTGAAAGCCACAGCCAAGGGAGAGGAACCCTGGCTCAGCTCCCAGCAGTGCCTCTTCTAGGGGAGGGACACAAAATCTCCTCTGCCATGGAAACGTGCCCACGTGAGCATCCTCCCAGATGAGCCCTTCTCCAGGCCAGGGACTGGACCACAGCTTTTGGCTGTAGCACACATCTCCTGGGGATCTTTTCTCCTCCCCCTGGCCCTCCAACAGTGCTGGGGGAAAGGTGCCCCCGTCCCCCCCTGCTCCCATCCCTCTTCTTCCTGCACACAAGTACCGTGCTGACACAAACCCAAACTGACATCCCTGGCGAGGCAGCAGGAGGGTGGGGGTGGGGGCTGGAGGAGAGCAGGAGGAGGGGGTCCCAGGGCTGCCGTGGGGCCTTACAACCTCTGCTGAGGAAGATGGCAGCTCAGTGCCTTGACAAGAGTGCTCAGGGTCTGCACGGGCCCAAGGCAGCAGGAGCAGCCCATGGAGACTGGGGTCCTGGCAGAGCATGAGGAGAGGGAATCCCAGCCCCGTGTGACCCAGAAAGCGGCTCTGCACCCTGTGCTGGGGCGGTGGGGAGCAGAGCTGCCTCCTAACCATGGTGGGAGGTAATCCATGGGCCATGTTCCCCCCTGGGGCTGGCTGGGGTGTTCAGGGCACTGCAGCCACCTCAGGGCTCACTTCTGTGGGGCCGCAGGACAGGGCTTACCCTGACACGGCAGCTCTGTCATGGCCTCTGCACTGTGGGACCAGCCTGGGGCAAAGAGCAGCTGGGAAACCCTAGGGCGAGGAAATGGGTGCTCCCACTGCAGTGCATCACGGGACCTATCAGAGAGCCATTTTGACTAGAAACTGCCTGTGGCCAGTAGGATGGAAATGTCTCTGTCAGCAGGATTATTCCCCAGCGACCATGGGCTCTCGCAGCCCCACAGCCTGACCCCAAGCCTGCTGTCCCTGCGACATGCCCATTCCCCACCTCCATAACTTTGTTCTCTGCTCCTCCTTCTCAGCCTCAGGAAGATGCCCTGACACCTGGGCAGGCAAGCACCAGCTCCGGGTCAAAGCTGAACACAGCTGTTGTATTATGAACAAAGATGATGCACAGCATAAAAATGGGAATAAAAATAGAGGAAACTCCAGGCGGTTTCTGCTGCCAATGGGACAAGGGACATGGTTCCCTGCTGCTCACGGCTCTCCCAGCTCCACAGACCTCTTCTCCCTCCTGGCTGCACCCAGCTGCACAGCAGGGTTGGGCTCTCATGGCCTGGGGCTCTGGGACTGTTGTGCACAGAGCTCCGGTGTCACAGCCGTTGTGTCCTCAGGGGGATGTGCCAGAGACACCTCTTCAGCATCATCATAGCCCATGCTCCCCAGGGACAGGGGCCACGTGTCTCCTTCAGCTCCAGGGACCCCAGCACTTCTCTGGGAGTGCAGGCTGGGCCCTGCAAGCAGCAAGGCAGGACAATGCAGTTCACCCCAGGGGGTCTATACATCATCTTCCTCCCTGCTCCTCACCACATTCAACTCCTTCTCCCACCCCTAGTCCCTCCAAGGAAAACTCGCGGGACAGGTTCCCCCTTCCCAGGAGGCTGGGGTCTCAGGACAGCAGAGAGTTGAATGGCACCAGGGATGGCACCCCAGGAACCAGCAGTGCTAAATTTGCCTCTCACCTCTGGGGGCATCCCTGGGCTCTGCACCCTCCTCTGGCTCCCTGGGCATTTCCCTGTCTCCCTGCCCAGAGGCAGCATCCTCCTCCGGATGAGAAACCTCCCTGGCATCATCATAGCCATCCGCTGGGTCACCTCCAGGTGGGACAAGAACATCTGAAAGGAGAGGGGAGCTGGTGACAGTGAGAAGATACGTCCTGCGCAGCAGAGGATGGGAAGATGTGCAGGGACACAGGTCTGGGACACTGGTGTTGGCAGCACCACAGGAGACCCCCATGTCCTCCCCATCTCCAGCAGTGACACTGAGTGACACTTCTGTCCATCACATGTCTTCAGGGAGATCAACTCCTTCTTGCCTCTGTTACCTGGTGCTGATCCCAGACCATCCTCCTCCTCGCTGACCCCAGGGTAGGGCTGCAGCTGGGTCAGGGACTCCTCTGAATAGGAGCCTGGAGAGATGCACGGTGGGTATTATGAAGTGAGCCCCACTGACCTGGCTCGTAGTCAGTGCTGCTGGGGAAGGGGGACCCACAGAGGTGGGGCTGCCTGGGGAGGAGGGCTGGGAAATCACCCTGCCTCCCTGGGGCAAACCCTGTCTCAAAGGTGCTCCCAGAGCTGCCCTAGGACAGCCCCTTCCTTCACTCCACGGGTGTCAGATGGGGTGCAGGGGCAGGAAGAGAGGGGATGTCCAGCGGGACAGGCAAAGCTGGTGGGGAGAAAGCTCCCCTCCCAGGCCCAGGACCTGGATGGTCTCCCCACAGACCACGTGGCCCCAGCGTCACAAGGACCACGGGCCGGGGGATTCAGGGAATCAGCCCTGGGTTGGGGCCAGGGGAAAGGGTCCTGCAGATGTACCTCCAGGGATGACCCTCACCCACCTGAGCGCCCAAACCTCGCCTGCTTCTCCCACACTGGGCTGTAACCAATCTCCTCGTACACAGCCTCAGGGAACATCTCCTGAGCACTCCTGGAGCCTGGGGACAGAGGCAGGGCTGGCACAGGGACAGGCAGAGGGGCAATGGCATCTCACTGCGCTCCCCCAAACCTGTTCCTTGGGCCAGCCCAGGACTGGTCTGACAGCACAGCCCCACTGCACTGTCCAGGCACATCTGCCACATCCCCAGTGAGGGCAACATCTCTGTGGAGATTATCTGGGGCAGCATCCCCCTCCCATCATCCCTTCGGAGACAGTGGTCATGTCCCTCTGGCCCCAGGGTCATGCACCCCTTGTCTGACCCTGGAGCAGCTCCCATGTTTCCTCCACCTGGAGCTTTCCCCTATGTGCCCCATGGGTATAGAGTAGGGCCCATGTCCTGCCAGGGGGTGGGCAGAGCTGGGCAGAGGGGACAGCCTGGGGTCCTGACACCGCGGGGATGGACCCTGCTGCCCTGCACTCCTCCCATCATCTCCCTTGTCCCAGAGCCCCCCCAGCACTACCCAGAGCACTGCCAGCCTTGGCCATCTCCTCTCTGCTCACATATCTCCCAGCCCCGCTCTGCCATTTCTGCCATTTCTCTCCTCGCCCCATCGCTACCTCCCCCCACCTCTGGGCTCTCTCCACCCCTTGCTGCTGGTGCCCCACGGCCAGGCAGTCAATGGGGTGGTGCATGGGACAGGTGGCAGCACACGGTCTCATCCCCCCAGCTCTGCCTGTGCCCTTCACTGACACCCCGCAGCCCTTCCAGGAGGTATCTCCCCCTGGGACCGCTGTGGAAAGACCAACCTCTGCGCCCAGCCCTGGTGCTTAGTGCTTGCCCAGCCAGGAGGGCCAGGAGCAGGCAGAGAAGGGCCCCCAGGATGATGCAGATGATGACAGGCACTGAGACTCTCCTGCTGCCAGTCAGACGGCCCCGGGGGGAATCTGTGTGGGCAAGAATATGGAAAGGCCAGCACCAGGCCTGGGTGAGGTGGAAAAAACACCATTCCTGACGCCCATCACGCAAGGCAGCAGGGGGTGGAGGGCCCCAGGGATGAGCGATGGAGAAGCTTCTACCCTGATGAGTAAATTACAACCTTCCCTAGCCCCCTCACCACCAGACCAGTGCCTTCTCCTGGGAGTTTCACACCTCAGCAAGGAGCCCCTTCCACCCAGCTGTGGGTCACAGTCTGGCCCTGGGGATACCCAGCCGCAGGGGGACATCAAGTTACCTGCTTGGGGTGGGGATGCTGCTGTCCTGGGTGTAGCTGAAGAGGAGGAAAAGGAGAGCCAGGCTGAGAAGGTGGGTGTGCGAGTACCGGGGAGCCTCCTCCCCAACACACTGTGTGTGTGTCTGTGGATGTCCCTGACATATCCCACCCAAATTGCCCCTCCTGTAGTGCTAGAAAGAGAGGCCAGTAAAGGGCTCAGTGACTCTGCTCCGGGTGGCAGGCAGGAGGGCACAGGCAGCCCAGGGGATAACCCTGGGGCTGCAGGGTCCCACGGACAATGGCCAGAACACATCCAGTTCCACCGAGGCTGCTCCCACTTGGCACCAGGCTCCTGCACTCTGCAGGAACATTCTTGCTCTTGGGAGGTCAGAGGCCGTGCCAGGACCAAGGGGGCAAAAGGTCTTCCCCAGCACCCTGCCAATACCTGAGCAAGGGGTCCCAGCCCTGCCACTCACCTGAGCAGTTCACCGCAGCATCTTCCTTATGCCGGCAAGCACCACCATCCCCAGGCCGGGCCCAGCAGTCCTGCAGAGACAGCTCTGTCCCCCGGCACTCCACCTGCTCCAGCCAGATGGGGCCCGTCCCCATCCCAAATGCAGCCTCATGCAGGGCAGACACCGCGGGGCCGCAGCCCAGCTGCCTGCACGCCACCTCAGCATCCCGCATGTCCCAGGAGTCGTCGCACACCGTCCCCCAAGAGCCACGGTGCCAGACCTCCACTCTGCCCGAGCACCCGTCCTCACCTCCCACGGCACGAATCTTCTCCCTGTCTGGAGAAGGCAAAGACCTCCCATGGCACTGAGACAGCAGGCAGAGCCCTGCCAGACAAGGAGCATCCACAGAGGACCAGCTCCCTACCTGTGCACCTCGTGGAGTTGGGGCATGGGGCCAGCGGGATCGAGGGCATTTCTGGGCGTCTCCCTGAAGAAGGAAACACTGTGGTGAAAGGGCTGGTTCAGGAGATGGTGCAGAAGAGAGCAGGACTGATCTCTGCTTGTGCCTCCCTCTGCCATCTCGATCACGGCAGCAATTGAACCCTGCTCATTGAGGGGACATGCACAGGACTGTGGGGGGACCCCAACTGCTCAGCCCCAAAAGGTCCCTGTTTAACAGAGCAGCAGGAGCGTGTGTGTGGAGGGGAGGCTCTTCTGAACCCTGTCTGGTCTCTTCTGAGACCTCACCTGCAGATGCCTCTGCCTCCCCCAGGCGCTGCTGGCAACCTGGGTGGCAACTGCTGCTGGACGTGTGTGGCTGTGATGGCTTTTCTGCCACCAGCAGCAGAAAGGACTGACATGGAAAGGAAAAGCCCCTCCAAGCTCTTTCTCTGCATTTGCCTGTGCTCAACAGGGAACAGGAGCTGGAGTGACACTGGGGTGCCCAGGTGGCTCAGAGTTACCATTGCAGGTGATGTGGATCTCCTCTCGTGGGTCTTCACATGACTGTGGGTTCCAGGGAGCAGAGGGACACTGCCAGAAGGAGCTGGTTTTCTCCCCACACTGCATGTTATCCAGCCATGTAAGACCAGACACATTGCCATAAGGCAGGCTTCTTTCCAGGGATCCTCCATCCCCGCAGCCCAGCTCCTTGCATGCCAGCGACACTGTGTCGAGAGTCATCAAGTTGGAGCAAATGCTGCCCCACGTCCCGTTGTAGAAAACCTGCAGGCGCCCGGAGCAGCCATCACTGTTCTCCAGCCTCAGGGCCACGAACTCTGGGAGGAAAGGCACCAAGAGGGAACAGGCTGGTCTGGGGCTGTGGGAGCCAGGACACCTCTGCACCCCCCAGGCCCACAGCTGGGTAGGGCCATGGCCAGTACGTCCCCCTTGCACCCAAGGGAAGAGAGAAGCCCCTGATGGACAGACACCCTGCCCTTCCTGCTAACCCTCGGGGATGGCTGAGCTCCCCAGGGACCCTCAGTGGGACCGAGGGTACCCGTGCATGGGTGACCACAGGACATGCTCTGGCAGGAGCTCAGAGGCAGCCATGAACAGCCTTGGCCATGCCCGTCTCTCCTTGTGTCCTGGCCTCCGCGAGAGCCAGGCTCCCACCACAGACCTGAGCAGATGACTCCCGCATCCTCTTTGTGCCCGCAGTCGTGCTGCCCCCAGGGCCTGGCAGGGCAGTCCCAGAGAGCAGCTTTGGCCCCAGAGCAGTTCACGCCATCCAGCCAGATCTGCCCGGAGCCTTCCCCGAACTGAGCGGAGCCGGCTGCCTCCACTGCCCCTCCGCAGCCCAGCTGGTGGCAAACGACGGCGGCATCAGACAGGTCCCAGCCGTCGTCACAGACAGTCCCCCAGATGCCCTGGTAGTAGATCTCCACTCTCCCAGCACAGTGCCCGGACCCGTTCACCAGCCGGACCCTCCGGCTCCCTGTAGTGGGCAGAAACCCCAGTTGCTGTCAGGGGCCGGCTGCCCACCCACCCCATCACCTGGGGGGCCCGTGCAGCGCCGCTCACCCCAGCAGATGACTCCCACGTCCTCCGCAACCCCTGCTGCCGGTGCACTCTCAGGCAGGGAGGTGTTGCAGAGGGCCAGGCTGGCCTCGTGCCCTGCGCACCGGACGCCTCGCAGCCCCACAGGGCCGGTCCCTCGCTCAGGCTTTGGGGGGTTGTAGGCTGTCCCTGCCTCTCCGCACCGCAGCTGCCGGCACACCACGCTGGCCTCCTGCCTGTCCCACTGGTCATCCAGGACTCTGCCCCATGTCCCGTTCTGGAAGATCTCCACTCGTCCATCGCACCGGCTCCCTCCACCCACCAGCCGCAGGGATGCAAAGCCGGCTGAGCCTGGGGAGAGCAGAGATGCCACAGCCATTGGTGGCACCGGGGAGCATGGCATCCTTCAGGGAGCGGGGCGAGGGGGGATTTTCCCACCAAACACAACAAGATTGAGCCTTTTGCTGATGAGAAGCGAGGGCAAAACCTGGGTCCCCTCTGCAGCTCACAGCCAGGTCTGCTGCTGCTGGGGGCACCCAGGCACCTGCTGCCTGGCTGGTGGGATGAGGCTCTGCAGAGCTCTCTCTGGGGATGGGATGCAGTTGTCTGCAGCCAGAGGGATGGAGCACAGCCCTGCAGCCCTGCTCTGGCCTTGTCCCACAGTAGGAGAATGGAGGAGCCCAGGCCTGCTGGTGGTGCTGGGGCCTAAGCCACTGCCCTGGGGGCAGATGCCTGCCTCCGTTCAGCCCTCAGCTCTCCCAAAGTAGAGCGGTCACTCTGAGCAGGCAAAGCCCTCCAGGTGGCTCCTGGGGAAGCCAGGGTTTCTCCAGGGAGAAATTCAGCCTTGCACTGCTGTGGGACCCCTGCTTTGGGTGGCCACGTCACACACAAAGGGCAAATGGTGTTATGCAGCATGTTTCCAGCACTCACCTGCGCAAACGACAGCAGCGTTGTTCCCGTGGGAGCATGGTGAGGCCCCCAGGGTGATCACTGGGCACTGTCCCAGATGGGCTTCTGTCCCATCACAGTGGAATGAGTCTCTCCAGACAGGGCCAGTCCCTCTCCCAAAATGCTCTCCTCCAGGAACGGACTCAGCAAACCCGCAGTTGAGTTGACGACAGAGAACGTGGGCATCCGAGAGATCCCAGTGGGAGGCACAGAGGGTCCCCCAGGTCCCCAGCACCTGGACCTCTACCCTCCCTGCACACGCTGTGCTGCTGTTCACCAGCCTGAACCCTGTGTATTCTGGGGACAGAGGAGGAGGAGAGAGGGTGGATTGGTGCTCCTGTACCCTCAGTAGCTGGCGGAGAAGCTAGATGGACAGCATGACTTTCTTCTTCTGCACTATTTTCATGCTGCAGACAATCCCATCATCCCTCCTGCCCTCACACCTGGCCCAGCACGGTCCTTGATCTGTTCCCCAACCCCTGGCACAGCCCTGGTGTTCAACACCCCTCCCTGAGTCCTTACGTGTGCAGGTGACAACAGCGCTGTTCGCTTGGGTGCAGGGCTGGTCCCTGGAGGACCCTCTGCGGCAGGAGAAGAGGCGGGATTCATTCCCCACACACTGCAGCTCTCCATCCCAGATGGGACTGACCCCTTCTCCAAAGTGAGCTGGCCCAGCAACAGGCAGGGCCACGCCGCAATGCAACTCCCTGCAGACCACATCAGCAGCTTTGGGACTAAAATGTGAATCACAGACACTTTTCCACTGGTCCCCATCATGGATCTCCACACGTCCTGAGCAGTGGCTCTTCCCTTCCACCAGCCGGACAAATCCTGGAAAAAACCAAAACAACTGGGAGTTCCCAGAGACCTCTGGCAGTTAAATTCCCACATCCTGCATCATCTCCAAGCAAGCCGTGACCAAACTGTCCATTGCACATTTCAGAGGAAGTTGTTAGGGGAGTGTTGGTGACACAGGCACATCCAGACCCCCATGCACCCCATCTCTACAGCATCAGCCACTCGAGGGTATGTGTCTGTCGCAGACTCACAGCCACAGGTACTCCTCAGACAAACTGCTCCCGCTCAAGGTCCCCTGCGTGGCCTGGCGTGGTCGCCCCAGGACCACTGTAGTGTGAGCAGTTTGGATCCAGGAGAACTGACCCAGATGATAATGACTGCTGCAGCCTGCTCAGCCTCTGCAGAGCTTGGGACCAGGCAGGACCATCACCCTGATGCAACCGGAAGCACCCCCTGATCCCAGGGGTGTTCCTGGGGTGTTGGAAGGTTCATTTTAGGCAGAAGATGTCACAGAGCACAGAAATGCTGCAGCTGCCATCATGCCTGGTGCCTGTCCAGATCCCTCTGATGTCTGCTCGGGGGGAGGGTGTCCTCAGTCAGGGACACAGTGCTCTGCCTGGAGGTGTCCACAACCCAGATGGATGGCCGGACAGAGGGGCAGGAGACTCTCACTGGGTCCATGCCAGCTCTCAGAGACCAGCAGGCACAGATGAGGATCAGTAACTGCTGCCAAAGCCCCCATGACATGAGGCAGCACGGGGAACCATGGGCAGGCAGGAGGGCTTGGGCAGTTCATCAGTGCTGCCTGCACAGGGTCATGTCCCCACAGGACTACTCATAGCCCCAGGGATATCTCAGTACCAGCCTGTGCATGCAGTGGGTAGGCTCCCTCTGGGCCTTCCCCAAGGACTGGGGACATCAGCAATGACAGTCCCAGCCTGGCAGTTAGACCAGCATCACTGGGCCCTACTCTGGTGTCCACTTGCTGCTCCCTGAGGGCACAGCCACGGTCCCTTCGCCCATCCCAGACCCAAAGGTGAGGAACAGGCTGTCCACTTACCTGAACACGTCACTCCAGCATCGAGAGTGTGTTCACAGTTATTTTCACCCCATCCTTTGTGTTTGCAGTCAGACAGGGCAGACTCAGTGCCATTACAGCCAACATCATCCATCCAAATGGGGCCAGATCCTGGCCCCAAAGTGTCCATACTGAGGAGCTCCAACAGCAGACCCACAGCCCAGCTGCTTACAAACCACTGCTGCATCGGTCATGCTCCATTCGTCACCACACACCGTCCCCCACTGTCCCTGTTGTTTCACCTCCACTCTCCCAGCACAGCGCCTGCCGCCATTCACCAGCCTCACCTCCACAGCACCTTCAAACACTGACACAGGACCAGTTAGAACAGCGCCAAGCCCCAGCAGTGTGCATCAGAGGTGCCAGGGTGGGAGCCCACTCGCCTCCAAGTCTGTCCCCAGGGCAGTGCAGGGGTCCCTTCTATCCTCACGGGTGCTGCAAGGCTGGGGGCTGCAGTTCTGGCCCTGCTGGGTCATTTGTGGCCCCACAGCCTTTGGCACCTCCTTCTACCCCAACAGCCAGCTGCCACCTGCCCCTGGCCCATGACCACCTAGGGCACCTGCTCCTCCCCTGCCAGCACCCTGAGAAGAGACCTGCCCCACCAAGGCTCCCCCAAGCACACACTGCTGCTTCTCCACAAAGCCCCCAGCTCCCTTGGACCACAACCTGCCCTGCCCTCCACCCAGCTTATCCTCTGCCTTCGGGCCTTTCTGTGTCCCCTGTGGAACAACACGATGATCCCACTGAGCCCTCCCAACCCATGACCCCTCCTTGTCCTTGGGCAGTAGCCCAGCCCTGCCCTGTATAGGATCCCCCAGGAAGGTCACCTCTCTGCCAGCCTGTGGGAACAGACAGCCCACTTCTCTTGTCTCAACAGGCACAACCTGTCCCCGCTCAGGCTGGAGCTCACCCCAGCGTTCAGCACCCCTCCCTGAGTCCTTACGTGTGCAGGTGACAACAGCGCTGTTCGCGTGGGTGCAGGGCTGGTCCCTGGAGGACCCTCTGCGGCAGGAGAAGAGGCGGGATTCATTCCCCACACACTGCAGCTCTCCATCCCAGATGGGACTGACCCCTTCTCCAAAGTGAGCTGGCCCAGCGACAGGCAGGGCCACGCCGCACTGCAACTCCCTGCAGAGCACGGCAGCAGCTTTGGGACCAAAGTGTGAATCACAGACAGTTTTCCACTGGTTGTCATCATGGATCTCCACACGTCCTGAGCAGCGGCTCTTCCCTTCCACCAGCCGGACAAATTCTGGAAAAAAAACAAAACAACTGGGAGTTCCCAGAGACCTCTGGCAGTCAAATTCCCATGTCCCACATCACCGCCAAGCAAGCTGTGACCAAACTGCCCATTGCACATTCCAGAGGAAGTTGTTGGGGGAGTGTTGGTGACACAGGCACATCCAGACCCCCACGCACCCCATCTCTACACCATCACAGCACTCGAGGGTATGTGTCTGTCACAGCACCAGGCACCACTCAGACAAACTGCTGCTGCACAGGGTGCCCTGCACTGCCTGGCATGGTCCCCCGAGCACTGCAGTAGTGTGCATAGTTTGGTTCCAGCACTGGCCCAGATGATAATGACTGCTGCAGCCTGCTCAGTCTCTGCAGAGCTTGGGACCAGGCAGGACCATCACCTTGATGCAGCCAGAAATGCACCTTGCTCCCAGGGGTGTTCCTGGGGTGTTGGAGGTTCATTTTAGGCAGAAGATGTCACAGAGCACAGAAATGGTGCAGCTGCCATCATGCCTGGTGCCTGTCCAGATCCCTCTGATGTCTGCTCGGGGGGAGGGTGTCCTCAGTCAGGGACACAGTGCTCTGCCTGGAGGTGTCCACAACCCAGATGGATGGCCGAACAGAGGGGCAGGAGACTCCCACTGGGCCCATGCCAGCTCTCAGAGACCAGCAGGCACAGATGAGGATCAGTAACTGCTGCCAAAGCCCCCGTGTCATGGGGCAGTGTGGGGAACCATGGGCAGGCAGGAGGGCTTGGGCAGTGGGTCAGCGCTGCCTGTGTGGGGCTGTGTCCCCACAGGAATATTCACAGCCCCAGGGATGTCTCAGTACCAGCCTGTGCATGCAGTGGTGCAGGAGGAAGCAGCCAGAGTCAAGCAGCTGCCTAGCTCCTAACCCTCAAAAATGCTGGTCCACACAGCCGAGCCCTGGGCACAGGCAGCAAAGGGCTTTGTGGCCACCCTGCTCCATTCCCCAGGGCCCAGCACTCATCCTCTCTGAAAAGGCCATTTGATTCAGTTGAGGTAATCACTCCTGTGAAGGGGAATGACCCAGGAGGATCAGCCATCTCATGCCATTCCTCCAAAGCGTGGCGTGCCGAGCAAGTGCCCCCGGGTGTTTCCAGCACAGGCACCCTCAGCATTGTTGGCTGCAAACTGGCAGAATGGGTGGAGATCGATGAAGCCCAGTGGACACCCCAGGGAAGGGATGGAGGACTCATCTGCAGCCCAAGGCACTGACTGAGGGTGACTGAGACACTCTGGCAAGGTTGGATCACCCTGGGGTAGGATCCCTCTTGGCCTTCCCCAAGGACAGGGGACATCAGCAATGACAGTCCCAGCCTGGCAGTTAGACCAGCATCACTGGGCCCTACTCCAGTGTCCACTTGTTGCTCCCTGAGGGCACAGCCATGGTCCCTTCGCCCATCCCAGACCCAAAGGTGAAGAATGGGCTGTCCACTTACCTGAACACGTCACTCCAGCATCGTAAGTGTGATCACAGTCATTTTCACCCCATCGTCTATGTTTGCAGTCAGACAGGGCAGACTCAGTGCCATTACAGCCAACATCATCCATCCAAATGGGGCCAGATCCTGCCCCAAAGTGTCCATACTGAGGAGCTCCAACAGCAGACCCACAGCCCAGCTGCTTACAAACCACTGCCGCATCGTTCATGCTCCAGTAGTCACCACACACCGTCCCCCACTGGCTATTGTGTTTCACCTCCACTCTTCCAGCACAGCGCCTGCTGCCATTCACCAGCCTCACCTCCGCAGCCCCTTCAAACACCAACATGGGATGGGTCAGGAGAGTGCCAAACCCCAGCACTGCAGGTCTGGGGGAACCCCCTACCTGGGCTGGTTCAAAGGTACTGGGGCAGGAGCCCTCTCCCCTCCAGGCTGTCCCCAGTGCAGTGCAGGGGTCCCTTCTATCCCCACAGGCTGTGCAAGGCTGTGGGTGCCCAGTTCCAGCCCAGCTGGGTCACTCCCCATCCCACTGCACAAGGCAGCTCCTCCCACACCGACAGCCACCTGCCCCCCTATCCACACCCACCCACACACTGCCCAACACTGCACTGAGAACCCGCTACTCCCTAGCCCAGCACCCCCTCAACAGCTCTATGTACGCAGGCCTGCAGCTTCCAGCACCAGCCTGCACCTGCCCCAGCACCATCCAAACCCACCCCCACCCCCAGGGCTTTCTGGGTTCCCAGGGAGCACTGAGATGATTCTGAGGATCCCCCAACCCATGTCCCCTCCTCGCCCCTGGGGTCAGCCCAGTCCCTACACTGGGCCAAGCTCCCCAGGAAGGATGTCTCTCTACTGTAGATGCCCTGGTTCCCTTCTCTCTGTGGGATCCAAACTGCTCTCATGGAGTCAGGGGGCCCCTGGACCAAGGGGGCAGTGAACAGCACACAGTCCCTCCGAGGTACCCTAGAGCTCAGCAGTGCCCTGGGCATCTCTGGGTGCTGCCATCACCAGCTAGGCCACCACCAGCTCCAGAGGTACAGTGCTGGGGAAGAGGGCATCCCAAAGGGGTACCCCAGGACAGGGTGTCTATGAATCCAGCCAGGCACAGGCTGCCCTGAACACTGGAGCCCTGGAAAAGGAGATATTCTCGTCCACCCAGATGGGCACAGGGTCCATGGACCTGAGCACCTTCTGCCCCTCATCTCAGGAGCACCTGCAAAGAAACCCCATTCCCAGACAAATCCCAATGACCACACTGGTACCTGCAGGCCCTGGGCTGTGGGACAAAGGAGTCGGCACTTACCCCTGCACAGCTGTACCCAGAGGAGCAGCCACAGCACCTGAGGGGACAGGAGTCCCTCGGTGCCCATCCTGAGCCTCCTGCCCTGCCAGCACATCCCTGCTGCGCCACACTCCCTGCCACAGCTGCTGGGTACTCATGGGGACAGTGACGACGGGAGGGCAATATATCTCCGCAGATGCCAGCCCAGCTACAGGAGGAGCCAATCGAAGCAGCAGCACCTTTTTAGACATTATCGGGAGCGATCTCCCCTCCGACACAGCCCAGCCCTCCAATGAACTTCTCCAGCGCCATTCATGACCATATATGAGAGATGGCTCCGCTACAGGTGTCACGTCACTGGGGTGGGGGGCCGTCACAAGACAGGGCCAGTTGTGGGGGGGGAACAGGTTTTTCACCCCCTGAACCATGCCATGTGGACTAGGAGCACTGAGCATCACCTATACCGGGCATATCCGAGAGCCCCAGGTGAGAGTGTCCAGCCACCCCTGTGCCATGGGAATCACAGGGCTGAGACTGCACCGGGGGCTGTGTCAGGAAGGGAAGGAAACAGCCCCTGCCCCTGCTTCAGACCCCGCTCTGCTGGGAGCAGCAGCTGGGAAAGGGCCTTAGCCCAGGCCAGAGCCCCATCCCAGCAGCGCTGGCTCGCCCCTCCCTCCCTGGAGAGCCCCACGGAAGGTCTCTTCCAAGGAGCTGGAGCTGGGACATGTCTCTGTCCCGACAGCAGACATACAGCCCAGAGGCTCAGACACATCCCTGACTCTTGGCATGTCACTGAGGGGCCGTTATTCCCCGCGGCTGGCTCGGGACCTGCAGCCTGCAGGTGCACAAACCACAGCCCACGTGACCTCGCAGCGCTCCCCGCGCTCCGGAGGAAGTCTGTGGTTTCCTCCTGGCGCCGTGCCCAGGCACATCCCTGCGGTGCCCCCGAGCCACCCCTACCCCGACTGCTCCAGCCAGGGCTGCAGGGGCTGCTCCTTCGGCCTCGCAGACACGGGGCCGGGCGGATCCCATCCCCTCTGATGCCCTTGTGACAGCACACGGCCGATCTGCACCGAGTCCCGCAGCCATGGGGTGCCATCGGTGACGTGAACACTGCCATCCTCCCACGGCCACTGCTGTGTGCTCATGATTTATAGTGACAGTGACCTCACACCCCTCCTACTGCCACCACTGCGTGTGCCTGAGTTGCAGTGCCACACGTGTGTGCGCGGTGTATGGACTTCTGCTAACGATGGTTCTGCCAAAAAGCCGTGTTTGGTCGTGGTCTGAATATTATTTTGGTGACACCAGAAGCACCTACCCAAGCTGTGTGCCAGCTCCTGGCCTATCAGCTCTCCAGGCACCAGAGACATCACAAGTTCATCATACACAGCCATGTGCATACTCCTAGCCTATCTGCTACTCAGCCACAGGTGACGTCATGGTATTTGCATCTGACATGGGCCTGCTCCTGGCCTATTGGCTATTCAGACACCAATGACCTCAAAACCACTGACACAAACTAGGGGCCTGCTCCTGCCCTATCAGCTACTCAGGCACCAGTGACCTCACACGTATGTGTACACCCATTTGCCAGGTACTTGCTGTTGCAGTAGTCTGCCTCCGGTGACCTTACAAGAACCTATAAGGGCCATGCACCTGGTCCTGGCCTATCAGCTCTTCAGCCCAGAGTGACAACACAAGTACATACCCAAGCCACGTGTCTCCCTCTTGCCTATCAGCTACTCAGGCACCAGTGAGCTGGCCACCACATAGCCACCTACTTGCTATCTGCTTGCCTGTGAGATGCAAAGGCACAAGTGACCTCACAAGCTCTGACACAAGCCACGCCCCTACTCTTGGCCTATCAGCTACTCAGGTATCAGTAATCTCACAACCACTTACACAAGCCATGTGCCAGCTCCCAGCCTATGATCTACTCAGGCACCAGAGACCTCACAAGCACATACCAGCCTATTTTGTATGTGCTTGTCTGGTGGGGTGACCCCATGTGGCAGCCCCCACCCAGTCACTTGCTCACTCCCACCAGGGGGTTGGGGGAAGAAAGTGGAAGGACAAAAGTGAGAAAAAAATCTCATGGGTTGAGATGAAGACAGTTTAGTAAGTGGATTACTTCTTCTACTTTGAAGAACGCCCAGCACTCCCCTAGTTCTATTGCTGACCATGACGTCATATGGTGTGGCATATCCCTTTGGTCCGTTGGGGTCAGCTGTCCTGACTTTGTCCCCTCCCAGCTTCTTGCAACCCCCAGCCTCCTTACTGTCGGGGCAGAGTGAGAAACACAGAAGGCCTTGATGCTGTGCAAGCACTGCTCAGCAGTAGCTACAATGTCAGTGTGATATCAGTCGACACTCTTTTGACCACCAAGGCAAAACTCGGCACCATAGGGGCTGCTAACAAGAAAACTAACGCCATCCCAGCCAAACCCAGTACAATCTTCTCACCTTATTCCCTCCGGTTTACATCCTGCTCAGGTCCTACAGGATTCAAGACTTTTACATCCACCGTCACCACCCCCTTCCCCAGCCTTTGACATGACGTACACACAGCAGACTGGATTTGGCCGTGTGGCTCAGGTGGACCTGCACAAGTGCCAGCACACTCCTGACCTTTCCCCTCTCTCACTCAGCCAGAGCTGTTTGAAACATTCAATCAGGTTGTCAACCCAAGGACAAGGAAATGTGTATAGCACCAGTCTGCACCCCACAGTGGTCTTACAGGTAGCTGTGAGATCCCCCACAACCCCATGGGGAAAGGGAGTTCCCCACTACCACCCTCCCTCTCTGCTTGGAACCTCGAAAGCCACTTTGCAGTTCCTGGGCTCACTGGCTAGTTCCTCTCATCCACATGGTCTTTTTGGAGATCCTCTCTGGGTCTTTTCCATATTGTCCCCATGCACGTATTCTTCTGAAGTTGGCATTTTGTCCTGCTTTTCCATGTTTGCAGATGGCGTTGCCTGTGTCTTGCATCACCGAGGAAAGCTCAGAGTCTTCCCTAGTAACCATGCCTGGCCATCCTGCTGGGCTGGGCTGGGATGTGGGGGCCTCACAGGCTGGTTCACAGGATACCAGTGTAACCGTCAGCAGCATTCAGTCAGCGGCGAGGTCACCAGAGGCAATGGTAAGTCTGCGGCTAAGCACTAGATTGAGGCAGACTGGGAGGTTCACGAGGCCCAGGACCCCCAGGGAAGAGCAGAGGGACCCATCCAGAGCCGGCAGCTCTCGTGAGAGAGGCTGACACGGCGGGGGTGTTGCCAGGGGGAACTGCGGGAGATTTGAACGGCCCTGAGGAGCGCCAGTGACCAGGAGCGTGGAGAACCGGGCGGGCAAACAGGGCGTGGCACGGCAGAAAGGGCGTGGCGCTGCAGTTTGTGCGTCTGTTCGCGTAGGCAGGGCGCAGCCCCCCCCTCTTCCCAGCTCGAGAAGGCTACTCAAGCGGTGGGCATTGGCCCAGAGGGAGACCCAGGGATGGTTGCCACTCAGGTGAAAGCCATTGCTAGGAAAAATGTGGCGACGCAGGCAGAGCTCCCATGCAAACGTGCAGCTGTCCAGGTCTCTGGCTGCAGGGAGTGCCTGAGTCTGTCCCTGATGATGGAGGGCAGCGGGGGCACCTCTCGTGTGAGGTGTGACCAGGTGAATGATCTGCTCAGCCTGGTGGCAGAGCTGAAGGAGGAAGTGGAAAGGTTGAGGAGTATCAGGGAGTGTGAGAGGGAGATAGATTGGTGGGCCCACACCCTAACATCCCTGAGGCAGGGGCAGCAGATGGAGGCTCCGCAAGAAGCGGAGGTTCCCCTGCCCCCTTGCCACCAGGCAGGAGGGCACCTAAGAGTTGGAGGGGAATGGATACAGGTCCCTGCTCGGGGAGGCAGGCGAGTCCCCTCCCGGTCTCCCTCACCTTCCCAGTTGCCCCTACTCAACAGGTATGGGGCTCTGGAACTTGAGGACCAGGTCAATGAAGATCAGGGTGTAGATGAAGAGTGGTGCCTAGGTTCAGTCGGGCAGCCCCACACATTCTCACATCCTCTGAAAAAAGAAAAAGGAGGGTAATTGCCGTAGGTGACTCCCTTCTGAGGGGGACAGAGGGCCCATTATGCAGACTTGACCCAACCCACAGGGAAGTCTGCTGCCTCCCTGGGGCCTGGGTAAAAGACATTACCAGGGAACTCCCTGGTCTGGTTCGGACCTCTGATTATTACCCATTGCTGGTTGTGCAGGTTGGCAGTGATGAGATTGCAGAGAGAAATCCAAAGGCAATCAAAAGGGACTTGAGGGCACTGGGGCGATTAGTGCAAGGATCGGGAGCACGGGTAGTGTTTTCCTCAATCCCTTCGGGGGCAGGGAAATACACTGAAAGGAACAGAAAAACACACCTGGTTAATACGTGGCTCAGAGGCTGGTGCCATGGGTGGAATTTTGAGTTTTTTGATCATGGGGAGGTTTACACAGCACCGGGCTTGCTAGCGACAGATGGTTTCCAGCTATCTCAACGGGTAAAAGAATCCTTGCTCATGAGATGGCAGGACTCATAGAGAGGGCTTTAAACTAGGTTTGAAGGGGGTAAGGGATAAAACTAGGTGCACCAGAGATGAGCCTGGGGGCAGCATGCCGACGTTAGGGGTGGATTCGAGAGGCCAGCTCAAATGCATCTATGCCAATGCACGCAGCATGGGCGATAAACAGGAGGAGCTGGAAGCCATGGTGCAGCAGGATAGATATGACTTAGTCGCCATCACGGAAACATGGTGGGATGACTCCCATGACTGGAGTGCTGCAAGGGCTGACTACAAGCTCTTCAGAAGGGATAGGCAAGGTAGAAGAGGTGGTGGGGTGGCTCTCTATGTTAGGGAATGTTTGGACTGTACAGAGCTACACGATTGTGATGACAAGGTGGAGTGCTTATGGGTGAGGATGAGAGGGAAAGCCAATAAGGCAGATGTTGTGCTGGGAGTCTGTTATAGACCACCCGACCAGGTTGAAGAGACGGATGAATCGTTCTACAAGCGGCTGGCAGTAATCTCAGAATCGTGTGCCCTTGTCCTCGTGGGGGACTTTTTAACTTTCCAGACATCTGCTGGAAATACAACACAGCAGTGAGTAAACAATCTAGGAGGTTCCTGGAGTGTGTGGAAGATAACTTCCTGACACAGCTGGTAGGTGAGCCAACCAGGGGAGGATCCTTGCTAGATCTATTGTTTATGAACAGGGAAGGAGCAGTGGGAGTTGTGATGGTCAGAGGCCATCTTGGGCTTAGCGACCATGAAATGATAGAATTCTCAATTCTTGGTGAGGCAAGGAAGGTGGTCAGCAAAACCACCACTATGGACTTCCGGAAGGCAAACTTTGGCCTCTTCAAGGCACTGGTTGAGAGAGTCCCTTGGGAGACGGTCCTGAAGGGCAAAGGGGTCCAGCAGGGATGGACATTCTTTAAGAGGGAAATCTTAATGTCTCAGGACCAGACTATTCCCATGTGCCGCAAGCTGAACCGCCGAGGAAAATGACCGGCCTGGCTGAACAGGGAGCTTTTGCTAGGAGTCAAGAAAAAAAGGAGAGTTTATCATTTCTGGAAGAAAGGGCGGACAACTTGGCAAGAGTACAGGGATCTTGTTAGATCATACAGGGGGAAAATTAGAAAGGCAAAAGCTCAGCTAGAACTAAATCTGGCCACTATTGTAAGGGACAACAAAAAAAAGGTTTTACAAATATGTTAACAGTAAAAAGAATCCCAAGGAGAAGATCTATCTTTAATGGACACAGAAGGGAACGTAGCCACCAAAGATGTGGAAAAGGCCGAGGTACTTAATGCCTTCTTTGCCTCAGTCTTTAATAGGGAGACCAGTTATCTTCAGTCTACTCTGCCCCCTGAGCTGGAAAGTGAGGATGAAGAGCAGAATATACCCCCCTTAATCCAGGAGGAGATAGTTAGTGACCTACTATGCCATCTGGACACTGACAGATCTATGGGACCTGATGGGATCCATCCAAGAGTACTGAGGGAACTGGCAGAGGTCCTTGCCAAGCCACTCTCTATCATCTATCAGCGTTCCTGGTCAACGGGGCAGGTCCCAGAGGACTGGAGGCTTGCCAGTGTGACTCCCATTTACAAGAAGGGTCGGAGGGAGGATCCGGGGAACTACAGGCCTGTCAGCCTGACCTTGGTACCGGGGAAGATTATGGAACGGTTTATCTTGAGAGCACTCACATGGCAAGTCTGGGACAATCAGGGGATCGGGCCCAGTCAGCATGGGTTTACGAAAGGCAGGTCCTGCTTGACCAACCTGATCTCCTTCTATGACCAGGTGACCCGCCTAGTGGATGAGGGAAAGGCTGTGGATGTTATCCACCTTGACTTCAGCAAGGCCTTTGACACTGTCTCTCATGGCATACTCCTTGAGAAGCTGGTGTCTCATGGCTTGGACAAGTGTACTCTTCACTGGGTGAAAAACTGGCTGGATGGATGAGCCCAGAGGGTTGTGGTGAATGGGGTGAAATACAGCTGGCGGCGGGTCACAAGTGGTGTCCCCAGGGCTTGGTGTTAGGCCCCGTTCTCTTTAATACCTTTTTCAATGATTTGGATGAGGGGATTGAGTGCACCCTCAGCAAGTTTGCAGACGACACCAAGTTGGGAGGCAGGGTCAATCTGCTTGAGGGTAGGGAGGCTCTACAGAGCGATCTGGACAGGCTGGATCGATGGGCTGAGGCCAATCGTATGAAGTTCAACAAAGCCAAGTGCTGGGTCCTGCACTTCGGTCACAGCAACCCCATGCAGTGCTACAGGCTTGGGGAAGAGTGGCTGGAAAGCTGCCCAGAAGAGAAAGACCTGGGCGTGCTGGTTGACAGCCAGCTGAATATGAGCCAGCAGTGTGCCCAGGGGGCCAAGAAGGCCAATGGCATCCTGGCCTGTATCAGAAATAGTGTGGCCAGCAGGAGCAGGGAGGTGATTGTTCCCCTGTACTGGGCACTGGTGAGGCCGCACCTCGAGTCCTGTGTTCAGTTTTGGGCCCCTCACTACAAGAAAGACATTGAGTTGCTGGAGTGTGTCCAGAGAAGGGCAAAGATATCGGTGAGAGGCCTGGACCATATATCTTATGAGGAGCGGCTGAGGGAGCTGGGGCTGTTTAGTGTGGAGAAGAGGAGGCTGAGGGGAGACCTTATAGCTCTCTACAACTACCTGAAGGGGGGTTGTAGTGAGGTGGTTACTGGTCTCTTCTGTCAGGTGGCTGGAGATAGGACGAGAGGAAATGTCCTCAAGTTGTGGCAAGGGAGGTTTAGGTTGGATATTAGGAAAAATTTCTTTACTGAGAAGGTTGTCAGACATTGGAATAGGCTGCCCAGGGAAGTGGTTGAGTTACGATCCCTGGAGGTATTCAAAGAGCACGTAGACGGGGTACTCCAGAACATGGTTTAGTGGGCATGGATGATGGTTGGACTCGATCTTGAAGGTCTTTTCCAACCTAAATGATTCTATGGATCTATGATTCTATATTGAGGGCTTTCAGCCTTGCCAGAGCCCTCAGCTGTCTCCACACAGGAAGTCCTATGGTGTCCCACACCTGGTCAGGTCCTTGCTGGCCCTGGTGTATGGGCTGATTCTCCCCGCAGTGCAGGACTGGCCACTTCTTTTAAAACTTCAAGAGGATTCTATTGGCCAAATCCCAGAGTTTCTCAAGGTTCCCCTTGAGCAAAGCTCTGTTTTGTCAGCTGTTAATGTTTGTGTGCAGATGGAGCACCCTGATGGAGGTGTCTCACACAAGATAACAGCATAAGGAATTGCAGGGCATTACAGACAATTAAAGGAGGTACTAGCTCAATGGAATTTCTAACCCACGTGAGAACTACTGTGACAACCATCTCCGAAACAGCAAAGGGGGACACAAAGCAAGCAAAGCTAGGGCCAATGGAGAAATGGTAAATGAGAGTTGGGCTGTCTGCATGCTAGGCTGTTTAGTGTAAAATGAATACCTTTTTAGACACACAGATGTTGACGCGGAAGTCACGGACACTGCACACAATCAATATGATCAAGCAGATGCCACTTTATTGCCAAGATAGCTCGGTTTATATGCTCATTCTAGTTATTGTTCACGCATAAGCAAATTAGAGATTGGTTAGCATGTGCTGTCCACGCGCCTAGTTACACCTAATGATTGGTTATATCAACACTGTACACGCGCATAAACATAAGGCATAATTGGTTGTATTAACTAAAACATGCAAAACTTGTCTCAGGCTAATTGGTCAAGATAAGCTGCCAAATTGAGGTTCTTTGTGCCAAGTTCCCTTTATCATTGAATGCTCACCTGTGTTCTTCTAATTGGCATCTTTCTTTTTTTGTCTTCTTGTTTATTCTGTTCAAGGCCGTCTAAAGGCATCTGGAATGCTCTTGCGACCGTTAGCTAAATATGTGTCCACAAGCAAAGCATCCTTGAAGCCTGCTGCCTACAAAACATCCTTAGCTCACAAATTGATCAATTCCATCGTGTCTGGATTGTTCACTATGTGCCCATTACTTTCCAAGTATCCCACACACAGACAATATGGATCCCTCCAAGGCTGGTCTTAGACATGCTGTCTAGCCACTTAGACACTCCATCTATCTGCCTTTTACATCCCTGACCAGTTCTTCCATTTTGAAAGTATGAAGTCCCGCAGGCCACCTCACCTCATCGCCTCCTCTGTCACCCTAGTCAGGAAGACATCATCAACGAGCTCCAAAAACCTCCTGGATGGCTTTCATCTCGCTATGTTGCCCCTTCAGCAGAGGTGGTAGGGATAGTACAAGCCCCCCATGAGGACCAGGGCTACAAACATGAGACTTCTTCCTGAAGAAGGCCTCATTTACTTCCTCTTCCTGATCAGGAGGTCTGGAGCAGACATCCACCCACCACAGCATTGCCCATGTTGTTCTGCCCTCTCACACTGACCCTTCAGCTCTCAGCTGACCCATTGTTTGTCCCCAGGCAGAGCTCCACGCATTGCTGCTGCTCTCTCATGTAAAGGGCAACTTCCCCTCCAGGTCCAGAACTATGGCCTTACCAGTACCAGACACCTAATACCCTACAGTTTTCCCATGAGGTGGTTTGGGCCACCTTGTCCTTCCAGTAGCCAAGTTGCAGACCCTCTGGGTTCTCCAGTGTCCAGTCCAGACTTAGGGTCTCTAAATACTGGGCTCCCAGGCTGCTGCTTCTACTCACTGGATGCTCTGGTTTGATGTTTGCTAGTGGTTATGCCCACTGACGTACACAGCAATGTTATATGGATGCTCTCCAATCGCTGTAGTTTCTGGGCTCCCGAAGAACAAGAGCCTGTATGACTTATGGTTCCCACTCCGGTGGCTGGCCATTGGACCTCCATCCATACACAAAACCAGAGATACTGCTCACCCCAGAAAATTGTGGGAAATTGGAGTTTAATAAGAACACAAGACAGACTGGGGTGACCAGTTGCAGGGCATGGCCAGACAAGTTTACTGACTGGCCACCTCTTTACATGTCATCAGCTCCTCTTATCCCCTTTTCTGTCAATTTTCCCACACTTGTTCCTCCCCAAACCACCATGATCCCTGCCTCTCGCTGCCCTTGATCCTTTCCTACACATTCCACAGGAAGTCTTGCACAATCCCCAAATGCTCTTTCTTGCATCCCATCGTGAGGCTCAGACACGCAGAGGCAGAAATCCCCACCCTCAGTATGCAAAGTTGTCCTGGGAGGCTCTCCCATTGACCCACCTGCTGAGTCTCACACCCAAATATCTTGGACCTGTCTATGACAGAAAGGTTCTCCATTTGGGTTTTAAACTGTTTCTCTGAAAACAGGGTGATTCGTGTCCTAGCAATGGCAATTCTTTATGTAGATGGAAGTGTGGGGCATTTGGTCAGATCAAAATGCCTACATGGGCACGTGTGAAACAGAGCAGACTATTTGACCCCCACCCAACCATTACCAAGTCCTGATTCCTTGAAGCATTTAGTAGCACTGACCACACACGAAAAGGACCATAACATCCATCTCTCTGGATAACTGAGTAAGTCTTCTTCATTCCCGTCTGCCTATGTTTCTGTGTTTCCTCCCTCGAAGGCTGTGTCATACACACCAGCTCCAAGACTTCAAAGGAACTCAAGGGACACAAATGCAAGCCAGGCCAACAATAGCTCTCTATCAAAGCTTAAACCACAACAAGCAAGCAGCAGTTGATTCAAAACATCCTAAAGTATTTGAGTGTACATCACCTCTAGGATGCCTACAGAACTTTTTGATGCATCCTGTCATTTGGACGTTGTTTCTGACCCTCTTTGGTGTGCTGCAACCGTGGAAAGTGAAGGTGCTCCTCCAGAGGGTGGAATTGGTGTCACATCATGCCAGACAAAGAACACCTCAGATCATGGCCCAGGCCCCCATTGCCACCATCAGAGAGACACAGGGAGAAGCTGGAAGATGATTCATCTCATTCTAAGGGAGACACTGAAAAGAGCTAAGTGACTTAGTCGTCATCTTGTTTCTCCAAATTGCCAGCAAGTCAGGGTAGAGCAACGCTTGTCCTACCTTCAGGAAAGCATTCAGATAGGAATGGACCCTGGGAGGTGTCCAGTCAACCCTATATGTACATGAAGAGGGCTTATGAGAAAGACGGAGAGAGACTTTTACCAAGGTCTATAGTGACAGGACAAGGGGCAACGGTTCTAAACAGAAGGAGAGTAGGTTTAGCTCAGACATAGGGATGAAATGTTGTACGACGAGGTTGGTGAGACACCGGAACAGGTTACCCAGAGAAGGTATAGATGCCCCATCCCTGGAAGCGTTGAAAGTCAGGCTGGATGGGATGTTGAGCAACCTGATCTAGTGAAAGATGTCCCTGCCTGTGACAGGGGGTTTGGACTAGATGACCTCAAAAGGTCCCTTCCAACCCAAACCATTCTGTGATTCTATGACTCTGTGGTTTGTCGGTGCCAGCAGAGTGCCTTGACTAGTGTATAAAGTAAGCAACCATGACCAGGCCAAAGAAGACAGTCACTAACCTGAGGTATGAGGAGCAAGTAGAAAAGGCTTTGTGTCTGCTCAGAGCTCAAGGCATTTTCAGAATAGCCCTGATAATTGCACTGTAAGAAATGACTACCAAGGAAAAGGGAAGGACTACGAATACCAGGATGGTGGTGTGCAGTGTCACTTGGTTCCAGGAAGTGTCTGCAGAGACCAGTTCCAGCAGAGGGAGTGTCAGAGAAGAAGTGATGAAGGTCAGGGGAAGCCCAGAAGGGCAAAGTGAATACCTGATAGGTCTGCCCTACTTGTATTAGTATGGCAGCCACCCGTGACCTCACTACCAGTGTGACGCAGAACCCCCCACTCATGAGGAGGCCATAGTGCAGGGGGTCACAGATGGCAGATGCTAGAGAGGGGGCTCAGCCTCCCCATCAGCCCCAGGTCTGGAGGCTGGCAATGGCCTGAGCAATCGGGTCAGTCACTCTTGGTGTTTCTTGCCCTCCTGTCCAGGACAGCCCCCAAGAAGCCTGCGCCCAATCCTGTCCCTCCACACCGCCCCACCGTTCCTCTGTGACATAGGAGCTGTCCCAAGCTGGTGCACAGAAAGAACTGATTGTCCTTCTCATATCTTGTTTCTCACAGGCACATGGAGTCCTGCTCTTCTCCAGAGACATCCCTGCTCTCCAGAGAGCCTTTTCCCAGGTGAGCAGGTCTGTGCTGTCCCAGCTGGCTGTTCCTGGCTCCCTTCCCGTGGTCCCTGCAGCGCCCCGAGCTGGAGGTGCTGCTCTGCAGAGTAAGGGGGCTGTTGTGCCCTGGGACCACAGGGTGACCCCAAACTTGCTGTGCTGGCCAGATGATTTCTCCTGAGCCCCTTCCCATGTTCTGCTTCCTGATGGGTCTGTGGCCATAGGAGGTGCTTGGTATGACCATGGGACATTTGCAATGTAAAAGAGGCATTTGGGCATTGCACTAGAGCTGGCATCTCATGTTAGGCAGCTAAGCCAAACATCTCTTCTCAGGACAGACTCATTGCCAGAAAGACACAGCTGTGAGCTCACCTGGTTCTTACTGGCAATTCACTCAGCATCTCTTCTGATACATTTGGTACTTTTCTCTGACTACACTTTCTTCACAGATGATCATAGAAAGACAACCATTTCCTAAGAGATGGTCATAAAGACCTTGTTATGGCCAAGAAAGCTCACCATGAGCTCTGGAGGGAGCAAGTAGGATTGTAATAATCACCAGGAAATCCTCTTCCAAAGAGCGAGTGGCCCTGAGCAGCAGTGATTGGCCACATGTAGGCCTGGGAGAGAGGGTCAGGGATGTCAGTGAGAAACAAGCTGATGGCTTTAGCAAATCCCTACAACCATGTTTGAGCCCAGAAATAGAAAGCAATGGATATCTGCAGGCAGAGGAGGAGGAAGAGGGTTGTCCTGAGAATAGAGCAGGAAGGAATGTCCCTCCTGTGCCAATGACGGATGATACAGACGTTTCTACCTTGTGCGCATGCCTCAGCCTGGCAGATGGGGAATGCCTGCTGCTGGGGGTGGTTGTGCTCTGTCATCTGCGTGAGCTGACCTTGTTGACCAGCACCCTTGGATGCATCCTCTCCAGTCCCATGGACTGGTCAAGATGTAGTTTGCCCAAGTAACCCCTGGGTTGATCCCCATCCACCGCTGATTGTTCCTTTCCAGAGTCCTGCCTCAAATCTCAAAGGCCCGGGAGACCTTAATGGCAGTACCTGAGGCAAAGAGGTCATTGACTATCTCAGATCTGTCTACACCTACTCTTACTAAATTCAGCAGCGATCCCACATGCTCTCTGTTTCATCTTTAGCTGTTCCTGATGTAGCAACAGCTCATCTTGGTTCCTGTTGCATTCCCTTTTCAGTTTCAATTGAGTTCTTATAAGCATCATTGCTGTGCTTGGAGGATGCTGTCCTTGAAGACAAGATGTATTCAGGCACATTGTGAAAACGATTGGTGTGTTCCTTGACTGTATCAGCATGGGTGTAAGCAAAGACCCCAGTGTGGCGTGCTTCGTGTTCATGCAGTGCCTGCAGCTATTGGGTAGAGGAGGACCTCTTTGACAGCATCTGATGACTGATGCCTCTGACTGGAGGTAGCAGTCAATGGCACGCAGGCAGCAAATTGCACTGCCTGCAGTGCTGGCTGGGGTGTCTGTCATGCACCCGCTCGGAGTGGGAATGACTTTCCTGTAAGTCCTCTGCTGTTCCTGCAAGCCCTGGCATCTCAGGTAGCTCTCTGGGCCTGGATTTGAACACTAAATTGAGTAGCTGCCCTGAATTCTGTAGGCATTGTGGTGTTGAAAATGAGACAACTGCCAGTGTAGTCAGTGGAGATCTGGTAAACAGCTGATGGCGAACGGGAAAGAGAGAGGCTGAGCTCTCCCTGTGGCACAGGGCTCCAATTGTTCTGATGACTAACTATGAGCTGCCCTGAACATAATAAGTTCGGCTGCCCTACATTTGGGCATCAGCTGTCATTTCAGATGGCCAAAGGAAATTCCCAAGAGCCTCCAAGAGGATGCCTCCAGTTGCTGCCCTGTCTCTATGAACTGCTCCATTTGAGTTTGCAGGTGCCTGCACATACCTTTTACCACCTCTGACTCCTCAAATGTAACCAGACATTTGCATCTCACTCCTAGCATCCCTCTCCATTGATGAGCGAGGGAGCTGAGATGAGGAGCTCACATGCAGGTGCCTATCTGGTGCATGCCTGAACTGAGGCAAGAGGAATCCCACCTCCTGAGGGTTTGTGGCAGGCATAGGAGGGAGCTGAGCCCCCTTCCAGCACCAGGACTACATACCCAGGATGAGATGCCTCCATTGACTCAGCTGAATCCCTTTGCTCAGAGGGGCAAAGGAGCTCCCTGCCTGTCACTGTCTGGGTGTCCTGTGTAACGATGGAACAAGAAAAGGTGATTCTTATGTCCAAATCTTTTCCTCATAGAGAGGAGTTTCTCCTCATGGGAGAAATTACAGTGCTGGGAATAAGTGTGTCTCCCCAGCTGAGAGACGGAACATCAGTGTTTGCTTCAGCCTGTTTCCCAGCAGGTTCCCCTGGAGCCCCAGGGACTCCTGGAGGGAGCCCAGAGGGGGCAGAGAAAGTGCTGCCTTGGGCTGGTCCTCTGCTGCTGAGCTGGGCTGGGCTCCTGGGGTGGAGGGAGCTCATGGCAAGCAGGCAGCACTGCAGAGAGACAGCTCTGCCCAGGAGCAGCTCCTCTGCAAAGCGCAGCAGGGCTGAGGGCACTGCCTGCAGGCACTGAGGGGAAAGGAGTGACACAAAGAGAGTTTATAGGCGGTCTGGGGTGGGAGGATGCAGAGAGCTGATTCAAAGAGAATTCTTCACAGCCCTCTGCGCAGTAAGTCTCTGGCTGCAGGGAAAAGCAGCTGTGTTTCCTGGAGGGATCTATTAAGGGTGGCACATACCACAGCTTATGGGATCTGTAAGTACAACTCTCGCAGTTCATCTATTGTAGAGGAGCAGGATGTGCTGCAGAACAGGGACATTCCACTGCACCATCAGAGGGAGATAAAAAACATGATGGCTGCCTTCTCCCAGGGATGGCTGCAGGGGTGTGAAGCCAGGTGTGCAGCCAGGGGTGCCCAGGGCTGTCCTTCAGAGCAGGGTCCCTGCAGCCCGGGGGGCTGTGTGCTGGGGCAGGGACTCTGCCACCTGCCAGGGTCAGCACTCAGCCTGCCCAGGGACTCCCCACAGGCCTGTGGGGAGAAGCTGTGGGTGGAAGGAGCAACCCTTGGTGGGGCAGGGTAGGGCAGAGTCCTTCTGCTGCCGAGAAGGTGCTGCGTGGGTCAGGGATGCTCACAGCTCCCAATCACCCCCAGAATATTTCAGACAGGATGTTTCAAGGGAAGATCAAGGCAGGAATTATAAAGATAAGGAGCTTTCCTGAGTCTGTCTTCTCAGTTTCCTATTCCAGAGGGGTAGGGAAGGAGGAGAGAAAAGGAGAAGTGGAAAAGGAGCACTCAAGTTTTAACAAGTCCCTGAGACTCCTGAACTGCAACTTTGAATGATCAGTAGGTCTGCCAAGAGCTTCCTAAAATGCCTTCAGCCACTCCTCCGCCCATGGACAACACCAGAATCACCTCTTGCTGGACCTCCCAGTGTTGTTCTGATCTGCCCTTTTCCAGCTGCAAAAAGGAGCCTGTGCCTGGCCAGTGCCCTGCAAACAGGCAGGTTTCTGTAGGGCCAGGGGGAGTGCACACAGATTGGGATGTGATCTGCGAGTGCTGACAGGGAAAAGAAGTGGCACAGGGAAACACCTCCCAGGAGGAAAATCTCCAGCCAGCAAGAATATGATCAGGGAATGAGAGGAAACAAAACCCAGAAACATTGTGGGAGAGAGAATACAGAAAACTCCGTATAATCCCCTCCAGTGCAGACCACTTCCTCTGAGCAAGCCCCCTTGGCTTCTCTCCCTCCCAGCAAAGCCTCTGCCCTCAGAGCTGGGGGGTCCAAGGCATGAACCATCTCCTCAGCAGCCAGAGCTCCAGCAGAGCCGTGGGTGCAGCTCTCCAGCCACGTGCCCATTTCCCACTGCCGAGCTCAGGGGCTGAGAACATCTGCCTGGCAATGTTGGTGTCTGGGAGGAGGTCTGAACAGCTGAGTAAGGGTAACTTTCCTGAGTGCCCAGCTGCCTCTCTGCTTGCCTCTCTCAGCCAGACCCTCACTGTATTTTCCCATGTTTCTCCAGTTGTCTGTGTTGTTTCTATGGTTATTTCATTCTTGCTGTCAGGCTCTCTGGGAATGGGAGTTTCAGCTGCAGAGTCACACACTGACCTTGTGGGTCCTCCTATGCAGGTGTGTCCATGTGTCCTGGTTTCAGCTGGGATAGAGTTAACTGTCTTCCTAGTAGCTGGTACAGTGCTGTGTTTTGAGCTCAGTATGTGAAGAATGTTGATAACACTGATGTTTTCAGTTGTTGCTCAGTAGTGTTTAGACTAATGTCAAGGATTTTTCAGCTTCTCATGCCCAGCCAGTGAGAAAGCTGGAGGGGCACAAGAAGTTGGCACAGGACACAGCCAGGGCACCTGACCCAAACTGGCCAACGGTGTATTCCATACCATGTGACATCCCATCTAGTATAGGAACGGGGAAGTGGGGGCAGGGATTCGCCGCTTGGGGACTGGCGGGGTGTCGGTCGGCGGGTGGTGAGCAATTGCACTGCGCATCATTTGTACATTCCAATCCTTTCATTATTACTGTTGTCATTTTATTAGTGTTATCATTATCATTATTAGTTTCTTCTTTTCTGTTCTATTAAACCGTTCTTATCTCAACCCACGGGTTTTGCTTCTTTTCCTGATTTTCTCCCCCATCCCACTGGGTGGGGGGGAGTGAGTGAGCAGCTGCGTGGTGTTTAGTTGCTGGCTGGGGTTAAACCACGACACCATGGAAATGAGGTGTCCCAGCTTCCACCTGTGGGGCTGTGGGCAATGCAGTCTGAGGGGCTGGGGAATGAACTGATTTTCCCTGGATTAGATGTAATCATTAGGACATTGGCTTTATGTCTTTGGGGTGTCTTTCCAAGCTGTGAGCTGTCCTTAAGCATGGACATCTTTTGCATAGCATCTTTCTGTTATCTGAAAGCCCACAAAGAGAGGTGCGGAGATGCTATGACTGAGGAAATGCTGTTGGGTTGATGAAATGAGCCGTGTGTTTCCTTGGCTAGAAACAGGGTGCTGAGACCTTGAGAAAGGGTGAGACATTTAGTGGTCTGCAGTGGGTCTCTCTCCTTTCAGTAGTGTCTGGTGGCTTTTCAGGGTAACATGGGCAGCCTCCATCTCAGACAGGTGTAATCTCAGGGCAGCTGGGAACAAGACAGAGGGACAGACCAGCTCCCCTCCTTCTGCTCTAAGATGCAGACAATCCTCTTGCTTTGCAGCACTCACTCTGTTCTCCCTGAGTGCCGCAGAAATGCTGAGGGTTTCTGATGTCCAAGAACACTTCCCGGGTGACATGGGGTAACTGTAAAAAACCCTGCCTTTGCCCTCCCCATTCCTTAGTACTGGGAGGTCAGATGCTGACAAGACCACCTGCGTTAGGAGCAGTTTCATCTGACAAAGTTGAACAGCAGGACTGGCCCCTGCCCCCACGGTTCCCATGAACCCACTGCTGCAGAGCAGGACTGTCTCCTCGGCATCCTGTGGGCAGAGGCCCCTCTCCTCACTGCACACTCAGCCAGCATCAACCAGGGCTCCAGCCAGGGAGACGAGGAAGGTCTCCTGGAAAAAGAAAAGGGGGGGTGTGTAGCAGGAGGAATATCTATGGGAATTAGCTTGGATTCTTCTCAGAGAAGTCTCCCCTACCTTACTGTGTTTTCCTCCTTGGACAGGTCCCTATGCCCAGATGAAGCAGATGTCCAACGACAGCTCCATCACCCAGTTCCGCCTCCTGGCATTTGCAGATACGCGGGAGCTGCAGCTCTTGCACTTCTGGCTCTTCCTGGGCATCTACCTGGCTGCCCTCCTGGGCAATGGCCTCATCATCACTGCCGTAGCCTGTGACCACCGCCTCCACACACCCATGTACTTCTTCCTCCTCAACCTCTCCTTCCTTGACCTGGGATCCATCTCCACCACTGTCCCTAAAGCCATGGCCAACTCCCTCTGGGACACCAGGGCCATCTCCTACCCAGGATGTGCTGCACAGGTCTTTCTGTTCATCTTTTTGATGTCAGCAGAGTATTTTCTTCTCACTGTCATGGCCTACGACCGCTATGTTGCCATCTGCAAACCCCTGCACTACGGGACCCTCCTGGGCAGCAGAGCTTGTGTCCACATGGCAGCAGCTGCCTGGGGCAGTGGGTTTCTCAATACTGTGCTGCACACTGCCAATACGTTTTCGGTACCACTCTGCAAGGGCAATGCTGTGGACCAGTTCTTCTGTGAAATCCCCCAGATCCTCAAGCTCTCCTGTTCAGACTCCTTCCTCAGGGAAGCTGGGCTTCTTATTTTAAGTTCTTTTTTAGCTTTTGTATGTTTTGTTTTCATTGTGCTGTCCTATGTTCAGATCTTCAGGGCTGTGCTGAGGATCCCCTCCGAGCAGGGACGGCACAAAGCCTTTTCCATGTGCCTCCCTCACCTGGCTGTGGTCTCCCTGGTTATCAGCACTGCAGTGTTTTCCTACCTGAAGCCTCCATCCACCTCCTCCCCATCCCTAGATCTGGTGCTGGCAGTTCTGTACTCAGTGGTGCCTCCAGCAGTGAACCCCCTCATCTACAGCATGAGGAACGAGGAGCTCAAGGATGCCCTGAGGAAACTGGCAACTGAATGGTTTTCAGCAGCCATAGACTGCCTACGTTCCTCTGCAAGTGACTCCCAGTGTATGTCATGACAGGCCAAGTCTGCCTTTCCTTCTTTACTTGTTTTTCCCTTTTTCCACTTTTGATGATGTTGTCTTCAAATAAATATAAATTTTATCCCCTTAAATATCCACCCTCCTTGTGTGACACTGAGCCTTTGTAGAAATGGGAAAGCATGTTATTTAAGCAAAATACATGGACCTGTAGCAACTTCTTTGTCTAAGATCCATCTTCTGCTTAGCAGGAAGAATGGGAAATAAAAACACCTTTCTGGCTGCACGGGCTTGGGGCAGGCTGCTTTGTCCCTGGGGGATTAGGAGCTCTTGAGGACCGCAAGGACTAGGGCTCTTGTGCTAGCCTGAAATTAGATTTCAGGAGTGTAGTCAAAGTGGAAAGATTTCAATACTAAACAATAAGAAAGAATTCTTTTTTTTCCCCCCACTTTTCTTTATTTTTCTGCTCATGCACCATGTGATATCAGAAATCCTCAATTCATATTGATCCTCCTAATGGAGTTTGAATGTATACAAAAATCAAGACCCTTTACGTCTTAACAATCTATGGTCATTCTTCATCCCTACCCCCAGCCCCACCTTTCCTCTCAACCACCTGGCACTTACAGCAGCCTTGTTCAAATCTGAGCTTTCTTCACTGAAGTCTGTAGCTGCATGTTTCAGCCCGTGGGCACCAACTCCCTCCTGCTTGGAGAACGAGCTGCACACAGACACGCGGTGATGTAATACACTCAATGGCTGTATATTAAGTCCATGTTACCTCCTCTGAAGTCCACTTCCCACAGCGGATAGCCTTAGATGAACAAAAACCACATTTTTGTGTAAGCTGAGATCCCAGGACCCCCCAAAACACTCCCTGCCCTGGACTCTATCTGTCCATATCCGCTCTTTGCACACAGCAAGTCACACATTGAAGTCACGAGCTCCCCTGATTCACAGAGGGGGAAAAAAGAGACAAAGTGAATGAAATGCTCTCTTTTGAATAGGCAAACGGGCGCTAAGCCCAATGTATCTGGGACACAGGAGCGTCTTCAAGCAGACTCTGCTATACCTAGACCCACTCATTTTTCAGTCCCTGCAGGGTAAAGTACCTGTGACTCCATTGTCAGCAAAGGCAGAAATGAGAGTGATCCCTTCTAATGTTGGACACCTCGGGTGCTGTTGCCCAGGCTTCCTTTTCTACCCGTATTAGGTAGTCATCCATTACGATCCAAAAACCCCCATGGCACTACATCTAGCTGAGGCTTGACTATCTCCATTGTGGACATCCCACAGCCTTTCTGGGTGCATGTTCCCAGTGCCTGACAGACCTTATAGTGCAGATGCCTTTCTCTTAAGCCTAGTCAGAATTTCCCATGGCCCAACTTTTTCCCATGGCTTCTCATCTTTCCACTGTGCACACCTGGGAAGAGTCTGACTCATTCTCCTCTGCACTATCCCATAAGTTAGCTGTAGACAATGACAGTATCTCCCCTAGGTCAGCCTTGAATTTCTGACAACCTTCTCTTTGGCCCAATGATATCGACCGGTCTTCAGCAGACTCCCCATTTCCAGCAGTTGGAGGGTGTTGGACTTGTGGGCTTAAACCTGTGTCTATAACCGCCGTGCTCATCCCCACCAGGTCCCACTCCAGCTTCAGGAGATAACTAGGGATGTGAAGTCAAGGGTCACCCACCCCATTCCAGGGGTATTCATGCCATTGAGAGGGACTCTGTCTTTGTTACGGATGCACGACCAACCAAATCCAACAGGTGTTAAAACTCAGATTTATTCTTCAGCAAAAGTTAGTTAGAAGTCCGGTAACATCTTATAAAACCACAGGCTCAATGACGTAAAGAGAATTAGTACTACACAGCCGACTTAAGAATTCCCAAGATTTAAAGTGATGGCTCAAAACGCGCGTATCACTCACCTAAAAGCTGAGGGCTCTCTCCCTCGAGGAGTTACCTCGGGCTGTGCCCTGGCCCGAGGGGGAGTCCCCGACTGCAGACCCGCTGCTCCGAGGAGGACTGCCAACATGTCCTCCGGCGGGACCCCGTTTATACCCCCTGTCGAATCTGACCTGTGGTCATTTAATTCTATTGGCTAGGAGGGTCACCTCTATGTACCTGGCGCATCTTGATTGGCCAGTTCAAATTTCAACCTGCAGCCTCCAGAGTTTTCTTCCCCTTCTCCCTTCCTGGAGAACTTTTGTTTGCTGCTGGCAGGATGGGGGGGGGGGGGATGTACTGCCACATAGGGCTGAGCTGCGCTGCACCCTGCTGCATGTACAGCACGGCCATCAAACCTGTGTTATGCTGCACAGATCCCTTGGCCACAGGACAACCTCAGCAGCATATTATCACACAAGAGCCTGCAGGCAGGTCCCACTCTGTCCTGGACATCATGCCTCCTGCGTGGCCTTGCCTGTATCTAACAGTGCAGCAAAACAGTCTCATGAAAACATCATTTCTGTTTGACTGTTGAGACGATGAGTAGAGTTGATCCTTGTATGAAAATCCTACAGTAGCCTGAATGACCAAAACAGGAGACTGTCTTCTATGGATGGGGTCTGCATGGTTTGCTGCAGTCAGGTAGAAGGCCTATTCAATGCAACACCACCTGGGGTTCCCACCATCTAAAGGGGCCTAAGATGATCCGCATCGTTCTCTCCTTATAGTGTTAACAACGATGAACATAATTTTAAAATGTAGCCCACAGTGTCCGAGTTCCTTTCTTACTGGGGTCATAACAGACCAGCACCTCCTCAGGAAAAAAACACTCTCTCAGCACCCTTGGATGCAGCCCCTATGGTTCCCATGGACGGGTAAGGGTGTAGTTTGCTTGAGTAACACCGCGCTTGATCCCCATCCACTGCTGGTTGTTCTCCTCCAGAGTCCTGCCTCACAGCTCAAAGGCCTGGGAGACCTGGCTGGTATTAACCGAGGCTGTGACGTAGAGTACCTCAGATCTATCTAGAGCTACTCTTCCTCATTTCAGCAGTGGTCCTACCTTATCTCTTTTTCTTCTGTAACAGTTCCCGAAGTATCAAAAGTTCATCTTGGTGCCCTTGAAATCCTTTTTGAGTTTCCACTGAGTATTGACATGGACCATTGCTGTGCTGGGAGGATGATGTGCTTGAAGACAACATGTATCCAGGCACACTCCGAAATTTCTTGGTCTTTTCATTGGTTGGATCATCAAGGCAGTGAGTAAAAACCCCTGTGTGACATGCTGCTTGTTCATGCAATGCCTGCACCTCTTGGGTGGAGAAGGAGCAGACCTTGCCTCTCTGACGGCATCTGATGACTGATGCCTCTGACATGGCGTTAGTGTACAGCAAACAGGCACCAAATCACACTCTCTGTAATGCCATCTGGGACGTCTATGGCGCACCCAACCCTGAATGGGAATTGCTTTCCAGCAGCTCCTGTGAGGTCCCTGCCAGCCTTGGCATCTCGTGTAGCTCTGTGGCCCTGGATTTGGACATTAAATAGAGTACCTGCCCTGAATTCTGTTAGGCAGTGTGGGGACGAACATGGGACACATGCCATTACAGTCAGTGGAGGTATAGTAAATTCAGCTGATGGAAAAGAGAGAGACCCAGTTGTCGCTATGGTACATGACTGCAGTTGTTCATATCAATACCTGTATCAAGTGCCATGAAGATAAGGAGTAGGAAAAGGTTCTTTTGGCCTTTAGTTGGGCATAAGCTGTCATGTCACTTGGCCAAAGGAATTTCCCACCAGGCTCATACGTGATTCCCAAGATGTTGCCCTGTCTCTATGAACTTTGCTGTTACCTACATGTATCTTGGACCACCTCTGGCAGTTCAAATGTCACCAGGGATTTGCATCTGAACACCTGACTCCTGCCTTCCATCTCCATTAATTCAGATGGGAGCTGAGACAAGGAGCTCACATGCAGGTGTCTTTTTCGCTCGTGCCTGAACTGAGGCAAGAGGAATCCCACCTCCTGTGGCTTTGTGGTGTGCATGGGAGGGAGCTGAGCCTCCTTCAAATGCCATGAGTAGAAACGCAGGATGAGATGCCTCCATTGACCCAAGGATCCCTTCCCTCAGCAGGGGTAAAGGAGATCCCTGCCTGCCTCTCTCTGGGTATCCTGTCTAACAATACGACCAAAAAATGTGGCATGTAGAGGTAATTTTGTCTCTGAGAGGAGAATATTATTTCAGGAAAAAAGTGTCTCTCCCCAGCTGAGGGAGGGACCACCAGTGATTGCTTCAGCCTGTTTCCCAGCAGGTTCCCCTGGAGCCCCAGGGACACCTGGAGGGAGCCCAGAGGGGGCAGAGAAAGTGCTGCCTTGGGCTGGTCCTCTGCTCCTGAGCTGGGCTGGGCACCTGGGATGGAGGGAGCTCATGGCAAGCAGACAGCATTTCAGAGAGACAGCTCTGCCCAGGAGCAGCTCCTCTGCAAAGCGCAGCAGGGCTGAGGGCACTGCCTGCAGGCACCGAGGGGAGAGAAGTGAGGCAGAGAGAGATGTTAAAGGCAGTCTGGGGTGGGAGGACAGAGAAGAGCTCACTTGGAGACAATTTTTCACAGCCCTTTACAGGGTAAGTGTCTTGCTGCAGGGCAATACAGCTGTGGTTCCTGGAATGATCTCCTAAGGCTGGCACATCCCACAGCCTATAGGATCTTTCAGGAAAACTCTCACAGTTTGTGCAGTGTAGAGAAAAAGGACGTGCTTTGGAGCACAGCTTCTGTGCTGCACCCTCAGAGGGACAGGGCATGTCAGCTGCCTTCACCCGGGGATGGCTGCGGAGTGTGAAGCTGGGCGTGCAGCCAGGGGTGCCCAGGGCTGTCCTTCTGAGCAGGGTCCCTGCACCCCAGGGGCTGTGTGCTGGGGCAGGGACTCTGCTGC
This sequence comes from Harpia harpyja, assembly GCF_026419915.1. Lineage (NCBI taxonomy): Eukaryota > Metazoa > Chordata > Aves > Accipitriformes > Accipitridae > Harpia > Harpia harpyja. The sequence goes on along the minus strand of NW_026293192.1, from coordinate 21,666 downwards.
TGGTCAGGGTAAGTACTCTGCCTGCCTGGGGAGCTCTAACAGCAGAGTGGGGAGAAGCTGTGGATGAAAGAAGCAACCCCCAGCAGGGCAGGGTCCTTCTGCTGACAAGAGGGTGCTGTGTGGGTCACTCAGAGCTCCACATCATCCCAGGACATTTCAAGACAAACTTTCAAGGGCAAGGTCGAAACAGGGATTACTATATCATAAAGATCTTTCCTGAGTCTGTTTTTTCAGTTTCCTACTCTTGGGGAATTTTCAGGAGAAATGGAAAAGGAGCTGTCATGCTTGAACAAGTCACTCAGATTCCTGAGCTGTAACTCTGAGAGATCAGTCAGTCTGATAGGAACCTCCTGCAGTAGAGCACAGGGACTGAGAACAACTGCCTGGCTGTGTTGGTGTCTGGGGGGTGGCATGTACAGCTGGGTAAGAGTAACTCTTTCCTGAGACTTCAGCTGCCTCCGCCTTTGCCTCTCTGAGCCAGTCAATTGCTGCATTTTTCCTTTATTCTCCACTAATCTGTGTTATTGCTATTGTTATCTTGTTCTGGCTGTCAGGCTCTCTGGGGGAGGGAGTTTCAGCTGCAGAGTCACACACTGATCTTGTGGGTCCTCCCATGCAGCTGTGTCCATGGGAACAAGGTTACAGTTGTCCAAGCTTTCCTCCAGGCTGTGGCCAATGTAGCCAATGTTATTCCCTAGCAAATGAGCTGAGTTCCTGAGATACCATCATCAGGACACTTGGCTATATTCTTGGGGTGTCCTTCCAAGCTGTGAGCTGCCCTCCAGGATGCAGGTCTGTCCCATAGTGTCTTGGTGTTTCTGAATGCCCCATGGAGAAACACAGAGACACTATGACTGAGGAAATGCTGTTGGGTTTGTGAAATGAACCATTTGTGTCCTTGGCAAGAGGTGGGGTGCAGAGACCTTGAGAAAGGGGGAGACACTTGGTGTTGGACAGTGGGTGTCTCTGCTTTCACTAGTGCCTGGTGTCTTTTCAGGTTAACATGGGGCTGTGATTACACTCCATCTCAGAAAGGTGAGAGCTCAGTGTAGCTGGCAACAAGAGTGACAGACCAGCTCCCCTCGCTCTGCACTAAGCCACAGACAGTACTCTTTCCTCACAGGACACACTTTATTTTCTCCGAGTGAAGCAGAAATGATGAGGGTTTCTGAAATCCAAGAAAATCACCAGATGAGATAGTGGAGAGCTCTAACCCCCCCACCTCTCACTCTGTCCTGGTTTCAGCTGGGATAGAGTTAACTGTCTTCCTAGTAGCTGGTACAGTGCTGTGTTTTGAGTTCAGTATGTGAAGAATGTTGATAACACTGATGTTTTCAGTTGTTGCTCAGTAGTGTTTAGACTAATGTCAAGGATTTTTCAGCTTCTCATGCCCAGCCAGTGAGAAAGCTGGAGGGGCACAAGAAGTTGGCACAGGACACAGCCAGGGCACCTGACCCAAACTGGCCAACGGTATATTCCATACCATGTGACGTCCCATCTAGTATAGGAACGGGGAAGTGGGGGCAGGGATTCGCCGCTCGGGGACTGGCGGGGTGTCGGTCGGCGGGTGATGAGCAATTGCACTGCGCATCATTTGTACATTCCAATCCTTTCATTATTGCTGTTGTCATTTTATGAGTGTTATCATTATCATTATTAGTTTCTTCTTTTTCTGTTCTATTAAACCGTTCTTATCTCAACCCACGGGTTTTGCTTCTTTTCCTGATTTTCTCCCCCATCCCACTGGGTGGGGGGAGTGAGTAAGCGGCTGCGTGGTGTTTAGTTGCTGGCTGGGGTTAAACCACGACACACTCAAACACTGTTTTGATTGTGGTTTCTTAGCCCTGGGAGTGCAGATGCTGACAAGCACTTTTACATTAGGAGCACTTTCATCTGACCAATTCAAACACCAATACTGACCCCCCTGACCGACCAGAAAGCCACTGCTACAGAGCAGGGCTGACTCCGTGGCAGCCAATACGCAGAGGTCCTGCTCCTCACGACACACGCAGCCAGCAGCACCCAGAGCTCTATCCACAGAGCTGAACAGAGATCTCGTTGAAATGGAAAAAATGTGGTGAACATGTAGTATGAGAAATGGCTTTGATTTTGGTCAGAGAAAAATGCCCTAACTTGTCACTGTCCTTGCCTCCCTGTTCAGTGCTCCACTTCCAGAGGCAGCAGATGTCCAACAGCAGCTCCATCACTGAGTTCCTCCTCCTGGCATTTGCAGGCACACGGAAGCTGCAGCTCTTGCACTTCTGGCTCTTCCTGGGCATCTACCTGGCTGCCCTCCTGGCCAACAGCCTCATCATCACCGCCATTGCCTCTGACCACCGCCTCCACACACCCATGTACTTCTTCCTCCTCAACCTCTCCCTCCTTGACCTGGCCTCCATCTCCACCACTGTCCCCAAAGCCATGACCAATTCCCTCTTGGACACCAGGGCCATCTCCTACCCAGGATGTGCTGCACAGGTCTTTCTGTTTGTCTTTTTGATGTCAGCAGAGTATTTTCTTCTCACTGTCATGGCCTACGACCGCTACGTTGCCATCTGCAAACCCCTGCACTATGGCACCCTCCTGGGCAGCAGAGCTTGTGTCCACATGGCAGCAGCTGCCTGGGGCACTGGTTTCCTCACTGCTGTGCTGCACACTGCCAATACGTTTTCAGTACCCCTCTGCCAAGGCAATGCTGTGGACCAGTTCTTCTGTGAAATCCCCCAGATCCTCAAGCTTGCTTGCTCAGATGCCTACCTCAGGGAAGTTGGGGTACTTGTAGTTGGTGTCTGTTTTGGATTTGGGTGTTTTGTTTTCATTGTGCTGTCCTATGTTCAGATCTTCAGGGCTGTGCTGAGGATCCCCTCCGAGCAGGGACGGCACAAAGCCTTTTCCATGTGCCTCCCTCACTTGGCTGTCGTCTCCCTTGTTATCAGCACTGCAGTGTTTTCCTACCTGAAGCCTCCATCCACCTCCTCCCCATCCCTAGATCTGGTGCTGGCAGTTCTGTACTCAGTGGTGCCTCCAGCAGTGAACCCCCTCATCTACAGCATGAGGAACCAGGAGCTCAAGGATGCCCTGAGGAAACTGGCAACTGAATGGTTTTCAGCAGCCATAGACTGCCTACGTTCCTTTGCAAGTGACTCCCAGTGTATGTCATGACAGGCCAAGTCTGCCTTTTCTTCTTTACTTGTTTTTCCCTTTTTCCACTTTTGATGATGTTGTCTTCAAATAAATATAAATTTTATCCCCTTAAATATCCACCCTCCTTGTGTGACACTGAACCTTTGTAGAAATGGGAAAGCATGTTATTTAAGCAAAATACATGGACCTGTAGCAACTTCTTTGTCTAAGATCCATCTTCTGCTTAGCAGGAATGAATGGGAAATAAAAACACCTTTCTGGCTGCACCGGCTTAAGGCAGGCTGCTTTGTCCCTGGGGGATTAGGAGCTCTTGAGGACCGCAAGGACTAGGGCTCTTGTGCTAGCCTGGGGAGATGGGATGGCACAAAGAGGCTGCAGACCTCTCAGGATATCCTGAAGAGGAGAACAGGGGGCACAGGGTGCCACTGACCTCCTTTTCCTTCTGCCCACCTATCTCTTGGCTGAGTCCTGCCCTACAGAGGGGCTGGGGCTTTGGGGTGAGTGCCCAGAGCTCTGCAGCACCCTGTGGCAAGTAGTGCTGTGGGGCCAGACCAGACTGGTCTGGGATGGAGAGAGGGCAAGGGAGGGGGAGGTCTTGGAGGGAGCTGGGCTGAGCTGGAAGGTTCCGGGGAGGGAAAAACATCTGTGTAAAGCTTGTACTGCGTGACCGTGCAGGGTGAGGCCTCGCATCAGGGGGTTTGTGGTGCAGAGACAGGGCTCCTGGATGGGGGCTGAGACATGCAGGTGCAGGAGAGAGGAGGCCTGTCTGTGCCCTTGGTGTCATGGACGGACCAGGAAGGTGGCCCAGGGCCTTTGTCACCCCCCAGCCTCCCTCACCAGCCATTTCTAGCACTGGCTGTTCACCCGGTTTATGCTAAGTCTGGCTGTGAGGCTATCTCCATCCTCCGGCTGGGCTCAGTGCCTGCAACGGGGAAAATGGCCAACTCTGCCCAGCTTCTTCAGAAGAGTGAGTGGGGCCCCGAGCAGCAGTGACTGGCCATGTGCACACCTGGGAGAGAGACTCAGGGCATGTCGGTCAGAAACAAGGTAATGGCTGATGGCTTTAGCAAATCCTTACAACCACGCCTGAGCCCAGAAATGGAAAGCAGTTGATCCGTGTGAGTGGAGGAGGAGGAGGACGTTTGTCCTGGGAAGATGGCAGGAAGCAATTCCCCTCTTGTGCACGTCAAGGATAATGGAGATGTTTCCGTCTTGTGTACATGCCTCTACCTGGCAGATAGGGAATGCCTGCTGCTAGGGGTGGCTGTGCTCAGTCATGCCTCATGAGCTGACCTTGCTCTCTTCTCCTCCTTCACTCCCCAGACTTGGATGGACCACAAGAAACATCCATGATCCTGGAAAAGGCAGAACCTTCTTGCAGTGCCATAACTGCAGGGGAGGCGGGAAGTCTGGATTTGTGAGACACATGGCAGTGCAGGGAGAGAGCGGTGTGTGCATAGCAGCGAGTGTGGTAAAGGCAGGGAGAGGACCTGAAGTAGTGATTTTGAGACAGCAGAAGGAGGAGGACGTGCATTTCAGTGCTGGGATACAGAGCCAAGTACAGGAGCAAAGCAAGTCAGGGACTGGGATGTTTTGGGTGTGAGAGGAGCATTAGCAGGGTACTGGAAGAATTCAGACAGTTTGTGGGGAACTCCCAGGCATTGTCAAATCCTCAGGTAACCACAGCTTTGTGTTTGATGGGACAGCCAGTGAGGACAAATTAGCATGTAAAAGTCACTTATTCGCTGGCTTAGGAGGCAGACAAGGATGCTTAGCAGAGAATTACCAAGGTAATTTATTCTCTCATTTTAGCTGTGCATATAGTGGTGCCCCAGCCTAATGCATGGAGGACCCCAACACAGAGGAAAGCAGGGTTTGCATCTGTTCCAATACAGTTGTAGAGACCAATCCAATTATTCATGTTAAGGGATGACCCCATCATTTATTAGTGCTCGCGTAATTGGTGTGTACTTGTCCCACACGGGATCAGTACACGCTTGACCTGTGCAGGTGATGCAGAGGTATGGTCAGTGGTGTGTTAATCGTCATTGTTCTAAACTGATGGCCGGTGCAGGTGGGGGATGTTTATCCTGGATTCTGGTCGATTGTAGTTCATGGCTACATGCGTGGTTTTTTGAAAGGTAAATCTTCCATGCTTTTATTGTCATTATGGGGTGTTCTCAGTCATGAAGAGCTGGCTTAGGTTGGGTCTTCAGGTCACATTGACCCTGAGGTAAAAGCTCGTAGTGTCAGACAGTGTTCATTCTCCTAAGCAAGTTGTACTGCAGCTAGCGTCTTGCCTTTCACAGGCATCAGTAAAGCTTGGGAGATCGCAAGGTCAGGGTGAGGTGGGGAAACAGGGGGAGGCAGCTAAAGTCTGCAGGGAAACTGGCACAGGCATAGGACAGTGTAGGACTGTCTGTGGTGCAAACAGGGCCCCTGTGCGCTGCCCCCCTCCTCCCTGCCAACAGAACTGAAGTCCTTGTCATCTCCACGGTGGCTGCTGTCTCTTCCACTGAAGCCCTTGTGAGGACACCGGTTCCTTACAGCCCTAGGCCCTTGTTCCCTCCTCACTGACCCCCAAAAGAGCCTGGGAGGTGTCCTACTGCTGTCCTTCACTCGGCATCACACCCCCCCACATAAAACTGCTCCCGGGAAGAGCTGTAAGCATCCCATGAAGGAAAGGATCCCCCTTCCCAGGGGGCTGGGGCTCAGGCCTTGGCCATCCTGCTTGCTGAAACACATTTAGGGCTTTCACAGCCACCTCCACAATTGATCTGCCACATGTAACCAGTGTCTCTGACTTCCTGTTTCACCAGCCCCCAGGTGAAACCTCCTTGTCTGGTCATTCCCTCCACGGTCTCTTCAGTGGTGTTCCTCAGTGGAGCCCAGCAACACCCTCAGAAACTTGCAAGTTTGATGCTGACTTTTACTTCTTGAGAGGCTTGTTCAATCTTTCAGGATCTGCAGTTCAGGAACTTGGCACCAGAGGGCTCATTAACATGAAAACTCCCTAACGAGCCAAGGCTCTGTGCATAATTTTCCTTTAGGTCTTCAATTCTTATGTGGTTAATAAGAGATTTCAGGAGTGTAGTCAAAGTGGAAAGATTTCAATACTAAACAATAAGAAAGAATTCTTTTTCTTCCCCCACTTTTCTTTATTTTTCTGCTCATGCACCATGTGATATCAGAAATCCTCAATTCATATTGATCCTCCTAATGCAGTTTGAATGTATACAAAAATCAAGACCCTTTATGTCTTAACAATCTATGGTCATTCTTCATCCCTACCCCCAGCCCCACCTTTCCTCTCAACCACCTGGCACTTACAGCAGCCTTGTTCAAATCTGAGCTTTCTTCACTGAAGTCTGTAGCTGCATGTTTCAGCTCGTGGGCACTAACTCCCTCCTGCTTGGAGAACGAGCTGCACACAGACACGCGGTGATGTAATACACTCAACGGCTGTATATTAAGTCCGCGTTACCTCCTCTGAAGTCCACTTCCCACAGCGGATAGCCTTAGATGAACAAAAACCACATTTTTGTGTAAGCTGAGATCCCAGGACCCCCCAAAACACTCCCTGCCCTGGACACTATCTGTCCATATCCGCTCTTTGCACACAGCAAGTCACACATTGAAGTCACGAGCTCCCCTGATTCACAGAGGGGGAAAAAAGAGACAAAGTGAATGAAATGCTCTCTTTTGAATAGGCAAACGGGCACTAAGCCCAATGTATCTGGGACACAGGAGCTTCTTCAGGCAGACTCTGCAATACCTAGACCCACTCATTTTTCAGTCCCTGCAGGGTAAAGTACCTGTGACTCCATTGTCAGCGAAGGCAAAATGAGAGTGATCCCCTCTAATGCTGGACACCTCGGGTGCTGTTGCCCAGGCTTCCTTTTCTACCCGTATTAGGTAGTCATCCATTACGATCCAAAAACCCCCATGGCACTACATCTAGCTGAGGCTTGACTATCTCCATTGTGGACATCCCACAGCCTTTCTGGGTGCATGTTCCCAGTGCCTGACAGACCTTATAGTGCAGATGCCTTTCTCTTAAGCCTAGTCAGAATTTCCCATGGCCCAACTTTTTCCCATGGCTTCTCATCTTTCCACTGTGCACACCTGGGAAGAGTCTGACTCATTCTCCTCTGCACTATCCAATAAGTTAGCTGAAGACAATGACAGTATCTCCCCTAGGCCAGCCTTGAATTTCTGACAACCTTCTCTTTGGCCCAATGATATCGACCGGTCTTCAGCAGACTCCCCATTTCCAGCAGTTGGAGGGTGTTGGACTTGAGGGCTTAAACCTGTGTCTATAACCGCCGTGCTGATCCCCACCAGGTCCCACTCCAGCTTCAGGAGATAACTAGGGATGTGAAGTCAAGGGTCACCCACCCCATTCCAGGGGTATTCATGCCATTGAGAGAGACTCTGTCCTTGTTACGGATGCACGACCAACCAAATCCAACAGGTGTTAAAACTCAGATTTATTCTTCAGCAAAAGTTAGTTAGAAGTCCGGTAACATCTTATAAAACCACAGGCTCAATGACGTAAAGAGAATTAGTACTACACAGCCGACTTAAGAATTCCCAAGATTTAAAGTGATGGCTCAAAACGCGCGTATCACTCACCTAAAAGCTGAGGGCTCTCTCCCTCGAGGAGTTACCTCGGGCTGTGCCCTGGCCCGAGGGGGAGTCCCCGACTGCAGACCCGCTGCTCCGAAGAGGACTGCCAACATGTCCTCCGGCGGGACCCCGTTTATACCCCGGTCGAATCTGACCTGTGGTCATTTAATTCTATTGGCTAGGAGGGTCACCTCTATGTACCTGGCGCATCTTGATTGGCCAGTTCAAATTTCAACCTGCAGCCTCCAGGGTTTTCTTCCCCTTCTCCCTTCCTGGAGAACTTTTGTTTGCTGCTGGCAGGATGGGGGGGTGGGGGGGGTGTACTGACACATAGGGCTGCGCTGCGCTGCACCCTGCTGCGTGTACAGCACGGCCGTCAAACTTGTGTTATGCTGCACAGATCCCTTGGCCACAGGACAACCTCAGCAGCATATTATCACACAAGAGCCTGCAGGCAGGTCCCACTCTGTCCTGGACATCATGCCTCCTGCGTGGCCTTGCCTGTATCTAACAGTGCAGCAAAACAGTCTCATGAAAACATTATTTCTGTTTGACTGTTGAGACGATGAGTAGAGTTGATCCTTGTAAGAAAATCCTACAGTAGCCTGAATGACCAAAACAGGAGACTGTCTTCTATGGATGGGGTCTGCATGGTTTGCTGCAGTCAGGTAGAAGGCCTATTCAATGCAACACCACCTGGGGTTCCCACCATCTAAAGGGGCCTAAGATGATCCGCATCGTTCTCTCCTTATAGTGTTAACAACGATGAACATAATTTTAAAATGTAGCCCACAGTGTCCGAGTTCCTTTCTTACTGGGGTCATAACAGACCAGCACCTCCTCAGGAAAAAAACACTCTCTCAGCACCCTTGGATGCAGCCCCTATGGTTCCCATGGACGGGTAAGGGTGTAGTTTGCTTGAGTAACACCGCGCTTGATCCCCATCCACTGCTGGTTGTTCTCCTCCAGAGTCCTGCCTCACAGCTCAAAGGCCTGGGAGACCTGGCTGGTATTAACCGAGGCTGTGACGTAGAGTACCTCAGATCTATCTAGAGCTACTCTTCCTCATTTCAGCAGTGGTCCTACCTTATCTCTTTTTCTTCTGTAACAGTTCCCGAAGTATCAAAAGTTCATCTTGGTGCCCTTGAAATCCTTTTTGAGTTTCCACTGAGTATTGACATGGACCATTGCTGTGCTGGGAGGATGATGTGCTTGAAGACAACATGTATCCAGGCACACTCCGAAATTTCTTGGTCTTTTCATTGGTTGGATCATCAAGGCAGTGAGTAAAAACCCCTGTGTGACATGCTGCTTGTTCATGCAATGCCTGCACCTCTTGGGTGGAGAAGGAGCAGACCTTGCCTCTCTGACGGCATCTGATGACTGATGCCTCTGACATGGCGTTAGTGTACAGCAAACAGGCACCAAATCACACTCTCTGTAATGCCATCTGGGACGTCTATGGCGCACCCAACCCTGAATGGGAATTGCTTTCCAGCAGCTCCTGTGAGGTCCCTGCCAGCCTTGGCATCTCGTGTAGCTCTGTGGCCCTGGATTTGGACATTAAATAGAGTACCTGCCCTGAATTCTGTTAGGCAGTGTGGGGACGAACATGGGACACATGCCATTACAGTCAGTGGAGGTATAGTAAATTCAGCTGATGGAAAAGAGAGAGACCCAGTTGTCGCTATGGTACATGACTGCAGTTGTTCATATCAATACCTGTATCAAGTGCCATGAAGATAAGGAGTAGGAAAAGGTTCTTTTGGCCTTTAGTTGGGCATAAGCTGTCATGTCACTTGGCCAAAGGAATTTCCCACCAGGCTCATACGTGATTCCCAAGATGTTGCCCTGTCTCTATGAACTTTGCTGTTACCTACATGTATCTTGGACCACCTCTGGCAGTTCAAATGTCACCAGGGATTTGCATCTGAACACCTGACTCCTGCCTTCCATCTCCATTAATTCAGATGGGAGCTGAGACAAGGAGCTCACATGCAGGTGTCTTTTTCGCTCGTGCCTGAACTGAGGCAAGAGGAATCCCACCTCCTGTGGCTTTGTGGTGTGCATGGGAGGGAGCTGAGCCTCCTTCAAATGCCATGAGTAGAAACGCAGGATGAGATGCCTCCATTGACCCAAGGATCCCTTCCCTCAGCAGGGGTAAAGGAGATCCCTGCCTGCCTCTCTCTGGGTATCCTGTCTAACAATACGACCAAAAAATGTGGCATGTAGAGGTAATTTTGTCTCTGAGAGGAGAATATTATTTCAGGAAAAAAGTGTCTCTCCCCAGCTGAGGGAGGGACCACCAGTGATTGCTTCAGCCTGTTTCCCAGCAGGTTCCCCTGGAGCCCCAGGGACACCTGGAGGGAGCCCAGAGGGGGCAGAGAAAGTGCTGCCTTGGGCTGGTCCTCTGCTCCTGAGCTGGGCTGGGCACCTGGGATGGAGGGAGCTCATGGCAAGCAGACAGCATTTCAGAGAGACAGCTCTGCCCAGGAGCAGCTCCTCTGCAAAGCGCAGCAGGGCTGAGGGCACTGCCTGCAGGCACCGAGGGGAGAGAAGTGAGGCAGAGAGAGATGTTAAAGGCAGTCTGGGGTGGGAGGACAGAGAAGAGCTCACTTGGAGACAATTTTTCACAGCCCTTTACAGGGTAAGTGTCTTGCTGCAGGGCAATACAGCTGTGGTTCCTGGAATGATCTCCTAAGGCTGGCACATCCCACAGCCTATAGGATCTTTCAGGAAAACTCTCACAGTTTGTGCAGTGTAGAGAAAAAGGACGTGCTTTGGAGCACAGCTTCTGTGCTGCACCCTCAGAGGGACAGGGCATGTCAGCTGCCTTCACCCGGGGATGGCTGCGGAGTGTGAAGCTGGGCGTGCAGCCAGGGGTGCCCAGGGCTGTCCTTCTGAGCAGGGTCCCTGCACCCCAGGGGCTGTGTGCTGGGGCAGGGACTCTGCCGCTGGTCAGGGTAAGTACTCTGCCTGCCTGGGGAGCTCTAACAGCAGAGTGGGGAGAAGCTGTGGATGAAAGAAGCAACCCCCAGCAGGGCAGGGTCCTTCTGCTGACAAGAGGGTGCTGTGTGGGTCACTCAGAGCTCCACATCATCCCAGGACATTTCAAGACAAACTTTCAAGGGCAAGGTCGAAACAGGGATTACTATATCATAAAGATCTTTCCTGAGTCTGTTTTTTCAGTTTCCTACTCTTGGGGAATTTTCAGGAGAAATGGAAAAGGAGCTGTCATGCTTGAACAAGTCACTCAGATTCCTGAGCTGTAACTCTGAGAGATCAGTCAGTCTGATAGGAACCTCCTGCAGTAGAGCACAGGGACTGAGAACAACTGCCTGGCTGTGTTGGTGTCTGGGGGGTGGCATGTACAGCTGGGTAAGAGTAACTCTTTCCTGAGACTTCAGCTGCCTCCGCCTTTGCCTCTCTGAGCCAGTCAATTGCTGCATTTTTCCTTTATTCTCCACTAATCTGTGTTATTGCTATTGTTATCTTGTTCTGGCTGTCAGGCTCTCTGGGGGAGGGAGTTTCAGCTGCAGAGTCACACACTGATCTTGTGGGTCCTCCCATGCAGCTGTGTCCATGGGAACAAGGTTACAGTTGTCCAAGCTTTCCTCCAGGCTGTGGCCAATGTAGCCAATGTTATTCCCTAGCAAATGAGCTGAGTTCCTGAGATACCATCATCAGGACACTTGGCTATATTCTTGGGGTGTCCTTCCAAGCTGTGAGCTGCCCTCCAGGATGCAGGTCTGTCCCATAGTGTCTTGGTGTTTCTGAATGCCCCATGGAGAAACACAGAGACACTATGACTGAGGAAATGCTGTTGGGTTTGTGAAATGAACCATTTGTGTCCTTGGCAAGAGGTGGGGTGCAGAGACCTTGAGAAAGGGGGAGACACTTGGTGTTGGACAGTGGGTGTCTCTGCTTTCACTAGTGCCTGGTGTCTTTTCAGGTTAACATGGGGCTGTGATTACACTCCATCTCAGAAAGGTGAGAGCTCAGTGTAGCTGGCAACAAGAGTGACAGACCAGCTCCCCTCGCTCTGCACTAAGCCACAGACAGTACTCTTTCCTCACAGGACACACTTTATTTTCTCCGAGTGAAGCAGAAATGATGAGGGTTTCTGAAATCCAAGAAAATCACCAGATGAGATAGTGGAGAGCTCTAACCCCCCCACCTCTCACTCTGTCCTGGTTTCAGCTGGGATAGAGTTAACTGTCTTCCTAGTAGCTGGTACAGTGCTGTGTTTTGAGTTCAGTATGTGAAGAATGTTGATAACACTGATGTTTTCAGTTGTTGCTCAGTAGTGTTTAGACTAATGTCAAGGATTTTTCAGCTTCTCATGCCCAGCCAGTGAGAAAGCTGGAGGGGCACAAGAAGTTGGCACAGGACACAGCCAGGGCACCTGACCCAAACTGGCCAACGGTATATTCCATACCATGTGACGTCCCATCTAGTATAGGAACGGGGAAGTGGGGGCAGGGATTCGCCGCTCGGGGACTGGCGGGGTGTCGGTCGGCGGGTGATGAGCAATTGCACTGCGCATCATTTGTACATTCCAATCCTTTCATTATTGCTGTTGTCATTTTATGAGTGTTATCATTATCATTATTAGTTTCTTCTTTTTCTGTTCTATTAAACCGTTCTTATCTCAACCCACGGGTTTTGCTTCTTTTCCTGATTTTCTCCCCCATCCCACTGGGTGGGGGGAGTGAGTAAGCGGCTGCGTGGTGTTTAGTTGCTGGCTGGGGTTAAACCACGACACACTCAAACACTGTTTTGATTGTGGTTTCTTAGCCCTGGGAGTGCAGATGCTGACAAGCACTTTTACATTAGGAGCACTTTCATCTGACCAATTCAAACACCAATACTGACCCCCCTGACCGACCAGAAAGCCACTGCTACAGAGCAGGGCTGACTCCGTGGCAGCCAATACGCAGAGGTCCTGCTCCTCACGACACACGCAGCCAGCAGCACCCAGAGCTCTATCCACAGAGCTGAACAGAGATCTCGTTGAAATGGAAAAAATGTGGTGAACATGTAGTATGAGAAATGGCTTTGATTTTGGTCAGAGAAAAATGCCCTAACTTGTCACTGTCCTTGCCTCCCTGTTCAGTGCTCCACTTCCAGAGGCAGCAGATGTCCAACAGCAGCTCCATCACTGAGTTCCTCCTCCTGGCATTTGCAGGCACACGGAAGCTGCAGCTCTTGCACTTCTGGCTCTTCCTGGGCATCTACCTGGCTGCCCTCCTGGCCAACAGCCTCATCATCACCGCCATTGCCTCTGACCACCGCCTCCACACACCCATGTACTTCTTCCTCCTCAACCTCTCCCTCCTTGACCTGGCCTCCATCTCCACCACTGTCCCCAAAGCCATGACCAATTCCCTCTTGGACACCAGGGCCATCTCCTACCCAGGATGTGCTGCACAGGTCTTTCTGTTTGTCTTTTTGATGTCAGCAGAGTATTTTCTTCTCACTGTCATGGCCTACGACCGCTACGTTGCCATCTGCAAACCCCTGCACTATGGCACCCTCCTGGGCAGCAGAGCTTGTGTCCACATGGCAGCAGCTGCCTGGGGCACTGGTTTCCTCACTGCTGTGCTGCACACTGCCAATACGTTTTCAGTACCCCTCTGCCAAGGCAATGCTGTGGACCAGTTCTTCTGTGAAATCCCCCAGATCCTCAAGCTTGCTTGCTCAGATGCCTACCTCAGGGAAGTTGGGGTACTTGTAGTTGGTGTCTGTTTTGGATTTGGGTGTTTTGTTTTCATTGTGCTGTCCTATGTTCAGATCTTCAGGGCTGTGCTGAGGATCCCCTCCGAGCAGGGACGGCACAAAGCCTTTTCCATGTGCCTCCCTCACTTGGCTGTCGTCTCCCTTGTTATCAGCACTGCAGTGTTTTCCTACCTGAAGCCTCCATCCACCTCCTCCCCATCCCTAGATCTGGTGCTGGCAGTTCTGTACTCAGTGGTGCCTCCAGCAGTGAACCCCCTCATCTACAGCATGAGGAACCAGGAGCTCAAGGATGCCCTGAGGAAACTGGCAACTGAATGGTTTTCAGCAGCCATAGACTGCCTACGTTCCTTTGCAAGTGACTCCCAGTGTATGTCATGACAGGCCAAGTCTGCCTTTTCTTCTTTACTTGTTTTTCCCTTTTTCCACTTTTGATGATGTTGTCTTCAAATAAACATTTTTTTTATCCCCTTAAATATCCACCCTCCTTGTGTGACACTGAGCCTTTGTAGAAATGGGAAAGCATGTTATTTAAGCAAAATACATGGACCTGTAGCAACTTCTTTGTCTAAGATCCATCTTCTGCTTAGCAGGAATGAATGGGAAATAAAAACACCTTTCTGGCTGCACCGGCTTAGGGCAGGCTGCTTTGTCCCTGGGGGATTAGGAGCTCTTGAGGACCGCAAGGACTAGGGCTCTTGTGCTAGCCTGGGGAGATGGGATGGCACAAAGAGGCTGCAGACCTCTCAGGATATCCTGAAGAGGAGAACAGGGGGCACAGGGTGCCACTGACCTCCTTTTCCTTCTGCCCACCTATCTCTTGGCTGAGTCCTGCCCTACAGAGGGGCTGGGGCTTTGGGGTGAGTGCCCAGAGCTCTGCAGCACCCTGTGGCAAGTAGTGCTGTGGGGCCAGACCAGACTGGTCTGGGATGGAGAGAGGGCAAGGGAGGGGGAGGTCTTGGAGGGAGCTGGGCTGAGCTGGAAGGTTCCGGGGAGGGAAAAACATCTGTGTAAAGCTTGTACTGCGTGACCGTGCAGGGTGAGGCCTCGCATCAGGGGGTTTGTGGTGCAGAGACAGGGCTCCTGGATGGGGGCTGAGACATGCAGGTGCAGGAGAGAGGAGGCCTGTCTGTGCCCTTGGTGTCATGGACGGACCAGGAAGGTGGCCCAGGGCCTTTGTCACCCCCCAGCCTCCCTCACCAGCCATTTCTAGCACTGGCTGTTCACCCGGTTTATGCTAAGTCTGGCTGTGAGGCTATCTCCATCCTCCGGCTGGGCTCAGTGCCTGCAACGGGGAAAATGGCCAACTCTGCCCAGCTTCTTCAGAAGAGTGAGTGGGGCCCCGAGCAGCAGTGACTGGCCATGTGCACACCTGGGAGAGAGACTCAGGGCATGTCGGTCAGAAACAAGGTAATGGCTGATGGCTTTAGCAAATCCTTACAACCACGCCTGAGCCCAGAAATGGAAAGCAGTTGATCCGTGTGAGTGGAGGAGGAGGAGGACGTTTGTCCTGGGAAGATGGCAGGAAGCAATTCCCCTCTTGTGCACGTCAAGGATAATGGAGATGTTTCCGTCTTGTGTACATGCCTCTACCTGGCAGATAGGGAATGCCTGCTGCTAGGGGTGGCTGTGCTCAGTCATGCCTCATGAGCTGACCTTGCTCTCTTCTCCTCCTTCACTCCCCAGACTTGGATGGACCACAAGAAACATCCATGATCCTGGAAAAGGCAGAACCTTCTTGCAGTGCCATAACTGCAGGGGAGGCGGGAAGTCTGGATTTGTGAGACACATGGCAGTGCAGGGAGAGAGCGGTGTGTGCATAGCAGCGAGTGTGGTAAAGGCAGGGAGAGGACCTGAAGTAGTGATTTTGAGACAGCAGAAGGAGGAGGACGTGCATTTCAGTGCTGGGATACAGAGCCAAGTACAGGAGCAAAGCAAGTCAGGGACTGGGATGTTTTGGGTGTGAGAGGAGCATTAGCAGGGTACTGGAAGAATTCAGACAGTTTGTGGGGAACTCCCAGGCATTGTCAAATCCTCAGGTAACCACAGCTTTGTGTTTGATGGGACAGCCAGTGAGGACAAATTAGCATGTAAAAGTCACTTATTCGCTGGCTTAGGAGGCAGACAAGGATGCTTAGCAGAGAATTACCAAGGTAATTTATTCTCTCATTTTAGCTGTGCATATAGTGGTGCCCCAGCCTAATGCATGGAGGACCCCAACACAGAGGAAAGCAGGGTTTGCATCTGTTCCAATACAGTTGTAGAGACCAATCCAATTATTCATGTTAAGGGATGACCCCATCATTTATTAGTGCTCGCGTAATTGGTGTGTACTTGTCCCACACGGGATCAGTACACGCTTGACCTGTGCAGGTGATGCAGAGGTATGGTCAGTGGTGTGTTAATCGTCATTGTTCTAAACTGATGGCCGGTGCAGGTGGGGGATGTTTATCCTGGATTCTGGTCGATTGTAGTTCATGGCTACATGCGTGGTTTTTTGAAAGGTAAATCTTCCATGCTTTTATTGTCATTATGGGGTGTTCTCAGTCATGAAGAGCTGGCTTAGGTTGGGTCTTCAGGTCACATTGACCCTGAGGTAAAAGCTCGTAGTGTCAGACAGTGTTCATTCTCCTAAGCAAGTTGTACTGCAGCTAGCGTCTTGCCTTTCACAGGCATCAGTAAAGCTTGGGAGATCGCAAGGTCAGGGTGAGGTGGGGAAACAGGGGGAGGCAGCTAAAGTCTGCAGGGAAACTGGCACAGGCATAGGACAGTGTAGGACTGTCTGTGGTGCAAACAGGGCCCCTGTGCGCTGCCCCCCTCCTCCCTGCCAACAGAACTGAAGTCCTTGTCATCTCCACGGTGGCTGCTGTCTCTTCCACTGAAGCCCTTGTGAGGACACCGGTTCCTTACAGCCCTAGGCCCTTGTTCCCTCCTCACTGACCCCCAAAAGAGCCTGGGAGGTGTCCTACTGCTGTCCTTCACTCGGCATCACACCCCCCCACATAAAACTGCTCCCGGGAAGAGCTGTAAGCATCCCATGAAGGAAAGGATCCCCCTTCCCAGGGGGCTGGGGCTCAGGCCTTGGCCATCCTGCTTGCTGAAACACATTTAGGGCTTTCACAGCCACCTCCACAATTGATCTGCCACATGTAACCAGTGTCTCTGACTTCCTGTTTCACCAGCCCCCAGGTGAAACCTCCTTGTCTGGTCATTCCCTCCACGGTCTCTTCAGTGGTGTTCCTCAGTGGAGCCCAGCAACACCCTCAGAAACTTGCAAGTTTGATGCTGACTTTTACTTCTTGAGAGGCTTGTTCAATCTTTCAGGATCTGCAGTTCAGGAACTTGGCACCAGAGGGCTCATTAACATGAAAACTCCCTAACGAGCCAAGGCTCTGTGCATAATTTTCCTTTAGGTCTTCAATTCTTATGTGGTTAATAAGAGATTTCAGGAGTGTAGTCAAAGTGGAAAGATTTCAATACTAAACAATAAGAAAGAATTCTTTTTCTTCCCCCACTTTTCTTTATTTTTCTGCTCATGCACCATGTGATATCAGAAATCCTCAATTCATATTGATCCTCCTAATGCAGTTTGAATGTATACAAAAATCAAGACCCTTTATGTCTTAACAATCTATGGTCATTCTTCATCCCTACCCCCAGCCCCACCTTTCCTCTCAACCACCTGGCACTTACAGCAGCCTTGTTCAAATCTGAGCTTTCTTCACTGAAGTCTGTAGCTGCATGTTTCAGCTCGTGGGCACTAACTCCCTCCTGCTTGGAGAACGAGCTGCACACAGACACGCGGTGATGTAATACACTCAACGGCTGTATATTAAGTCCGCGTTACCTCCTCTGAAGTCCACTTCCCACAGCGGATAGCCTTAGATGAACAAAAACCACATTTTTGTGTAAGCTGAGATCCCAGGACCCCCCAAAACACTCCCCTGCCCTGGACACTATCTGTCCATATCCGCTCTTTGCACACAGCAAGTCACACATTGAAGTCACGAGCTCCCCTGATTCACAGAGGGGGAAAAAAGAGACAAAGTGAATGAAATGCTCTCTTTTGAATAGGCAAACGGGCACTAAGCCCAATGTATCTGGGACACAGGAGCTTCTTCAGGCAGACTCTGCAATACCTAGACCCACTCATTTTTCAGTCCCCTGCAGGGTAAAGTACCTGTGACTCCATTGTCAGCGAAGGCAAAATGAGAGTGATCCCCTCTAATGCTGGACACCTCGGGTGCTGTTGCCCAGGCTTCCTTTTCTACCCGTATTAGGTAGTCATCCATTACGATCCAAAAACCCCCATGGCACTACATCTAGCTGAGGCTTGACTATCTCCATTGTGGACATCCCACAGCCTTTCTGGGTGCATGTTCCCAGTGCCTGACAGACCTTATAGTGCAGATGCCTTTCTCTTAAGCCTAGTCAGAATTTCCCATGGCCCAACTTTTTCCCATGGCTTCTCATCTTTCCACTGTGCACACCTGGGAAGAGTCTGACTCATTCTCCTCTGCACTATCCAATAAGTTAGCTGAAGACAATGACAGTATCTCCCCTAGGCCAGCCTTGAATTTCTGACAACCTTCTCTTTGGCCCAATGATATCGACCGGTCTTCAGCAGACTCCCCATTTCCAGCAGTTGGAGGGTGTTGGACTTGAGGGCTTAAACCTGTGTCTATAACCGCCGTGCTGATCCCCACCAGGTCCCACTCCAGCTTCAGGAGATAACTAGGGATGTGAAGTCAAGGGTCACCCACCCCATTCCAGGGGTATTCATGCCATTGAGAGAGACTCTGTCCTTGTTACGGATGCACGACCAACCAAATCCAACAGGTGTTAAAACTCAGATTTATTCTTCAGCAAAAGTTAGTTAGAAGTCCGGTAACATCTTATAAAACCACAGGCTCAATGACGTAAAGAGAATTAGTACTACACAGCCGACTTAAGAATTCCCAAGATTTAAAGTGATGGCTCAAAACGCGCGTATCACTCACCTAAAAGCTGAGGGCTCTCTCCCTCGAGGAGTTACCTCGGGCTGTGCCCTGGCCCGAGGGGGAGTCCCCGACTGCAGACCCGCTGCTCCGAAGAGGACTGCCAACATGTCCTCCGGCGGGACCCCCGTTTATACCCCGGTCGAATCTGACCTGTGGTCATTTAATTCTATTGGCTAGGAGGGTCACCTCTATGTACCTGGCGCATCTTGATTGGCCAGTTCAAATTTCAACCTGCAGCCTCCAGGGTTTTCTTCCCCTTCTCCCTTCCTGGAGAACTTTTGTTTGCTGCTGGCAGGATGGGGGGGGTGGGGGGGGTGTACTGACACATAGGGCTGCGCTGCGCTGCACCCTGCTGCGTGTACAGCACGGCCGTCAAACTTGTGTTATGCTGCACAGATCCCCTTGGCCACAGGACAACCTCAGCAGCATATTATCACACAAGAGCCTGCAGGCAGGTCCCACTCTGTCCTGGACATCATGCCTCCTGCGTGGCCTTGCCTGTATCTAACAGTGCAGCAAAACAGTCTCATGAAAACATTATTTCTGTTTGACTGTTGAGACGATGAGTAGAGTTGATCCTTGTAAGAAAATCCTACAGTAGCCTGAATGACCAAAACAGGAGACTGTCTTCTATGGATGGGGTCTGCATGGTTTGCTGCAGTCAGGTAGAAGGCCTATTCAATGCAACACCACCTGGGGTTCCCACCATCTAAAGGGGCCTAAGATGATCCGCATCGTTCTCTCCTTATAGTGTTAACAACGATGAACATAATTTTAAAATGTAGCCCACAGTGTCCGAGTTCCTTTCTTACTGGGGTCATAACAGACCAGCACCTCCTCAGGAAAAAAACACTCTCTCAGCACCCTTGGATGCAGCCCCCTATGGTTCCCATGGACGGGTAAGGGTGTAGTTTGCTTGAGTAACACCGCGCTTGATCCCCATCCACTGCTGGTTGTTCTCCTCCAGAGTCCTGCCTCACAGCTCAAAGGCCTGGGAGACCTGGCTGGTATTAACCGAGGCTGTGACGTAGAGTACCTCAGATCTATCTAGAGCTACTCTTCCTCATTTCAGCAGTGGTCCTACCTTATCTCTTTTTCTTCTGTAACAGTTCCCGAAGTATCAAAAGTTCATCTTGGTGCCCTTGAAATCCTTTTTGAGTTTCCACTGAGTATTGACATGGACCATTGCTGTGCTGGGAGGATGATGTGCTTGAAGACAACATGTATCCAGGCACACTCCGAAATTTCTTGGTCTTTTCATTGGTTGGATCATCAAGGCAGTGAGTAAAAACCCCTGTGTGACATGCTGCTTGTTCATGCAATGCCTGCACCTCTTGGGTGGAGAAGGAGCAGACCTTGCCTCTCTGACGGCATCTGATGACTGATGCCTCTGACATGGCGTTAGTGTACAGCAAACAGGCACCAAATCACACTCTCTGTAATGCCATCTGGGACGTCTATGGCGCACCCAACCCTGAATGGGAATTGCTTTCCAGCAGCTCCTGTGAGGTCCCTGCCAGCCTTGGCATCTCGTGTAGCTCTGTGGCCCTGGATTTGGACATTAAATAGAGTACCTGCCCTGAATTCTGTTAGGCAGTGTGGGGACGAACATGGGACACATGCCATTACAGTCAGTGGAGGTATAGTAAATTCAGCTGATGGAAAAGAGAGAGACCCAGTTGTCGCTATGGTACATGACTGCAGTTGTTCATATCAATACCTGTATCAAGTGCCATGAAGATAAGGAGTAGGAAAAGGTTCTTTTGGCCTTTAGTTGGGCATAAGCTGTCATGTCACTTGGCCAAAGGAATTTCCCACCAGGCTCATACGTGATTCCCAAGATGTTGCCCTGTCTCTATGAACTTTGCTGTTACCTACATGTATCTTGGACCACCTCTGGCAGTTCAAATGTCACCAGGGATTTGCATCTGAACACCTGACTCCTGCCTTCCATCTCCATTAATTCAGATGGGAGCTGAGACAAGGAGCTCACATGCAGGTGTCTTTTTCGCTCGTGCCTGAACTGAGG
This sequence comes from Harpia harpyja, assembly GCF_026419915.1. Taxonomy (NCBI): domain Eukaryota; kingdom Metazoa; phylum Chordata; class Aves; order Accipitriformes; family Accipitridae; genus Harpia; species Harpia harpyja. The sequence continues at coordinate 1,128 of NW_026293192.1, read as the reverse complement.
CAAGAGGAATCCCACCTCCTGTGGCTTTGTGGTGTGCATGGGAGGGAGCTGAGCCTCCTTCAAATGCCATGAGTAGAAACGCAGGATGAGATGCCTCCATTGACCCAAGGATCCCTTCCCTCAGCAGGGGTAAAGGAGATCCCTGCCTGCCTCTCTCTGGGTATCCTGTCTAACAATACGACCAAAAAATGTGGCATGTAGAGGTAATTTTGTCTCTGAGAGGAGAATATTATTTCAGGAAAAAAGTGTCTCTCCCCAGCTGAGGGAGGGACCACCAGTGATTGCTTCAGCCTGTTTCCCAGCAGGTTCCCCTGGAGCCCCAGGGACACCTGGAGGGAGCCCAGAGGGGGCAGAGAAAGTGCTGCCTTGGGCTGGTCCTCTGCTCCTGAGCTGGGCTGGGCACCTGGGATGGAGGGAGCTCATGGCAAGCAGACAGCATTTCAGAGAGACAGCTCTGCCCAGGAGCAGCTCCTCTGCAAAGCGCAGCAGGGCTGAGGGCACTGCCTGCAGGCACCGAGGGGAGAGAAGTGAGGCAGAGAGAGATGTTAAAGGCAGTCTGGGGTGGGAGGACAGAGAAGAGCTCACTTGGAGACAATTTTTCACAGCCCTTTACAGGGTAAGTGTCTTGCTGCAGGGCAATACAGCTGTGGTTCCTGGAATGATCTCCTAAGGCTGGCACATCCCACAGCCTATAGGATCTTTCAGGAAAACTCTCACAGTTTGTGCAGTGTAGAGAAAAAGGACGTGCTTTGGAGCACAGCTTCTGTGCTGCACCCTCAGAGGGACAGGGCATGTCAGCTGCCTTCACCCGGGGATGGCTGCGGAGTGTGAAGCTGGGCGTGCAGCCAGGGGTGCCCAGGGCTGTCCTTCTGAGCAGGGTCCCTGCACCCCCAGGGGCTGTGTGCTGGGGCAGGGACTCTGCCGCTGGTCAGGGTAAGTACTCTGCCTGCCTGGGGAGCTCTAACAGCAGAGTGGGGAGAAGCTGTGGATGAAAGAAGCAACCCCCAGCAGGGCAGGGTCCTTCTGCTGACAAGAGGGTGCTGTGTGGGTCACTCAGAGCTCCACATCATCCCAGGACATTTCAAGACAAACTTTCAAGGGCAAGGTCGAAACAGGGATTACTATATT